>NC_142653.1:53872884-54193653 GCF_055504915.1 Nelumbo nucifera
TTGAAATCAACTGCCGGCAGTTTTGGTTTCCATCAGAGAGAGTGCATCCCCGATCATTCACTTTGTTCGACAAAGGGGTTGATCCTGTCACTATGATCACCCACTCAGATGAATTCCCGGACTGTCCCAACATACCCGAGTTTTGACCCCCTCTAAGGATTTCACTGATTGGCATATCAAAGACAGCCCAATCCGGCACCTAGTGTAGTATCATAATCGAGTCTAGGGGTCAGGTGTAACATTCCAGTTTTGCCCATCTATCTCCAAGGTCCAGTGCAATACTGGAATTCTGGTCCGGTTCAGGGTTTCAAGAAAACCCACACTACATGTACCTCAGGTCTCACCCTACCAGCTGAGACAAGCCACCCCAACTAACTTGGTGGTACATCAATGTCATCCTTGATAGGATAAATTTCCCCAGATCTATCAAACGGCTGTGAAGATTCTAAACTAACACGAGTCTCATAAGTGTCCAATTTAAGGGTATTACACAAAAGCATACCACAATGACATGAATCAATTATGTACTTTATTCATTTACAATAAATGTCAAAAGATACATCAATCTGATTGGAGCTAAGGGCATATACTGTCTAACACCTAGTCACCTAGGTGATAAAAATTTTATAATATAAAAAACTAACTTTTGGCTAGCTCCCTAGTTTTATATACCATTCAACATGTATATTAATCGAAAAAATAGAAATTCACTTTATTAAGAACATTAAATTTCCTCTAAAAATGTGGCAAGTAGAAAAAACAAGGATGGGAGGTAAAATAAAAAAAAACAAGAATGAAGTTTCTGTTTTATTTAATTAGAGAGAGAGAGAATAGAAAAAAAAGAACCTCTTTATAATTCTATTATTTCTTTCCTCTTTCTTACTTTCCTTTTCTCTCAAAGCCCTTTGATCTTTTAAATTTCAATAGTAAAACATATGAATATATGTATAGCATATATTAAAATGTATTAAAACATACATTAATAAGATACAGCAACAAATGATATTATAAAAGGCGCCCACCTTGCCATTTTTGTCGCCTAGGCGGGTGCCCACCAATTAAGTTACTCACATTTGACTAGATCCTAGTATTACCAAACCAGATTATGATGACATGGACAAAGGAGCCTCTGGGTGAAGTTGTTTGACTACTAGATGTTATTACAAATGATGATGTATGGGCTTTGATGGGAATATTTAAAGAGGACATTAGAATGTAGTTAAGTGTTGTAGCTTATAAGTTAATGGGGAAAACCATGGTTCACAATATCAGTGAGATTTGGTGAAATTTCTCCAAAATCTCCCCACTTTGCTAACTGGCAATAAAAAATCCACACAACTAATTCCATATGATCCACTTACCAAGTCACTATAATTCAAAATAAAAAGAAAAATGCCACAACTAGTTATAGAGGATTCTCAATTTAATTTAAATGTTCAGTAACAAAAAAGACAAAGTTAAAATGGCATGTAAAATGACATATGTAATGAAGAGAAGATAGCTAAAAGGTAAATGGGAAATAGAGAGAAATATACCTATTTAAGACTAATCTTCTCTTATTTGATCTATACAGTGGTTTGCTATGGTTTTTAAAGTCATAAATGTGCAACTATACTTCTAACAATTCCTTGAAGGTTTATTAATTAATTCCCTGTTTCTAAAAAAAAACTCCTGACTTTTTTAGATTTTCCAAATATCCAAGTGAAATTAGAAAAATATTGTCAAAATTTCCCCATATCTACATGGTAAAATGTCTATCAATATTGAAAGTCTGAACCATGGGTTAAACTATCTCTGTAACTTTGTATCAGGTCCTTCACATGGTCTAACTACGGAGACACTTGTCATTTTTGTATTTCTTCACTTGTCTATAATAAAGCAGATCTTCATTATGTTCAGCTCATACTTAACAACACAAGTAAGATCATGGTTTTAAAAACTTAACCGAAATGGAACCATTTTGGCCAAAGGTTCCCAAGTCAAATGGTCTGACCATCTGGTCCGGAATCCAGTCAGGTAGGTTTTGGCATCTAAAATCGGACCCGGAGCCATGAACCAGTTCCCGGGTCAACCGATCCAACAATCTGATCTGGTTTAGTTTTCAAAACCATGAGTAAGATAACTTAAAATATAAGTGTCTACCCTCCTGTTTACAACCAAGAACCAACATCTTAGATAACATCAAAACACGAGTGCAAAACAAATCTTTTTTTAAGGTAACATATAGGAATCAAATCTATATAAGCAACACTTTACACCTCATGATAATCCAAAAAACAATGCATACCTTTTGTGGATTATAACGACTCTCCTTGTGCTTACCACAGTCAACAACATAAACTACATCATCAATTGTTATACTGGTCTCTGCAATATCTGTGGCCACAATAACCTGAAATAGAGAGACATGGATTGAAAAGGCCCACAAAATTCATCATTGAAAGTGCATTTTTCTATTAAAATGCCCTCTTGTGCACTTTATCCAGCAGTAAAGAAGTCACCTTTGTTGATTGTTAACACGTTTAAATACAACAAACATCACTTGAAATACAACAAAATCTGGAAATTGAAAAACACTATGGGGACAGAGATAAAAGTGAACAGTTTGAACAGAACTTTAGGGAATCCTTCTGAATTAACATTGTTAAACAGAAACCTTCCCCCTCCTATCCACAACTAAGAGGAGAAAAACAAAGACAATTTTGATGAAAAATAAAACTACCTGAAACGTCCTGGGTCAATCAATACTAAGTGTCCAATAGGAAAGGTGATCAGCAAATCAGATGGCTGATTACATTGTAAAACTGGGGGTGCATAAGCCTGAACTCTTTCTGGCTCAGTTGTAATTCTGTTTCTTTTTGGGGGCAGCACCTTGTGCCTCTATTGGGATGATTGCCTTGTAACTTTTGATGTAATACTTTTTCAGTCTTAATAAAATTTCATCATTTATCAAAAAAAAAAACGGTGCTGTCACATCACAAATGTGAGTCACTTCAACTAGAAAAATGCATGTCCGGGACTGAACAATGATATTCATAGTTGAAATGCCAAATTTGATGTTTCAGGTAGAAACAGCCATTTGTACAAGTTTCATGAACAAAAAATATCTCTCACAAGTTCATATTGATTAACCCAAAACATTTCAGGCAGAAACAGCAATGATATCAAACAAAACCTTAGAAAACTATAAAAGAAATCAAAGATCTTAAAAATAGATGGTAATATCTGAGAATTATCAATACCAATAAGAAAAAACTGATACCAGTCCAATCAGAAATGAAAACTACCTTACGAATATTTTCAGGTGGTTGTCGAAACACCTTTCTCTGGTCAGTTGATGATAGAGAGGAATGTAGAGGAAGAAGCCATTCAGAACAGAGTCCACCAAATTGATATGAAGCAACTAGTTTATCGAGTAGTGTGTAAATTTCTGCAACACCCTGAAAGAAATATAAAGAAAAGAAAACATATGCCAAGTGTGTAATAAATAAAAGAAATAGAAATTAAATTAAAATAAATCAACCACTTATGCAAAGGGCTTACAGGCAAGAAGACAAGTATAGAACCAGCAGGATATGTTTCATCAATATGGCAAACCAAGTCTTCTAGGAGGTCATAATCAATTACATCTTCATTCAAGCATTTCTGCACAAGCACATTGTTGATAGACACAATCAAATATAACATGAAAGCAAAACTAATAACATACAACTAGGTTGCATTTGGAAGTGAATTACTGGATTAATCAAACAAAAGGGAAAAAATGTTACCAGATTCTTCTGAGTCCTTTCACTGTATGATTGATAAGAACTTGGAACATAATATGGGTTAACATAGTTTTCAGAGAGCAGAGAATCATCGCCCCAAGAAGATAACACAAGGTTCTTCTTCCCCCGGTGGTTGCCAACAGTACTGCTCCGAAACTATCAAGGAGTTCATAATTTCAGAAAAAAAGTTACACCACAGTTAAACCAAAAATTACACAAACTACAGAAGGCATAAAAAATATGCACTGGTTAGTCATGAAGTTAAGCAGATAATTGTATGACTATATTTAATTGGATTACTGTTCTTCATGAAGTTGAGCAGATAATTAATTGAATGACTATATTTAATAATATATACTTAATAATTAAAAAAGGGAAGATGTAAAAGTTTATAGAGATCAGAGATTCCGAATGGGGAGGGGCAAAGGAAAAAAGCAAAAAGACAAACCATGCCACCCCCAAGAGACCTAAGCGACTAAGACATACAATATTAGCCTGAACCACCAACACTCCCACGACTAAAGAACCAAAAGCACCAAGACAAGAAAATGGTAATCACTTCCATTCAGTTGACACTCACCTCAAGAAGGATAGATTTGATATTATTACAGCTCCATTATTTGTACTAGTACAAATGTATAGGAGTGCAAATGAAAAAAAAATGCAAAATATGGTTTAACTTTGTTTTGGATTTTACTTTATTCTGCTTTAGGTCTTATTTTACTTCATTTGTACTGTAACCAATCAAAGTAAGGTAAAATTTGAAACAAAAATAGATCAAAATTTACACCAAAAACATTTGCACTGCCGTAGTTTTGCATCAGTGCAAATAGATTTGCACTGCAAACAAACACAGCAAAAAGAACACAGTAGTCGAATAGGACTGCAATCAGTCCTAAGTTCAATATGAAATAATCAAAATAAAAGATTGAGAAAAGGGAGAGGGAGACAAAGAGAAGAGAAGAGGAGAAGAAGGACACGAAGAGGACAATTCTGAAATAGAGTGTCTTGACTTAGATTGTCGCCCCACTCTACAATTTATATTAATGTTTAAATAAAGATAAAAGGGCTGAATTACCCTTACTGCTTACATGGCAAATAAATAAAATAAAAGGACTAATAAAACAAACTGAAATAACTGTTAACTGCTGAACTGAATAAATATAAAGATAAACTTAGACTAACGAACAGTGGAGACCACACTAATGTTCTCTACACTCCCCCTCAAGTTGGGAATAGATGTTTGTCATTCCCAACTTGCATAGGTCTGCTTCTAACTTTGTCTTTGAAACTGCCTTGGTGAGGACTGAGGAGATCTGCAAGCTGCATGTTGGAGGTGATAAATGGATGAAACACTTCTTGAGAAGCAACCCTTTCTCTAATAAAGTGTCGGTCCACTTCAATATGCTTGGTTCTGTCATGTTGTACCGAATTATGGGCTATACTAATAGCAACCTGATTATCATAGTATAGCATTAGGGGTTTCTCATAAGTAATACCCATCTCCTCAAATAGTGATTTCAACCATAGGATATCAACCACACCATTTGCCATGGACCTGTATTCAACTTCAGCACTAGAGCGAGCAACAATACTTTGTTTCTTACTCCAAGAAACAAGATTACCTCCTACAAAGGCACAATATCCAGATGTAGACCTACAGCATTAGGGGTTTCTCATAAGTAATACCCAACTCCTCAAATAGTGATTTCAGCCATGAGATTTCAGCCATACCATTTGCCATGGACATGTATTCAGCTTCAACACTAGAACGAGCAACAACACTTTGTTTCTTACTCCTTCAAGAAACAAGATTACCTCCTACAAAGGCATAATATCCAGAGGTAGACCTCCTATCATCAACACACCCAGCCCAATCAGCATCTATGTAAACTTCTATTTTCATGTAACCATTATCCTTGAATAGAATACCCCTGCCTGGACACCTCTTCAAATATGCCAATATCCTCTCAACTGCAAGTAAGTGAGTAGTTCTAAGAGAGTGAATACACTGACTGCATAACTGATGCCTGGTCGAGTGAGACAAAGATAGAGAAGTTTTCCAACTAATCATTGGAACATAGCTTTATCTTCAAGGGGTTATCCACCTTCTGCACCGATCCTGTGATTCTGTTTAATAGGTGTGTCAGCAGGCTTAACACCCAACTTTCATGTTTCTTCCAACAAATCAAGAACATACTTTCTTTGAGAAACAAAAATCCTATGCATGGACCGAGCTACCTCAATACCCAAGAAATACCATAGCTCTCCCAAGTCTTTTACCTCAAACCATTGATGAAGGAGTTGCTTAAGAGACTCAATCTCATTGTTTTCACTCCCTATCACGACAATATCCTCCACATATACAGCAAGTAGGGTTAAGGAAGAATCCAATTTCTTAACAAACAGAGTGTGATCTGACTGGGCTTGCACATAGCCAAACTTTTAAATGGCTTGTCTGAATCTATCAAACCAAGCTCTTAGGGAATGTTTTAGTCCATACAAGGCTTTATTTAGCTGGTAAACCTTCTTTCCAATTTCTGCACTATAAAACCCAGGAGGCAACTGCATGTAAACTTCTTCTTGCAAGTCTCCATTGAGGAAGGCATTTTTAACATCCATCTGAAACAAAGGCTAGGAGTAATTGGCTGCAAGAGATAATAAAACTCTGATAGTGATCATCTTTGCTACTGGTGCAAAAGTCTCTAAGCAGTCTATGTCATATGTCTGAGTAAATCCCTTTGCAACTAATCTGGCCTTATACCTTTCGATGGAACCATCAGCATTATGCTTCACAGTAAACACCATCTACATCCAATTGGTTTCTTCCCTTTAGGTTGATCAACTAGCTCCCAAGTGTTGTTTTTCAAGAGGGCATTCATTTCTACCTTCATTGCATCCTTCCACTCAGGAACTGACAAGGCTTCTTGCACTGTTCTAGGAATGGGAATAGCTGCAATGGAGGTTAAGAAGGACTTATAGGATGGGGACAAGTGATCATAGGATAGGAACTAGGAAATATAGTGGGTTGTAGATGAGGTACAATGGCGTTTGCCTTTGCAGACTGCAATGGGAAGATCAAGGTCATCAAAAGGGGGTGAAGGTTCAATAGGAGGGGGTAAAGGCTCAACAATGGAAGGTAACTCATTTGTACTAAAAGATGAAGGAATAGTGGTACCTGGATCTGGATCCGCAAAAGGAATTGAGGCTGGCCTGGACTGCTGATGTTGACCAAAATCAACCTGCCTCCATTGTCTGTGATAAACTCTCAAATCTTGGCACCTCTGACAGCCCTCTCCACTACACCCCTCTTCAATAACTGGAACAGGTAATGGAGTTTCTGATGAATGAACCCCCACCTCACTATACTCCCCTTAAGAAGAAACCCTAGGATAATAAGGTACATCCTCAAAGAAAGTGGCATCCATAGAGACAAACCTCCTCCTAGAAGTAGGTTCAAAGCAGCAATGTCCCTTTTGAGTTTGTGCATAACCAAGGAAAATGCTTTTTGAGGCTTTAGGATCAAATTTAGAACGATGAGGACCAAAGGTCTGAACAAAGCAAGCACAACCAAAGGTTTTAAGGGGAATGATGAACAACTCTTTATCAAGGTATAAAAGAGTGAATGGAGGTTTCATGCCAAGAACCCGAGAGGGAATTCGGTTGATGAGATGTATGGTTGTATGAATAGCATCCCCCCAGAAACGTATAGGCACATTGGAGTTAAACATGATGCTTTTAGCCACCTCCAATATGTGTCTATTCTTCCTCTCAGCAACCCCATTCTACTGAAGAGTATGAGGACAGGTACTCTAATGGATGATTCCATGGTCAAGGAAATATGAGGCTAATGGTTTTGCAAAATACTCTTTTGCATTATTGGATTTGAAAATTTTGATTTTGACTCCAAACTGGGTTAAAATCATATGATGGAAGATTCGGGTTAATGTAGGAACCTCATCTCGAGAACGCATAAGGTAAACCCAAGAAAACCAAGTATAGTCATCAACAAACAACAAGAAGTATCTATACCCCCCCTAGCAGTGATATGATAAGGTCCCCAAACATTTGTATGCACAATTTCAAAAAGAATACTACATTTTTTTCTCAATGAATAGATAGTTCTACAATGCTTTGTAAGCTCACAACTTTCACATTTCAAATTGGACATCTGGACAGATAAATAACCCAACTAGGAAACAAATTTTTCAAAGACTTAAAAGATAAATAACTTGTTTCTACTGTTGCTACAGTAGTCCAAACCAGTGAAGAGAAGAAGAAAGAGAAGGAGAAGAAGAAGAAGAAGAGAAGAAGAAGATGAAAGAACTGTCGAACTTGATAGCTAAACCCTATCAGTCGACTTCTTAATAGTGATTAGGCTCTAATTAAATGTACAAGGACTAAACTGCCCCTACTTAAGTATGGGACAGAGAACCTCTAATAAGACTGCCACATAAGCTCATAACTTAACCAAGGTGAGTTGACTAATCTACCCTTATTCGGCTAACTCTAACACTCCCCCTCAAGCTGGAGAATATATGTCATATAATCCCAACTTGTTACATATATAGTTCACTCTCCCTGAGCTTAAGGCTTTTGTAAACAAATCTGCCCACTGATCACCTGAGCTTACATGTTCTGTCCTTATCTCTCCAGTAAGAACCTTCTCCCTCACAAAGTGGCAATCAATCTCTATGTGCTTTGATCACTCATGAAAAACAGGGTTGGATGAGATATGGAGCGCAGCTTGATTGTCACAGTACAACTTCATAGGTTTATCCATGCGGAATCCGATTTCTTGTAGGAGATTCCTCAACCACACTAATTCACATGTAGTGTGTGCCATGGCTCTGTACTCGGCTTCAGCACTGCTTCTAGCCACAACCGTCTGCTTTTTACTCTTCCACGTCACAAGATTTCCTCCAAGAAATGTGCAGTAACCTGTAGTAGATCTTCTATCAGACACAGAGCCCGCCCAATCTGCATCCGTGTACCCAACTACTTCAAGTTTTCCTCTTGGTTTACACAATAGCCCACGGCCCGGAGCTCCCTTCAAATATCTTACAATTCTAAGAACTGCATCCCAGTGAGATATACGAGGGTTCTGCATAAATTGGCTCACCACACTAATTGCAAAGGAGATGTTTGGTCTCATGATAGTCAAATAGTTCAGCTTCGCCACTAGTCGTCTATACCTTCCAGGATCATCAAAGATTTCCCATGTATCACTACTCAACTTAACATTTGGTTCCATAGGAGTCTCAGCCGGTTTTGCACCTAACAGTCCTGTTTCGTCCAATAGATCGAGAACATATTTTCTTTGGCACAGGTTTACACCTTGTCTTGATCTAGCAACTTCTATACCCAAGAAATACTTCAATGTCCCAAGGTCTTTTGTTTGAAAATGATTTTGCAGAAAGACCTTGAGTTTGTCGATCCCCAATTTGTCACTGCCAATTATGACAATATCATCCACATAGACCACTAATAAAATCTTTCCAGCTTCTGAGTCATAGCTGAACACTGAGTGATCAACCTAGCATTGTTTCATTTCAAAATTCTTCACCACTTCACTAAACTTCCCGAACCAAGTGTTTCAACCCATAAATTGCCTTTTTCAGTCTGCACACCTTACCAACCTCCCCCTGAGCAACAAACCCAGGTGGTTGCTCCATATATACCTCCTCTATAAGGTCACCATGAAGGAAGGCAATTTTTATGTCAAGTTGAAATAAGGGCCAATCATACATAACTGCTAGGGAAATTAACACACGGACAGAGCTAATCTTAGCCACTGGAGAGGTCTCCATATAGTCCACTCCATACAACTGTGAATACCCTTTAGCAACAAGTCTGGCTTTCAGACGCTCCACACTACCAACTGGCAAGTATTTAACAGTATACACCCATTTACAACCCACAACATGCTTACCAGGAGGAAGAGTAGTGAGCTCCCACGTGTGAGTATGCTGAAGAGCAGAGAGTTCCTCCTCCATTGCCTGCCTCCACCCAGGTGAACTAAGAGCCTCTTGGACATTGTTAGGTATGGAAATAGATGACAATAGTGAAACAAACTGGGATGTGAGGCAGAAAGGCGAGATACTGAAACAAAATTGGAAATGGGATGGAGAGTAGAACTACGTTTACCTTTCCGTAAGGCAATGGGTAGGTCAAGTCCTGAGGGTTCAGCAACAAGAGCAACGACAGGATCCGCGGACAAGGTAGAAGCTGGAGGAGGGGCCGGTGTCGTTCGACGTGTATACACTTGCCAAATTGGTGGTCGTTCAGTAGGGATCTGCACTGGATGAGGTGACGAGTCAACTCCAACAGGAACACCCGGAACGGGATCACTGACCAGAAGAGGAAGAGGAAGTAAAGGTGGAGACGAAGATGCTTCAATTCCTGAGAAGAAGGGAATAGACTCAAAAAAGGTGACATCAGGACAGACATAGCACTTACGAGTAATGGGATTGTAACACTTGTACCCTTTTTGAGTCCGAGAGTAGCCAAGAAAGACACACTTAATGGAACATGCATCCAACTTGTCTATTCCAGGACTCAGATTGTGAACAAAGCACACACAGCCAAAGATACGAGGTGTTAATGGAAAGGGAGACAAGGTGGGGAACAAGATAGAGAAGGGAGACCGACCATGAAGAATAAAGGAGGGCATCCGATTAATGAGGAAACACGCAATAAGTACAGCATCACTCCAAAACTGTTTAGGAACACTCATATGATGAAGAATAGACCGAGCTGTTTCAAGGAGATGATGGTTCTTCCGTTCAGCCACCTCATTTTGTTGAGGAGTGGATGCACATGAAGTTTGATGAATGATGCCATGCTGTTCTAAATACTGTTGAAAGGAAGTTAGAAAATATTCACGACCATTATCTAAACGAAGAACTTTGATTGGAACACCAAATTGTGTACGTATTTCAGCATGGAATTTTTGAAAAATGGAAAATAATTCACTCCTTTCTTTCATTAAATAAAATCCACGTCATTCTTGAACAATCATCAATAAAAGTGACAAAATACTTGTAACCATTATAAGACTATTCTGATCGGGCCCCAAACATCTGAATGAACCAAAGCAAAAGGACTCAACATACGACTTTCAACTCTATGACTGAAGGAAACACGACAATGTTTCCCAAACTGACACGACTCACACTGTAACACTGACAAATGACTCAAAGACGGAACTAGTATCTTGAGTGCCTTGAGAGAAGGATGTCCCAGTCGACAACGCCACTGTAGAGGAGTGAGTGAAGTCTGAAGTGCAACTGACGATCCACCACCGTCAAGATAATACAATCCACCAGCTTCATGCCCCCCACCAATCTTCTTCCCCGTCCTGAGATCCTGAAAAACACAAGAGGAAGGGAAAAAAGTAACAGAACAGTTAAGAGTCTTGGTTAATTTACTAACAGACATAAGATTGAATGGAAACTTAGGGACATATAGAACAGATGATAAAGAAAGAGAAGCCATGTCAACATTGCCAACACCACAGATGGGAGAGGAGGAACCATTGGCAAGGGTAACAATTTGAGATGTGGAAGTTTCAGAGAGAGAAGAGAACACACCTGAAGTCCCAGTCATGTGATCAGAGGCTCCAGAGTCAATAATCCAAGGAGAGGTTTTAGATGACAGGAAAGCTATACCTGAGTGGGCAAGAGTAGCAATAGTGTGCTGTGAAGTGGACTGAAGGAACCGCTCATACTCATCATGCGGTACACTCACCATCTCCCTTTCGGAAACAGATGTAGATGTGGAAGGAGTTAGGTCTGCCTGTTGATTATCACTGACATCAACCCCACCAGCAACAGCATGATTGGCCCATTTAGAGGGAGGGCGGCCATGAAGATCATAACAGAAATTTACAAAATGTCCTTCCCTGCCACAGTGGGTACACTTCCTTGTAGACCTGCCTTTTTCTTTGCCACGGCCTCCCCCCTGAGTCACGACCACCACCACGGCCAAATATGGAACCACCACGACCTCCTCGGGAGGCATGTCCTCCCCCTTTCGTACCACGGCCACCACCTCTGGCTGTCACAAAAGCTGATCTATCAGACTGTGTGGGATTCTCTGTCTGTCCCAAAGAAATCTTGCGAAGCCGAGCAAACACTTCCTCAAGTGTAGGAAGAGTAGAGTCCCCCAATATTTGGGCCCTAATTGGTTCATACTCTGATTTCAACCCCACTAAGAACCTTGTGACATGTAGTTGTTCCCTCTGTTGTTGTTGAACCTTAACATCTAGAGTGAGAGGATGACAGACATTGAGTTCATTTCTGAGGTTCTTCATACTGGCATAGTACTCTTCTAGGTTTTATTTCCTTGTTGCAGACCAAAGTACTCCTGATAGAGCTGATATACCCTTGTAGTATTATCTTGCCCAGAATACAGCTTCTTGGCATGTTCCCATATGTCCTTAGCGGCATCTAAGAACATGAAGTTGGCACTTATTTTGGGTTCCATACTGTTCCATAGCCATGTCATGATTTGAGAATCCTCCTGTTCCCAATCATCAAACCCTGGAGAGTCAGCCGGTGGTTTATCTTCTTTCACATGCTTCACTTTTCTCTTTGCCTTGAGAAAAACTTCCACCGACTTGGCCCATGGAACATAGTTCTCACCATTCAGTTTAATTGAGGTCATCTGTACACCTAGATAGTCAGAGGAAACCACCACACTAGGCTTCTGATCACTACAGCCATCTCCCATTGCTGCCATGATACTCTTTCAATGCTGCCTCTAATCTGAATTCCCAATCACCAACTAAGTGCTGCTGTCAAGAGTTTGATGTTCCAGAACCTACAGCAGTCCCTAAACACAATGATAGATACACACGCCTTTGTTCTTATCCACACCACTACTGATTTCACAAAAAAACACAGACTACACCGACATTAATTCAGCACTTACTAACCACATGCAAGCTCTCTTGCAACTACTCAACAGAGTTTGTGCATCACAAGCACCACCACACAGCCATAGCTGTCACACACAATACAGACCTGCTTTAATGCTTTTAAGAGGGCACCACAAAACCAACAAAAACTCAACTAGTACAATTGCATTACACCTTGCACCATTCGGCCACCTACAGTAGCAGCCCTTACACCATTTGGTCACTGTAAACACAGCCTGTTCTTGGAATTTTTCCAAGAACTAGGGCAACAACCAACCTAGTTCTCTAGGTTCTGATCAGTCCTCTCAAGTTCTTGAAGATTTTCAACCCAGAAATACCAACAGCACACAGAGGAGAGATAACCAACCTTCGTTTGAGAGCTACAGCCAACCATTCACTGCTGAAGTTGTTTTCTTAGAAAAAGGAGGTTCTGTGCACCAGAAAAAAGAAGAGCTGTGATGTTTCAGGCCTGGGACGAACCACTTTTCTCCATTGACAGCCCAGAGAAGAAAATGAGAGAACTGAAGCACGAACTGAAGTTGTCACCTCTGATACCATGTTTCTATTGTTGCTACAGTAGTCCGAACCAGTGAGGAGAAGAAGAAGAAGATGAAAGAATTGTCGAACTTGATAGCTAAACCCTATTAGTCGACCTCTTAATAGTGATTAGGCTCTAATTAAATGTACAAGGACTAAACTGTCCCTACTTAAGTATGGGACAAAGAACCTCTAATAAGACTGCCACATAAGCTCATAACTTAACCAAGGTGAGTTGACTAATCTACCCTTATTCGGCTAACTCTAACATAACCCAACTAATTATGCCAAAGCATAACCTGACCAATAGACGAAGAAACAAAAAACCTCCTAACTTCACTATCTTCCCCATGTGAGCTCCCTCCAAGCAGGTAGATTCCATTCGTCTCACAGCCAATCCCAATCACCTTCTTCGTCTCCAAGTCCTAAAAAACACATCGGTCAGGAAAGAAAGTTACTAAACAATTTTGGGTTTTAGTAATGCTACTAACTGAAAGCAAATTAGTATTGAGTTTAGGAACATGCAAAACAGAAGACAAAGAAATGACACTAGACAACTTGATGTTTCCCTTGCTAGAGATGGGAACAAGAGAGCATCGGCAATAGACACTTTGTCTCTGCCAGAGGATAAGTGGTAGGTAGTGAATAGTGAGGAGAAGTCGGTCATATGATCAGATGCACCTGAATCTATCACCCAACAAAGTTCAATGTTACCTGGGGTTGAAGCATGATAAGTTGAGGCCCGTGTACCTGAATGAGCAAAAGCTGAAGTTGGAGTAGATGTTGTGACTGATGGCTGAGACAAAGGTGCTGAATTAACAACTTCACTCTCCAACTGAGTTAAAGCAGCCCGGACAACAGCTAAGGTGTCTAGGGACGTGTCTCTTGTGCCCGATGAGGTTGTACTGTTAGTGGTAACCGCCACATTGGCATTCCCTTTTTATTTCTGAATTTTGCTAGTACTAGGTGTGGATGTAACTCCCAACAGATGTACTTAGTATGTTTAGGTTTCTTGAAATGTTCACGTACTAGGTCCCTCTTGTCTGCCTTCTTAGTATCTCTCTCCTTATCACCCTCAAACTTAGGATTAATTACTGCCAAGGCTGATTCAAAAGGTTGATGTTGCAACATAACATTTCTCCTACTCTCTTCACTATGCACCAAGGAGTAGGCTTGTGATAAGGTCACAATGTCTCCCATTAGAAGTTTTTGTCTCACAATGTCATACTCAGAATTCAAACCAGCTAGGAACTCAAACACCCTATTAGTTTTAACTTGCTTTCTGTAAATCTGTGCATCCTTCTGACTTTCCCACTCAATTGTTTCTAGACGGTCAATTTCATGCCATAAGGATTTTAGAGTTGAGAAGTAAACCGAGACCAGTTTCTCTCCTTGCTTAAGATTATTTACTTCACATTTCAGATCATAAGCCCTACCAACATTAAGGAGTTGGGAGTAGGTCTTTTTCATGATACCCCAAATTTCCTTAGCTATTTTTGGCCACAAGTAGTTTCGGCTGATGTGTGGCTGCATGGAGTTGCACAACCATGTCATAACCAAATAGTTCTCCTGAACCCATTTGGCATAGGTTTGGTCCTCCTTGAGTGATTCATTCACATCCCCCAACAAATAGTTCGGTTTCCCTCTACCCCCAATAGCCATCATGGCTGATTGGGTCCACTCCAAGTAATTTGATCCGTCAAACTTGACAGTGGTAATCTGAAAACTGTTCTCAGACATGTTACCAGAACCACCAGCCCCCAAAAAACTTTCCCTTTGTTTCTTAAACTCCGTGGCTGTCAGCCCTTCTCAGTTTATAGGTCAAAAACAGAAATTTTAGGACCCAAAAAGAACTTTTAGGTCAAAACAGCAGACCTAGAAGGTTCAGCCACTAACCTAGAAAGGAGAAAACAGATTTGTTAATTCTCCAAAAAGCAGCACAACCCACTCTTGAAAGCTGAAACTGGTCTAAATATTGCCCTAGAGGTGGCAACAAACAAAATCTTTAGGATTTCAGTCCTAGAAACCCTAAAACTGATCGTAGATCAGAAAGAAACCCTAAAGCATGAGAAGAAAATTCGAAGTCTTCCAGCCGCACCTCCCAGACTGATTAAAAGAACACCTTTTTAGGTTCGACCTCAAGAAAAGATACTAGCTTACCCAAAAAAAATTCTTCTTCTGATTTTTCCTGATCGCTGAACACTCTCCAAGGTTCTACAAACCCTCAGGCATAAATTGCACACTGCCAGCAACCTCCAAGAACCAGCCGATGAACATATCTCTGCTGAAACTTCCAACCCTAGGAAGTTCTCATGTAGTCAACCTTATTAAACTAGCATAAGAATCCCTAGGTTGGCTCTAATACCAAGTAGTCGAATAGGACTGCAATCAGTCCTAGGTTAGATATGAAATAATCAAAATAAAAGATTGAGAAAGGGAGAGGGAGACCAAGAGAAGAGAAGAGGAGAAGGACACGAAGAGGAGAATCCTGAAATAGAGTGCCTTGACTTAGATTGTTGCCCCACTCTACAATTTATATTAATGTTTAAATAAAGATAAAAGGGCTGAATTACCCTTACTGCTTGCATGGCAAATAAATAAAATAAAAGGACTAATAAAACAAACTGAAATAACTGTTAACTGCTGAACTGAATAAATATAAAGATAAACATAAACTAACGAACAGTGGGGACCACACTAATGTTCTCTACACACACCATCCAATTAAACATAAAATCTAGGCCAACTGCTCAAATTGAGAGAAAAGCTATAAGCAAACTTCTCCCAACACCTCCCCCATGGTACCAGTCTTTTGTCTTCCCTTCACATGAGATGAAAAATGGATTTCAAGCCCAAGCTAAGAAGGTGGGCAATTGACTAGTGAGCCAATAAAATACATTAGATGAACTCCTGGCAATTAAGATTTATATATTGAGATTTACATGTTGCATGTTGGATGCACTCCTTAACACATAATGATCCTTTGATGTTAGGAGTGGATATTCAGTTGATGAGTACAGATCACATTGACAAGGAGCATGCTCTCCTTTAGGGCCCTAATATTCTCAGCAAGATGTTAAGGAGTTTTGAGTTTATAGTTTCATGTTTCATGCATAATATTTTGTTTTAAGTTTATGGTTTATCATAGATGTAGACTTACCGGTTTAAGACAAATCACTTTTAAGCAATGGTTAGGGGTGCAACTCAAATGGGTTGGACCAGGTGATGCAACACAAACAGATTGGGCTGGGTTGAAGGTACAACTCAAGCCTGGCCCATCCCAAGGTTAAGCCCAAGCTTATAGACCAAGGCCCAACCCAAGCTCAACTCAACATAACTTAGGCCAGTCTTGGGCTCAGGTTGGGTAAAGCCGAGCTTAGTCAGGCTTGGGCTATTTCATTGGTTTGAAAGAGTTTATGAATATATTTTTGCGTGGCCATATTTTATTAGGCTTAATGGCCTAATTTAGGGGCAGGATTGATTGAAAATATGTACAAATGTCATTTTATAGATATGCATATACATATTTTATTTATGTATATACATGTACATATAATTTGGAAAAAAAAAGATAATTTTATATAAACAAAATTCATGTATGTATGTATTTGTTTAGGTGGTCTCAGGTTGAGCTTAGGCTCCCCAAGCCCTCAACCAAATCCCAACCAAAGTTTAGGTCAGGCAACTCAGGCCTGAGTTTTCTGGCCCAGGCACAACCTGCAGCCTGACAACACAGGCCCAACCCATACAAAAATTCAGGTTGGGTAAGGCTTGGATTGAGCCTGCACGAGTCGCAGCCCAAGTAATGGTTGATCGTAAGCAAAGGCAGCCACCACCAATATAACTAAAAATTAAGATTGATGGGATCAGTCAATTGAATCCCACAATCTGTTCTTTCTCCTACTCTTTTCTTCTCTTTCCCTCTTCTTTTCTCTTCTCCTCTTACCTTAGTCTGCAGGGTTCTTCATATTAAAACCAGTAGAAACAGTAAGGTTATCAGAGAAGAAAGAGGGGCACACCATTTACCATTCTCATAGCTTAAACACTCTCCAGGCATGTTCTCATTGTGGTAAAGGACACATCATGGAGTTTTGTTGTATTCTGAATCAGAAGTCAGGGGGTTTCCAAACCACGCCACACATAAGGACAGTACAACCACCTCTATACCTATTAGCACCCAGACACATCAGAACCAACCTCAAACAATTGATCAGACAATTACTATCTCAAGGAAAGAAAACACAAGAATGATGTCTACCTCCCAAGTTTCTTCATCCACTTCTTCTTTGGCCCAATCAGGTATTGTCTCAGCATGTCTCATTTCCATAACATCTGCTCTTTGGATTGTCAATTCTGGAGCATCAGATCACATGACAAGTACTCAGATCTACTTGAGTCCTAGTTCCCCACGTAGACTAGCTACACACTGACACTTTCCAATGGACAATCTTTTCCTGTCTCTCATATAGGATCTATTAAACCTATTTCCAACTTATCCTTTCATCTTTTTTGTATTTTCTTTGTCTTCTCAAATTGCAAAGTTAGCCTTAGAGCATATCATTATTTCTCTGGAAGCCACTTACTATTAGCCACACCTTGAATTAGATGTCAAAAAATCTTTTTTACACAGTGACTTACAAGAGGCATACATGGAAGCAACCACCTTGGTTTGTTTCTTTGGGGGAGTCTGGGAAGGTCTACTATCTGATAAAGACACTTTATGGCCTTAAGCAATCCCCTCAGGCCTGGTTTGGAAAATTTAGTGATGTTGTGATGACTTTTTTGTTGAAGAAAGGTTGGTTAGATCATTCAATGTTCTGCAGAAAGTTTGTGTTGGGACAAAATCATTTTAAAAGTGTAGGTGGACAACTCATTACAGGTGATAACAAGAAAGGCATTAGAAAACTTAAAGTCCAATTTTCAGAAAAGATTTCATATGGACTTAGGAAAGCTGAGGTACTTTCTAGTCCAAACCATGCTCTACTCCAACAGACCCCAGTGTGAAGGTGACAGTAGATCAAAGAAACTTGATTACCCAGGGAGATACAGGCAGGTTGGGAAATTGAATTATCTTAAGGGCTGTTTGGTTCCCCAAAATAGGAGCTTGGAATCGAACTCAGAAAGGCCAATTCCAATTCCATCTATTTGTTTGGTTAGAATGGGATTCTGATTCCCATTCAAAAGTTTCTTAAAAAGTAAAATACTCCTTATAAAAAAACTTCCAAACACTAATATTAATAAAATATTATCAAAGTAACATTAAGATAACAATATTAATAAAATAATAATACAGTAATTATAAAAAACTACTAAATAGTAATAAATTAATAATAGAATACAAAAATATTAGTTATTAAATAATAATACAAAAATAAAATATTAATATAATATAATTAAAGTAATAATAAAATAATAATAATAATAATAATACAATATTAATAAATTATTCATAAAATAATAATCAAATGTCAATAATTAAAAAATAAATTATCAATAAACTTGTAATAAAATATTAGAAAACTAATAACAAAATTTTAATATATAAATAAAAATATTAATAAATTAATAATAAAATACTAAGATGTTAATAACTACATGTTAATAAAATAATAATAAAGTACTAATAGAATTTTTTATCAATAAAGTACTAATAGAATATTAATATAATATTATTAAAGCAATAATAACAATAATAATAAAATATTAATAAACTAATAAAAAACTGAAAATTTTTGGTTGATTCCAAATTCAGCTTTAGATGAACCAAATAGCAACAATTGGAATCCAACTCCAATTCCCTCTATACCAATAAGGCATCAAGAATAGGCAATTTTGATTCTAATTCCAGGGGATTTAGGTTCTGATTCCAATTCCTATCCTGCACAAACCAAACAGACCCTTACCATTACTAGAGCTTAAATCTCCTAAACAGCGAGTGTGATCAACTCTATGGACTCCCCAAGAACACCACATAGAGAAGCAATCAATCATATATTGAAGTATATAAAAGGACCATTGTTCATAGAATGTTGTATAGAAAATCAGAGATCAAAGCAAAGTGAATGCATGGTATGTTCATTGGACTGTCTCAACTTCAGGCAAGCAGTCCACTACAGTGTATTATACTTTTTCTAGAGGGGAAACTCGGCAACTTAGAAAAGTAAGAAACAATGTGTAGTGGCACAACCAAGTGGTGAGACAGATCAAGATATGGCCCATACTAGTGAATTTTTGTGATGGATGACATTTCTACAGGAGTTGGCGATTCTAGTTAAATGCTTCTTATGAGTCTACACTGTGATAATCATGCTGTCATTACTATTGCTTCAGACCTAGTTTTCCATGAGAGAACTAAACACATTGAAGTGAATTGGCATCTTGTTCAAAAGAGGCTGCTTGATAAAGACATCATTACACCACATGTCAAATTAAGAGATCAGCTCACTTATTTATAAAATCCTTAAAAAGATCTTAAGTTGACATTATTTCTAACAAATGTGATTTATGGAATAAACTCCCCAGCTTCAGGGGAAGTTCAAGGAATGTTGAAGTTATTGTTTCATGGTTAATGCATATGTTTATGGTGTTAATAGAGGTAGATTTGTCAGTTCATGATGAATCACTAATAAGGGGTATTGATGTCATTTTCTTAAGTTGCAGCCAAAACAAAGGCACCAACCACCTAAATATATAATAATGAGATCGATTGGAACCAATCAACCGAATCCCATGAAACGTTATTTCCTCCACTCTTGTCCTCTCTTTATCTCTTCTTTTCTCTTCTCTTCCACTTTTATTCTGCAATATATTCATATTAAAACTAGTTGAAACAGCTAGAGTGTCTGTGTTGTATAGGTAGGCTTTCATTGGACTTCAGTTGCCCTTGGCAATTTTTGGCTCCCTCAGGTGCTAGCATTTACTACGCATTATTAGTACTTTAGTAGTAATAAAACTTATGCTGGATTCCAAGGGAACTGAAAGTATTAGCAGATGGCCTAGAAAAATATTGAGCTTACTTGCACTATTTGTATAGTGACAGTTCGCTGTCTATGTAGGCATGTCTGGCCCGTTTGCCTTCTACTCCTGTTGTACATCTTCACATGTACTTCCCCCTTTTTCTCTTGAATGAAAATAATATTTTCTCAAAAAGAATAATAATAAAATTCCTCTTTGTCTCCAAATAAACAAAAAGAAAAGAATAAGAAAATCCAGGAGATCTACATTCGAAGTTATAAATTAGGAGCCAATTAAACGGACCTTCCCCTTTGTGGATGTAAAACACTTTAAAGAAGCAGGAGAATCTGAAGCAAGAGCATAGTTGAGATTTTCATAAATATCCTCAAGGAAGAGAGTTGACACAGGATGTGTTCGCCCTTGTGCAGTAACTACAGGACAGTTTCCAAAGTATCTTGAGAACAAGCTTGAATCAACAGTTGCAGACCTGAATAATCAAAACGTAAGTAAAATTCCAAACATCAATATGAGTCTATTCAAGAAAAATCAACAAAAGTGCAGAAGATGCCTCATCTACTTGATGAATAAAAGTGATATCTTGTAAATGTGACCATACATTAAAATAACCTTAAGTTTTGGTCCTTGATGGGTTGATTGCTTCTCAATTAGGTTCTTCAAAACAATGAGTAGAAAATCACTCTGGTACAAAATAAGAAAAAAAAGAACCAATCAACTTCCACAAATAAAGACATTAATTTGATTGACAAAATGCAACATTGATACAAAAGATAGTAAAAAAAATACTAAACTACTATTGCTTCATTATAAAATCTACCAATACCATTAAGTTCTCTAAACTAAAACAAATGGAAATTAAAACAAACTTAAAAGCAGTAGAAAGCAATCAAGTGATGCTTAGCTTCAAACTGATGTAGCGATTGATTTCAGAAATGTAACTTTCATTAGTTAGAATCTTAGAATTGTATTTTTGATGCAAGCGACAAAGGAGATATTTACCGAATATGAAAGTTGAAAGTTTAGTAAGTTGAAATATTAGTGCAAAGGGTAAGTTTGTACAATCCATTCTTTCTCCAGACTCTCAATTTCTCTCTTCCTATGTTGTGTCCTCTTCTCTCTACTTATTCTTTCTTGCTCACATGTATTAATTTCTGCCCAGATTCTTCTAAGTTGGTGTCAGAGCACTGGTTGCTCTTCTCAAGTTCTGGCCAAGCCACTCTTAATCTAATCCCACTGGCATCAGCAGAATAAGATGGTGTCAGAAGGACTAATGTAAATTTCAGGGACCTCCTCTACACTTCAAGGAGTGTGACACTTAGCTGCCTGTAACATTTTCTGTCACTTCGTCCTTGTACTTTCATAATATTTAACCTCCAGAAGGTGTTAACAGTGGTTGCCCACATACCGTTTTTTGTAAGCAAAATTCAAGACATGGTGATGTCTGATTTTTGTTAATGGCAGACATCTAAATTCTACCATGTGAAAAATCTGGCACATCACTCAGATGGCTTAGATCCATTGATTCATTTATGGATACCACCACTTTCACAAACCAGATTGTTGGCACTTGGATGGGCAATATCTTTAGGATACCACCTTGATGGCCTTTCTTTTGGAGTTGATTTGGGACATTATTTGGAAGGCCTAGATTGGTTGAAATCTTGGTATCACTTGGATGGTTGAGATTAACCCATCAATCACAATGAGTCAGTCAGCCTAATTAGGCCTGAGTAGAGAGCAAAAACTCTTCCTTCTGCATTTCTGAATACACCTCCAATGCCTGAAGGACCTGGATTTCCTTCATTGCTGCCGTTAATCACAGAAAACCACATTAGGCCATCTAGGTCTCCACCCTCGGGTGGGTTTATAAAGCTGATTTCTGATGGCAGCAATGAAGGAAATCCAGGTCCTTCAGGCATTGGAGGTGTACCCAGAAATGCAGAAGGAAGAGTTATTACTCTCTACTCAGGCCTAATTAGGCTGACCGACTCATTGAGGGCTGAAATATTGGCTGTAGTAGTAGGAAATCAAAAAGATAAGGAACTGAACATCCGAAAGCTGTCAATTGAAGGGGATTCAAAGCTAGTTATAAGTTGGCTACAAAAGGAAAATGAGGCTGGGTGGTGGGGTTACATTTACAAGAAAAGGAAAATCATGTGGCAGTTACATGCAATGGAGGTGACTCTACATTGGTTGAAAAGAGATGCCAATTCTTAGTTAGGAAGAGCTAAGAGACTTTATCTCTCCCTTTCTCCATCTTTGTACCTAATTGTTTTTTAATTGATGAATCTGTTTTAGTTACTGATCAAAAAAGCAGACTAATCTTAGGAGGCCACTTGATGGTCCGGTTGAAAAGAGATGCCAATTCTTCGTTAGGAAGAGCTAAGAGAATTTATCTCTCCCTTTCTCCATCTTTGTACCTAATTGTTTTTTAATTAATTAATCTGTTTTAGTTACTGATAAAAAAAGCTGACTAATCTTAGGAGAACATTTGATGGTTCAAATCTGTCACTTATTTTGTTCATCACTTTATTCAGCTTAGACTTTTTATAAATTTTGATGCTTTACTTGAATGGCAAGTTTAATTGAAATCTTGGTAAATTGCTTGGACACCCAAGGTTCTTGACTTAGAATACCACTTTGACAGCCTAGATTTTTTTGGTTGACCATGTAGATGGTTTGGACAGCCCAAATTAGTTGAACTTGGGTGTTCACTTGGGTGGTTGATATTAGTTCATTGATCCTAGAATACAACTTTGATGAACTAGATCTTTGGGATGATCTACGTTAGGTAGCTCCCCAACTTCGGTACTCTTTGAGGGAGGATGACCTCCAGGGTTAGAAGTAGAAGAGACAAGGAGGGAATGAAGGTAAGACTTTATTCAAACTTCTCTTGTCCAGATACAATGTCATTTTATACTAGTTCAGCTACTTTCATAACTGGCTTACAACAGAATTACAATGTCTTTGAAACTTACTCACTAGGCTGACATGGCCTCCTTTTTCTTCTAGAATACACGCATAGCTTCTGCCCTTCTGAGTCCCTAACAATTTAATACATAAGTTGGGTGGTCTAGACTAAATGAGATCTTGGTACATCGTTTGGATGATGGAATTAGTTTACTGATCTTAGGGCACCAATTGAAGTAGCAAGAAATGATTCAAGTGCTCATAATTTGGCAATGGATATGACACTAAACAGCAGTTAATCAAAGATTCAACTAGTCATTGACCAGCCGACTGCCTAGTAAGGGACAAATCAACCACATCATAGTTGGTCGATGGTAATGATAAAGTTCCCTAGGACAACTAGCCATCAACTAGTTGATTAACAACTACCTAATCAACCACAAAGTCATTTTAAAGCATTATTTGTTTAATTCTCTCAAGTAATTTGAACTAATATAGAATATGTTAGCATTTTGTTAAATTCATGTTGTTGCATTAAATATTTATGATGAAACATGATTAGATGATGATAGATAAAATAGAAAAAACTCAGCATCGTTTGGAGCACTCGCCGGGATAGAGAAACTTAGCATCTCGAATTTCATTTCTAAGAGAAGACTCGTCGGGATTATCTGATGAGTTGCTAAAGGTCTTCAGAATCCTACCTGGTTTGGAGCACTCGCCCCTAATACCCAACCCGCTAAATTTTCCTGGGCCATCTAGGCTAATCAGGTCACCCAAAATATCCAAACTTAAAGGATCCACGCCCTTTTGTTTCTCGTTCTCAACTTCCCTCTTTCCAAAATCATTTAATATTTTTATCCTTTCCAAGAACTAAGATTAATTCTTCTTTTTCCCCGCCAAAACTTCTTCCACACCTAAAATTTCTACCACTAGACGCTCTTCCAAACTGTGGCTGCCACGTGGCCTCCCCCCTTCCCTATCAGCTTCATCTTCAACCCCTTGACCATCCCCTTACAATGACGTTTTGTGTTCCGATGCAATCCAAACCTTCGACCTGATTCCATTTGAGAAGACATCAATGGATCAAAGCACCTCTTTTTGGCTTCACTCCAGCAACTTCCACCACTACCGAGCTAAGATTCGAAAAATTGCAAGAAATGAAGATCCCTCCTATCATTGTCACAACCTTCTCCAACGCTGACTTGTTCCAAAGATTGAAAGGCAATCCAAACAATCTGATAGCAAAAGCTCCGTTATGAAGCACCTTTCTGTTGTAGGAGACAGACCATTTCCGCACTAGGATCACACCCACCTTTGTATCTAACCTGTCAAAATCCACTATTTCCTCTTCAACTTTCAAAAGAGCTCATTTATTGTCAAAAGGAACAATCAAAACTCTTGTATCCACATGTAGTTTCTTTTTCAACACATTCAATATGATTCCAAAAATCCAAACCCTCCCCGCTTGCTTCCAAAACCAGTGTCCTCTCCCATCCTTCTTCGTTTCCTTCCAGTATCATCTTTTGCAGTTTGTTTGCACCCCTTACAATCACTTCTTCTAACTCTTTATCTTGCTTATTCTTGGAATTTCCTCCTTAAATTAATTTATTCACTTTCATCTCCAAAAACTCTTGCAGCTTCTAAGCAAACAAGCTCCAACCCAATCCTTGTCTTCCTTCTGGTAGGCATACCAGTTGTTTTCTATTGTTGCTAGAAATCTCAGTCACAGCCACGAACCAGCCCTTCTGGTTGTACTTCAGCACCACCTGATATTTCCTTCTTGGAAGCTCCAGATAACTCATCCACCCATTTTTCTTTACTGAGAAACATGCTCCACCGATGAACCCTTTCAGCCACTACGTAGCCTCGCCTATTAAGAAAATGGTTGTTCTTCCCTTGTCTCTTAGTTTGAGGACTAATAGACTCTTGCTTCTTCCTTCTTCTAAAACCAACTTCTTCATTCCAATCCCTGTCTCAACTCTCCATCTTCTCATTCAATCCATCTTTGTTTCAATCCTTGTCTCAACTCTTACCCTTATGTACTTGCATTTGGGAGTTCTTCTTTAGTCGCTTTCATTGCAGGTAATCTCCTCCAAGGGGTACTTCCTCATGAATTTATCTTGAATCAAGACATCCCTGGAGGATAAAATTGTAGGACCAATATCATAGTAGAGCAAACATCATACTTTACAAACTTAAGGAATTTAGGCGGAGTGCCAGAAATTGCCTTCCAAGGTGTTGTGACTTGTGAGCAAAGCATGTCAAGATACCCCAGCATCCCAACTAGTCTTAGAGTAGCCATAGATACTAGCCACCACCTCATGACATAATCTCTCTTTATCTAGAGGCCACCTTCAAAGCCACTTGCATAAAAGAGATTCACTCTTACTAACTAAATTCCTTAACCCTAAACCCCCTTCTTTTCTATTTTAGCTCACCACTTCCCACATAATCAAGTGAACCTTTCTCTCTTTCCCAGGCTCCCACAAGAATTCCCTCATCAATTTTTTTATCCTCTTAGCTTCCCTATTAGGCATCCTAAAGACTGATAGAAAGTAATTTGGCAAATTGCCAAGTGTTGCTCTGATTAAAGTTACTCTACCCCCCAAAGAAATGTATTTCTTCTTCTAGGCCGCCATCTTTTTTTCAAACTTTTTCACCACGGGATTCCAAAACTTACTTTCCTTTTGATTGGCACCTAGGGGAAGTCGTAAATGGTTCAAAGGCCACTCGGAATAGGTACAATCTAAACAAACAGCAATAGTCTCCAATTCCCTCCCATCCGAGTTTAGTCCTACCACACAACTCTTCTCAAAGTTGATTTTCAAATTAAAGGCACTCTGAAAGAGAATTATTAGATTCTTCAAGTTTCTCACCTTCATCAAGTCACAATCCTCACAAAAAATTATAATGTCGTCGGCTTCTAATAAGAGTCTACTAAAAGCATCAGCAACCAATGTGAATAAGAAATGGGGTAGTGGATCACCTTGTCTTAAGCCCCTACAGGCTAGGAAAAAATAATTGACTACCCCATTGACCAGAATAGAATAATGGTAGGAAGTAAGGCAGTCACTAGTCCATTTACATCATCTACCCCCCAAACCACACTTCCTTAGAACCTCTAACAAGAAGCTCCAATCCTCTAAATCATAGGCCTTTCCAAGATCCAATTTACATACGAAGTCTTCATTACCCGATCTTCTCATCTCCATCACATTCATTTGCTATTAAAATTTGATCAATTATTTGTCTCTCCTGAACAATGGCAACTTGAAGTTGACTAATGAGGGAAAGGAGCACCTTTTTTATCCTAGACCTTGGCCAAAATCTTATAAATGCTAGTCACCAGATTGATAGGTCTAAAGTCTTTTGGATATTTAGCCTCTTCCTTCTTTGGAACCAGGACTAGAAAAGTAGAATTGACTCCACGAGTTATAATCAAACTATCCACGAACTCTCTAAAAACCTCAAACAGGTCTTCTTTAATTATATTCCAATAATCTTGAAAGAAATCCATGGTAAAACCATCCGATCTTGGTGCCTTAGATCTCTCCATCGAGAAAATTGCTTGCCTAATTTCCACCTCCTCAAAGTTCCTTTCCAGCCAGTGCCAGCCTTTGTTTTCATCAGAAAGTCTCGACCAAGTAACACCTTCCAGCTCCACTCTATTTCCTAAAGGCCTCCTTATAATAGATATGAAGTGAGCAACAAAACAATTGGCTATCTCCTCTTGGAACCCTCAAGATTCTTATAAGAAACTATTTAAGGGATACTATCAAACTGGGTTGAGAATATTTGAATACACAAAAGAACTTCTAGAACCTGGGACGGCATCCAGTCCTTTTTGGTACTAGAATATCCTAAAAATTACCTGAAGGTCCAACTTGGATTTAGAAGGGCATAGGACACATAAAAGTAAAACACAAATCAATAAGGACCAAGTCAACGCACCAATTGATCCTAATCATAAATTGTATAAGGAATGTGATCTCATGGCAGATAAAGGTTTTTTTTATATCTTTTTGAAAGGCTACACAACGGGGGTAGCCCATCCCCCAACCCAGGTGCAGGCGGGATTCGATCCCAAGTCTCCACTACGACCAGCAGGAAATCTTACCAACCAGTTGGCACCTTTATCTCATGGCAGATAAAGGTAAGTTTCAAATATTAGTTGGATGATTGATGTACTTTTCCTCGAAAAGGCTTGACAATGCCTATGCAGTTGGGGTAATCAGACAATAATAGATGCTCCTCAAAAACCACATCAAGAAGCGGTTAACAAGGTGCTTTGAAACTTTAAGTCTGCTCATAGTAACAAGGGTACAAGTTGGATACCCAACTTGAAGAATTTACACAGCATCAGGCCTGGGCCTTTTGGAGGTCCATTTATATTTTGGAAATGCTCAATCCGAATCTGCCCAAGTTGCAGATTTACCTAGGGCCCATTTGGGAGGGCTGAGCTGAACATTCAGCTAAGCCGGTTCAGCTGCTTTGAGGCACTCCAGATAAGCTATTGAAAGAGGCTGAAGAGGACAGCCCAAAGAATTACTGTCTGGCAGCCTATTTAGGCTCTCCAGAATTTCACCAAACACAGTTTAAAGGCTGTCCATGAAGGGCCCACCTCAATGAGCCAGAAGCCACTGCAACTCAGCCCCCCCCCAAAAAAAAAAAATGGGCACCTAGTAAGGGGTTGCTATTTTCTAATCTGGGCACCTCAATGTGCAAACTTTCTGTACTCTAGCATGACAATTATCACTCCACTTGATGGGGAGTGTAACAAGCTGAAATATTAATCTAAAGGGTAATTTAATTCTCTCTATATAGTTATTGGGTACAGAACTGTAATTCTTTAATTCATACACAAAATTGTAGTTGTCACATTCCATTATTTTATGGATAACTTTAAATTTTATTAGATCTAAAAATGAATCAGTATATACAATGTTCCCAGCACACCACATACAATATCAGGCAGATCCCACCCCTACACCCAAATTCAAATCATACAAATTTTCAGCATTTACAATTCCCCAAAAAAGATGTTCCCTTTGTAGTCCTTGTTTAGCTAAAATATCAACCAAACCATTATCTGACCTTTGGAACCATGTGAAGTCAAAATACTTTCCCCATGTTAAGTTTTTTATTTCCTTTAAGAGTTTGCAAATGCTGCTAATACTCTTGTCCTTGTCCTCTAAGTCAGCTTACTACCCCTACACCCAAATTCAAATCATACAAATTTTCAGCATTTACAATTCCCCAAAAAAGATGATCCCTTTGTAGTCATTGTTTAGCTAAAATATCAACCAAACCATTATCTGACCTTTGGAACCATGTGAAGTCAAAATACTTTCCCCATGTTAAGTTTTTTATTTCCTTTAAGAGTTTGCAAATGCTACTAATACTCTTGTCCTTGTCCTCTAAGTCAGCTTACTACCACTCTCGAATAACCTACCGTAATTTAATGTTCTTGCCAATCTCATTATCCCAAACCTTGTAATAACTACATTCAGTTTAGCCTTGACAGAGGTTCCAACAGCTATAGGACCACAAACAAAGCCAGAATTGATCCGTACTTCGGAGACAAGTATCAAAGAGAGTAGGGGTGAACCTAAAACCCATACTTTGTCTAAACTTTTACCCTACTATTTTCTTACTCTTTTTTTATCAGTAACAACAATTTCATTAATCAATCAGAAAAAAATGGTACAAAGAAAGGGAGGTAAACTTTCTTAACTCCCCATACCGAGGCTAGAGCCCCCATAAAAAAAAAAAAAAAAAAGAAAAAGAAAAAAAAAACAGAAGTTACAACTGAGCCCAGAACATAGATTCCCTAACCACCCCTTGCTTAGCTAACCCATCAGTAAACGAGTTAGCAGATCACTTTACCCAACTGAGCTTAATTTCCATGTCCTTAACCAACCACCTGAACTTTTTCCTTTCATTGTTGTAAACCCATAACCCAGTCTTGTCTTCTTTCAGCCGTCCTACTACCACCTCCAAATCCCCTTTAATTTCAAGTCTTCTAATGTTCATTTCCTTTGCTCTTTGGACACCTTCCACAAGTGCAGAAATCTCAGCTTTGAGAGAATCACCTGTCCCAATTGGGCCTGAGAACAAGGCTGAAACAATCCCATTATCATCCCTAAACACACCCCCAAAACCTGAGTGCCCAGGGTTCCCTCCGTAGAGAGACTGGGCCAAATGGGCCCTAGCCCATTAGTGTCTTTCTTACTAGTTCTTTCATGTTATGTTTTCTTATTGGGCCTTTTCTTTATGGGCCTTTAGTTCTTTTTATGTATTTCTAAGTTTAGTGCTGATGTGGACACCTACTTAAGGGCCTCCTTGTAATTTATGTAACTTAAGTATGTTTTATAAAAGATAAGAGTAGGGGAAAGAGGAGACATTCGAACTCCTCCTTTCTTTCTCCTTTCTTCTCCAATCTTCCTCCTCCTTCTTGCTGTCTCCTTCTTCTTCTCTGATTTCTTTTATTTTATTCTGAAATATTCTACTGATTTTATTAGTTTTGAATCACATCTTGGTACCAGAGCAGGTCTCTCTTCCCTTTCCTTTTTTTCTTTTTTTCCCATACATTTTTTTTTCTAATCGAAAGGTGTATGGAGAGATAAATTGCTGATTATTCAGAGATCTTGTTTGCCTAGTTGGTAGAGAGTTTCAGAAGTCAGAATCTGGTCGAAGATTGCCAAGAAAGTGGGACTACAATTTTTTTTCCAAAACCCTAGCTGACTAGAGAATTTCTAGTTACGGGTTGAAGAGGTTGTTTGGGTGTGGCGCTCAAGGCTTGGAGGGTTCCTTTTTATCTCCAAAAGTGGGTGGCTGCAGTTGGAAGTCGTTTGGATAGCTCTGGTTTGAGTGGCTACCTCTTCTCTCTTTCTCCCTGGAGGCTAGGTACGGTGAAACCCTAGTTTTGGGGCTTTTGAGTGCTTGACTGACCTTAGTTAGGTCTATAAAGGTTAAAAACATTGTTTTTTTATTTTCGTTTGATTGATGGAGCAATCTAGAAGTGAGGTGACGCAGATCCTTGTGTCGGGGGTTGGTTCCGTAGATTCCTATTTTATAGGAGTGACTACAATTAAACTTGATGGAACAAATTACCTTGCGTGGGCACAATCCATTAAGCTTCATGTCTGTACTAGAGGTAAACTAGGGTTTCTAATGGGTAGTAAGGCGGTGTCGAATGACTCTGACCCTACATATGAGAAATGGATGCAGGATAACTACACAGTTACTGGGTGGTTGGTAAATTCTATGCAGCCCCATATAAGTCAACACTATCTGTGGATGACATAGCCAAGGAGATTTGGGATAGTGTGACAGAGACATGTTCTCAAAAATTAAATGTTGCAAGGGCCTACAAACTAAAGAGTGATGTGAAGAATTTAAGACAGGGGAAGAAGAGTGTGGCTGTCTATTATTCGATGTTGAAGTCACTATGGCAGGAGTTGGATGTTATGGAATCAATTGCATAGGAAAGCACCAAAGATGCCGAAATTTTCAGGAAATTTGTGGAAAGAAACAGGGTGTTTGAGTTCCTTACAGGACTCAATCCTGAATTTGATATTACAAGGCAGAATATCTTAGCCAAGGATGATGTGTCACTTACACAGGCATACTCTATGGTGAGAAGTGAAGAGTGCAGGCGACAGGTACAGCTACAGACCCCACCTCCTCCAGAACATTTTGCACATGCTAGAATAAAACCAAAGGGGTTGAATGAGAAAAAGGAAGTGATATGTGAATACTACAATACTACAAGAAGCTGAAACATACTAAGGATTCTTGTTGGAAGCTTCATCCAGATCTTCTTCCTGAGAGGTTCCGAAACAACAACAGCTCTAAGAAGGGTGGTCAGTCTGGAAAACCCAAGAATGCAAATGTTGCCACAATGTCTGAATGTGAAGAAAAATCTACTGTGGAACAGCTGACAGCAGTGAAGGCAGAATTTGAGAGAGATGGGAAATTGTAAATCACTTGGAGTCTACTATTGCATCTTCCTCCTTAGGCACCCCCTCTACATCTACTTTTGCCCATTCAGGTTTTCATGCTTATGCAAATCATGCTACAATCTCAGGTAATCATAGAATTCCTTGGATTATAGATTCTAGTGCATCAGACCATATGACTAGCCTACCCAACCTCTTTTGCTCATTCCAGTGTTAAACAGTTTTGTATGCCCTTAGCTTCAATCAGAATGATGTACTTTATGAATTTATTGTAAATGAATAAAAGTGCATATTCGATTCATGTTCCCTTGGTATGTTTCTGTGTAATACCCTTAAACTGGACACTTAATGAGACTCGTGTTAGTTTAGAATGTTCACAGCCAGTGGGTCGGTCTGGGGAGACCTATCCTGATAAGGCTGACACTGTGGTGCCACCAAGTCGGTTGGGGTGGCCTGTCTCAGCTGCCAGGGTGAGACCCTAAGCACACACAGTGTAGGATTAATTGAATCCATGAAATGGACCAGATTTCCAGTATTGCCCTGGACCTTGGAGATTGATGGGCAAAACTGGAAAGTTACACCCGACCCCTAGACTCGATTATGATACTACACTAGGTGTCGGATTGGGCTGTCTTTGATGTACCAATCAGTGAGATCCTTAGCGGGGGTCAAAACCTGGGTATGTTGGGACTGTCCGAGAATTCATCTGAGTAGGTGATCATAGTGACAGGATCAGCCCCTTTGTCGGACAAAGGTAATGATCGGGGATGCACTCTCACTGATGGAAACCAAGACTGCCGGCAGCCGATTTCAACCGTTGAGATTTGTTTTGCAAAGTATATTTTATATGAGATATAAAAGTATATATATATTATGGTTTCTCAAATGTTTGCAAAAAGGTTTTAATTCACGAGATCCATATAAGTGGAGAGTGCAACACTGTTCCTTGCAGCCGAGGGAGAGGTCCTCTCTTGTCGGGCAGAGTGTGATCATTATGGGCTGAGGGTTAAGTGTAAGACCATTGAGGATGATACCTGATGGGCTAATCTTGCATCTGCCCACAGTCCCTGGGTGTTACAAGGTGACTTGGCCCAGGGACCACTTAGGGTAAGTGTTGGGCCCATAGAGCCCATTCGATGGGTTTCAGGGGGTGCACTGTTTTTAACAATGTATTCGGCCAGGCCTTGTAACAAAGGCTGGGCCGAACCCATGTGGCTGATGTGTAGATCAATGCTTGGGTCCCACGCCATACAAGGAAGCCCAACTGGGCAGCAGTTAGGAAGGTTGAGTGAGCACATAAGCTTAATGGGCCTAAAGCCCATTTCGAACTGGGCTATTTATTTAGTTGATAATGGGGCGAATTCTGAGATGGATTAGCAGATAGGATAGGGTCTTGACCCTATCCACTCAGAGAGTCCAGATCTGAATGTGATTCAGATTTAGAAACCTCCTAATGAGATTAGGAGAAAGCTAATCTAATCTACAGATAAGATAAGGGTTTATCCTTATCACTTGAAGAGAAGGCTGATCCAAATATGATTTGGATAAGCAGCTCCTAATGAGATTAGGAGCTGATCTTTCTAGGTTAACAAAAAGAAGGGGGCGGCAGCCTTTAGTGAGATCATCAGATTTTCTTTAGTGCTGAAATCAAGAAGAGAGAATTTTGCACCCTGCGAATACTCTCTTGCCGCCTCCCTGTTCTTGCCGCCCTGTTTGCCAGTTCGATCTCCAGTTGTGGGAGAAGTCAAGATTGGATCTTGACATCAGTTCTTTAAGAAAGGATTGAAAGGAAGTTGTGCTCACGTACCATCCTGCTGATTCTTGTGAAGGACAGAATTCTTGGAGAAGAACACTGTTGATTCTGCTCCATCCTGCACTGCGCCATCTTCAGTGGGAGCAGTTTTTGGATCCTTCCTTGGGCGTGAACACCTTCGTTGGGAGATACTACTTCTCCGTATCAGGTATAATTCTCTCCTACTCCTTTTGGTTCAGATCTGATTCAGTTTAAGGTTCAAGAATGATCCTTGAAAATATGATTTTCTAAATAGGGAATGTGATTCCCAGTTGAAGGGAGAGAAAAATTTTGGAAATTCGCCCCTTAGGTTTGCAAACTTTGGGCGTCCATGGGATGGATCTCTCATCCCTTCATCCAGCTCCTCTCGGGTAGAGAGAAGATTTCTCTTGCCGATGGATCTCTTGCTCCCATATCTGGCAAGGGAATATTAAAGCCTCTGATTCACTTGAACTAACCTTTTATCTGTTAGTAGTTTAACCAAATCATTGAACTACATAATAACTTTCTTTCCTACTTATTGTGTTTTTTAGGACCTGAAGTCTCAGAGGATGATTGGGAGTGGCCATGAAGCGAATGGGATATACTTGTTGGATGTCTCTGATCAAAGTCCTAGATTACCTAGTGGAGTTCCTTTGGAGTCTGTTTTATCAGAGTCGGTTAATAGAGTCATGATATGTCATTTCAGATTTCGTCATTCGTCTTTTTCAGCTTTGAGTCATTTGTTTCCAAAAATGTTTAAGGGAATATCCCTATCGAGTATTCATTGTGAGTCACGTGAACTTGCTAAACATTGTAGACAATCTTTTTTAGTGAGTAATAAAAGATTTGTTTCTCCATTCCATATTGTGCACTCTGATGTGTGGGGGCCATATCTTTTACCTGCTATGGGGGGCTACAAATATTTCATTCTTTTCATTGATGATTTCTCTCGTTACACATGGATTTACCTTCTGAAATCCCGAGATGAAGTACCAAATATTGTACAAAAGTTTCATGAACTTATTCTTATCCAATTTAACACTCGGATCAAAATATTCCAATCTGATGATGCAAAGGAATATTTTGAGAAGAGTCTCTCCTCCTACTTTGATACATTGGAGTTATTCATCAAAGTTCCTATTCCTACACTCCTCAACAAAATGGAGTCACGGAAAGGAAAAACAGACATGTGGTTAAGGTTGTGAGGAGCCTTCTTTTTGCTTCCCATGTTCCTGTTAAATTTTGGGGTGATGCTGTTCTTACAGCTACATACTTGATAAACCGAATGCCTTCTCGGGTTCTGGGGTTTATTACCTCCTTTAGCTTGCTTTTTCCAAATGAAGATTTGTTTTCTCTTCCTCTCTGGGTCTATGGGTGCACTTGCTATGTCCATGTACACAGTCATCAAAGACATAAGTTTGAACCTAAAGCACACAAGTGTGTCTTTTTGGGATATGCCTCCACACAGAAGGGGTACTGCTGTTTTCATCCAGTTTGTGACACTCTCTTTGTTTCTAGATATGTCACATTTGCAGAGTCAGTCCCTTTCTTTGGTACTTCTCTTGAGGGGGAGCATTCAGACGAGTTGTTTGCATTGTCACCATCTATTCCTCTTCCAATTCCCATTGAATCTTCCATAGAGTCTACTCCAGTTGAGTCATCTATCCCTGCTCCCCCTCCTCCTCCTACTCATCACCCTTCTTTTCTTTCCCATCCTATTATCCAGAGGTGGTACCAGAGACAAAGACTCAAAGACATGCAAGTTGTTTTCACGCCTTCAGATGTGCCTCTTTCTCCTCCCATCACTACTGAGATAACAGGTCAGCCCTCTTCTACCACTTCGGATACCTTCAGTAGAAATCACTGATTGCAGATTTAGTCGAATTTCTTGGTAAGGGAAAGAGGAGGAAGATAAAGATTTCAGCAGTAGAGAAGAAAAGAGAAGGAGAAAAGAGTAGGAAGTCAACCAGGATTCTTAGATTAACCCTAGCCGCCAACCTCTCATTATATTTATACTTAAAAGATGAGATATTACAAGGATGCCCTTAGTAGGGTTGAACAGTCACAACTTAAAAACATAAACTAATGGGCCTAATGCCCAACAACTTCCTAACTAAATAACTTAAAATAAGAATAAAAACAACTAGGCCCAACTCAACACTCCCCCTCAAGTTGAGAGTAAATGTCGCACATTCCCAACTTGCATAGATCATGCTCTAGCTTGTTCTTTGCAACACCTTTTGTGAGAACATCAGCGAGCTACAGATTAGTAGTAATGTATAGAAGACAAACTTCTCTAGAAGTTACTCTTTCTCTGATAAAATGTCTATCCACTTCAATGTGCTTAGTTCGGTCATGCTGGACTGGGTTATGGGCAATGTTAATGGCTGCCTGGTTATCACAGTATAACGTCATAGGTTATTCTGCCTGTACACCAATTTCTTCTAATAGGGAATGGATCCAGAGAAGTTTTGAAACTCCATGTGCCATGGCCCTGTATTCAGCTTCAGCACTTGATCTTGCCACCACTGTTTGTTTTTTACTCTTTCACGAGACAAGGTTACCCCCAACAAGGGTGCACACTCCTGAAGTTGATCTCCTGTCATCAAGGCATCCTGTCCAATCTGCATCAGTATAAGCCTCTAGTTTCAACTGTCCATGATCAATAAACAATATTCCTTTGCCTGGGTGTCTCTTCAGATAAGCAAGAATCCTATCAACTACCTCTCAATGTTGGACTCGTGGAGCATGCATGTATTGACTTACCACACTTACTGCATAGGAAATGTCTGGTCTTGTCAAACACAAGTATAGCAGCCGACCCACAAGTCTCTGATATCTCCCAATGTCCTTTGCTGGTTCACCTTCTGATGCATTGATTCTATGGTTCTGATCAATAGTGGTATTGATTGCCTTCGTTCCAAGCTTCCCTGTCTCTTAAAGAAGATCCAAGACATACTTCCTTTGAGAGATAAAAATTCCATGTTTTGATCTTGCAACTTCAATGCCTAAGAAGTATCTCAATTCTCCAAGATCCTTAATTGCAAATTCTTTATGTAGATTCCTTTTCAGACAATCAATCTCACTTAGGTCATTCCCCGTGACAACAATATCATCCACATAAACAATTAGGACTGACACCAAAGATCCCCTTCGCTTCACAAACAAGGTATGATTGGATTGAGTCTGAGTGTAGCCAAAAGCATTCAAGGCCTTTCTGAATCTATCAAACCATGCTCCGGGAGATTGTTTCAAGCCATAAAGTGACTTCTTAAGACTGCATACCTTTCCTTTTTCAGTATCACTATGAAAGCCAGTAGGAAGATCCATACACACTTCCTCTCGCAGATCCCCATTTAGGAAAGCGTTCTTCACATCAAATTGAAACAAGAGCCAAGAGTATGAGGCAGAAAGATAAAGAATGTAATGGTCCCAATCCCGAAAAGGTCTCCAACACCTCCTCCCACTGGTCTCATTTCACTCCCGAGCTTATTTTCAACTCCGTGACCCTCCGTGCTTCTCAAAAAATGTAAGGAAAATAACTAAAATATGCAAGAAGATCAAACGAAACACTTCTGGAACCAACAACACCTTTCTGGTGTCCTAGACTGTCTTCCCACAAAAGATTCCTTTTTTGTGGGATGGAAGAAGAGAGAGAAGAGGCAGCCGCTTTTTCTAGAAGCCTCCAAATCAGGCAAGACTTGAACCGCCCCTTATAGAAAACGCCAAGGAACCCTAAAAAATTAGGGCACCACTTCCTAGGTCAAAATTGAAGAGTCCAACAGAAACAGGACTCTTCCCCTTTCTCCAGTTTTTCTTGATTTTGAGGAGAAACTGTAGATCAGCTATAGGGCACACAGATCCACCAAAAAACCAAAAACTGGGCTTACCTGAGATCTTCAATCAGCCTCTTAAATCACCATGCAGTCGGCCGATCTAGGGTTTCATGAGAAAACAACTCAAGGAACCTCCGACCTACTTTGATACCAAGTAGAAATCACTGATTGCAGATTTAGTCGAATTTCTTGTGAAGGGAAAGAGGAGGAAGATAAAGATTTCAGCAGTAGAGAAGAAAAGAGTAGGAAGTCAACCAAGATTCTTAGATTAACCCTAGCCGCCAACCCCTCATTATATTTATACTTAACTTAAAAGATGAAATATTACAAGGATTCCCTTAGTAGGGCGGCTACTAATGTAATTGAACAGTCACAACTTAAAAACATAAACTAATGGGCCTAAAGCCCAACAACTTCGTAACTAAATAACTTAAAATAAGAATAAAAACAACTAGGCCCGAATCAACACCTTCCCTGACCTTGATCTCCCTATTGCCCTTCGCAAAGGCAAACGGAAATGCACAGCTCATTGTATTTCCAAACACCTGTCCTACAGCCTCCTTTCCTCTTCCTACTATTCCCTCCTTGCCTCTATTTCCACACATGTAACTCCCCACTCTATCCCAGATGCCTTATCCAAACCAAAATGGAGAGATGCTATGATGACTGAACTAGATGCTTTAAATAAGAACAATACTTGGAAAGTTGTGGATCAGCCTAAGGGAAAGAACCGGTTGGCTGTAAGTGGGTGTTCACTATCAAGTATCATTCTGATGGTACTGTTGATAGATATAAGGCCCATTTGGTGGTTAAAGGATATAGTCAGATGTATGGTATTGACTACTTAGAAACTTTTTCCCTAGTAGCCAAGATGACTTCAGTTCGGGTTTTGCTATCTTTAGCTACTGCTTTTGACTGACCTCTTCATCAATTTGATGTAAAGAATGCCTTTATGAATGGGGACCTAAATGAAGAAGTCTATATGTCTTTACCTCCAGGGGTGTATGGGAAGGAGATGCAAGGAAAGGTCTGTAAACTGAAGAAGTCTCTTTATGGCCTTAAGCAATCTCCTAGAGCCTGGTTTGACAGATTTCGGGCTGCTCTTGTTGCTTTTGGATACACACAGACTCAGTCGGATCATACTTTGTTTGTTAAGAGGAGAGATTCCTTAGTGACCCGCCTGATTATCTATGTTGATGATATTGTGGTTACAGGAAATGATACTCAGGAAGTTGTTCATCTCAAGAGTTTTCTTAACACTGAGTTTGAAATTAAAGACTTGGGAGAACTCAGATATTTCTTGGGAATTGAAGTTACCAAATCTAAGGATGGTATCTTCATTTCTCAACAGAGGTATGTTCTTAATCTCCTTGCAGAGACTGGGAAACTGGGGGCTCAACCTACTTCTACTCTTATTTATCTAATCATAAGTAGTCAGCGACTGAAGGTGAACTATTGCCTGATAAGGGGGTGTTCCAGAGACTGGTTGGGAATTTACTTTACTTTTGCATGGCTCGGCCAGATATCTCCTATGCAGTTAGTGTAATCAGCCAGTTTATGCAATCTGCCAGAGATACACATTTGGCAGCTGCTGAGAGAGTTCTGTGCTATCTAAAAGGGACTCTAGGGAAAGGTATCTTGTTTGCTAAGCATGGACACATGAAGCTGGAAACATACACTAATGCTAATTGGGCCGGATGTATTGATGATAGGAGGTCTATGTTCAACATGACAGAACTAAACACATTGAGGTTGATAGACATTTTATACGAGAGAGAGTTGCCTCAGGAGAAGTCTATCTACCATTTGTTGCTTCTGAAGAACAGTTGGCTGATGTTTTGACAAAAGGTGTTCCTAAAGGAAAGCTGGTTCATTATATAAGCAAGCTGGGCATGATAGATATCTATGCTCAGCTTGAGGGGGAGTGTAGAGAGACTTGGCCGAATGGGCCCTAGCCCATTAGTGTCTATATTATTAGTTCTTTCATGTTATGTTTTCTTATTGGGCCTTTTCTTTATGGGCCTTTAGTTCTTTTTATGTTTTTCTAAGTTTAGTGCTGATGTGGATGCCTACTTAAGGGCCTCCTTGTAATTTATGTAACTTAAGTATGTTTTATAAAAGATAAGAGTAGGGGAAAGAGGAGAAATTCGAACTCCTCCTTTCTTTCTCCTTTCTTTCTCCTTTCTTCTCCAATCTTCCTCCTTGCTGTCTCCTTCTTCTTCTCTGATTTCTTTTACTTTATTCTGAAATATTCTACTGATTTTATTAGTTTCAAATCACATCTGCCTCTACTACTACCATCAAATTTCAGTTTTATAAAACCAGAAGGAGGACGAATCCAAGACAAACTCAGGCCTGTTTTGACCTGGGTACACTTAGCAATCTCTCCCCACTTTCTCAACAGATCATCCATTTCAAAGTCTGTGAACGACTCTAAAGATTTCAGCCACTGTACCACCCTTATATGAATCAAATCTATCAGGTTTTCAGCCCTTCTCTCTTTTTCAGAGAAAATCCTTGAATTCCTTTCTTCCCACAATGACCAGCATACAGCAGTCCTTAGGCATCTCCACATAGTCCTACCCCTTTTCAGCTGCCACCTGAAAAAGGAAGAAGAAAATAGGTTCTGCAAGTTCAGAGGAGGGGTCCAGCTGCGCCCAAAAAGGGAAAATGCCCATTCCCAAATAGTTCTTGCAAACTGGCATGGAACCAATAGGTGAAAACCAGTCTCCCCATCAACTTTACAAAGAACACAACAGTGAGGGGATAAGCATGTCTTCCTCTTCACTATAGTTATTCTTCCTTGCACACTTATATTAATTTCTGCTAAAATTCTTCCAACTAAAAGTTACCTATTTGGTCTGATTTCGATATGAGTTATATAATTACCAACCCAGTAAGCACAAGGACATTTTATACATGAATCTAGTTAAATCCAATTTACAGATAGCCAAAAAGTCTCAGATGAAGTTTTCCACTTTTGACATTTTCTTCTATTTTTTATCTTTTATTTATTTGGTGTGGAGGAGGTATGAACTTTGTCATTCTAGGATTAGATTGACATGTACTGATTTTAGATATAAAATTCTTTAGAAATTCATATGAAAATTTAAATGGATCAAAAAAGCTAATTTCTACAAAATGTTTATAATCACAATAGATATCCACAGTCTTGGGAGGGGTGTACTAGAAACAGACCTAAACATTCCTATTTTTTTCAGAAAGTTGTCTCTCTCATACATGAACTCATTTTCTCACACTTATTAGCCAGAGATTTTTCCACTGCACTAAGCAGAGGCCCCTTATAATGTAGAAGAAATATACATATAAAGAACAGAATAAATTACTTCCTCCAAAGCATTATTAAGTGACAGAGAACATAATATCACCTAACTCACCAAGAGAGATCGTTCATGTACTTCATCAACTATAACATGTGTGACACCAGTCAAGTTTTTGTCACCCTGCAAAATTGAAACCTCTCAAGAAAGAGACAAATATAATGTACACATAAAATAAACTACATTACCTTTCTTTTTTTTTTGGGGGGGTGGGGGAGGAAGAAGGGGCTAAGAGGAATAACTCATTAAATCTTAGATATAATGAAAAATCAACTTCTAAAAAAATATTTCTAATTGAAAATGAGGAACTTTAACAAAACTCAGAAATGGGATCAAAAAGATAATACATGAGCAGAAAAAAACAGAACCACCACTACATATCATCCCAAAGCAAAAGGAAAAATGAAAACAATAGTTACATTACAATAAATGCATAACTAAGTTTAAACCCATACTAACCCACCTACCTTGGTATTAGCATTTTGCATCCCACAAAAATGAGAACAAAATTGAAGCATCGACATCTTCTGCTACTATACTATGATTCATCCCTGGCATCAATATCAGAAGCAGATTGAAATCCTACACTATATCTTAAAAGCATCTGCTAATGAACTGCTAAGATGAGAGGATACTCAACCCAAATTATAACCTGAGCCATAGTAATCTTTTGAAAGCTATGATGCCCAGATACAGATTTGGACACAGACATGGATTCAGGAAGTATGGACTAGGGATACGAGTCTCCATTTCCTAAAATTCTAGACATTTATGCTGGTATCCAATATAATATGCTTATATAGTGCACAAGGTTTAACATGGTGTCAGTGGAAATGCCGGCCAGCCAAATATAGGAAACATGTTGGAAATGTCAGAAATATCGTGTGGAAATATTGTAAAAATTATATACATGGTGGAAGCACTGTAAAATATTAAAAAATATAGAATAATATTTTTTTGAAATGATAAGAGAAGCATAGGCACACCTTTTAAATTATTATCTTGTTCCAAATTATTAAACAATGCTAAGAAACTAGGGTTATAGACAAAAAAAAATACATTCTAAAATTGTCTTGAAAACCTTATGATTCAAAACTACATTATAGAATGAGTTAAATCAAAATTTAAATTCATAGAAAATTCAAATGGTTAATAGATCAACCAAATAATCTATTACACAAACAAACTAATATTTAACTTCAAGTTTGAAATGAATATTGAGCTGGCTCAAAATGGTAATCATTTAAATTAGGCGGGCAATAATATTTCTACTACACATATCTACAATATTATCACCAACTTACGTTATAATCTTTTTTTTTGAAGGATAACAGTGAAAATTTTATTAAAATAAAAAAGCCGTACATCTCAACAAATGGTTGTCAAGTTGACAAACCACATACAGATCTGATCAAACTGAAAAAGAATCAAATCTATATGGATTCAGCTCCAATGTGCCCCAGAAATTCTCAATCAAATCAGATTCAAATTCCTCACTAACTCTCTCCTCCTCCCTTTCCCTCAAACCCCTCAACTTCCAGCTAAGTATCCTCATTTTCTCCCCCTCCCCCTCACTTTCCCCGACCCCCAAAAGTCACTCAGTGTCATCCAGACCCTCCTCTTCTTCCCCTTCATTGTCCCACCCCTTGTTTTTTTCTAGAATTTCTTCCCTTCTCTTCTCTTCTCTTTTCTTTTTCTCAAACTTTTCAAAAGCTATTTTCGCAAAGCCTTCCCTTCCCCAAGAAACTAAACCATGGGATTTTCCTATCTCTACCACCCTCTCCACTAGTTTGTTAATGTTCACCTCTCCATTCTGTACTACTTCCGTGGCTTCTGTTGCTTCTTGGTTCTTCTGGTTCTGGTCTGAGCTCTCTCTCTCTCTCTCTCTCTCTCTCTCTCTCAGTTTCTGCCCCCAGCTTTTGGAGCTGCTTCTTCTGGACTCTGGGGACTGCCAGAGTGCCTTCTTTTTCTGTTGTATACCCTGTTCCAACCGACCTTTCTTCTTCCTCCTTCCTCTGCCCTTCCTTCTTTCTTCTCCTCTCATCCGAAGATCCCTTCGCCTCTGGTTTCATTTCTACCTTATGGTAAGTGCCGTCCATTCCTTTCACTATCAGTCTTAGATCATACCATTCCCCTGCAAAGATTAAAGCAATCCTCTTTGGGACATCTGCTGCTACATTTTCTACTTCTACCAAAACTCTCACCATATCCATTTTGTCCCAAGTTCTAATCCTATCGTCCAGCCTTACGAGTCTACCACAGGCAGCAGCGATCTCCTCAAATGTTCTGTTACACCACACATGAATAGGGATTCCCACAACATCTATCCACACCGCACATTTCCGTCTGTCTTCAACCAGTTCTCCGACCGCCGGCAACCACCAATCTAGCCTAAGATCGAATGTTCTCTCTTTTTCTTTCTCTTCCTCCAGCACCTGTTCTGCGAACTTTCAGCTATGAAACATTAGTAGCAAGAGCTCTGCCTGCAACTTCCTCACTCCCATGACCTTATCTCTTCCCCATTCTACCATCGCCCAACTCTCAAACTCCGTTATTTCAACATCTCTCCCAACTATTCGACCTATCAAGCTTGCTTGGAAGATGTTCATTCTCTCCTCCAATTTCCTTGCCTTTCTCACCTCCACTGCAACTTCCATATTGCAGAGATACTTCCTACGTGATCACTTCCACTAAAACGCATTTTTGGTGTACATGATCACTGTTCTTTATCTCTTATACTTTGCATAGTGCTGGTACATGTCGATTCCAGTAAAATTTCATGCCACTAGTCGCTACGCATGGAAATTGAAATATGTTGTGGAAATATTGGGAAATTTAGGGACATTTTAAACCATGATCATGCATTTATATATATATATAGCTTTTGAAGATAAAAGTCATTTCTGAAGACATATATCTTGCCAACTTTAGTTAATTCTAGTATGTGCAAAATTTTTATAGTAAAATTCGTTAAAGCATACTATTTTACATATTCAGAAGAGTTAATAATATAGAGTATGTGCAGAAGTATCCATGCAGTATCCAGTATTATATCCAACAAGTATCGCATCTGACATCAGTACAAAGGCAAGTACAGGTATCTAGGTATCATAGTTTAGAAGCTCTTCCAGTGATAACAAGCCAACAAAACCCACCCAACATATTGGGCCTCGTTCGGATCTCGATAAGTCATTTACTTGGGCAAATGCACTTATCCAGGCAAGTGATTCCTGGGAAACACTTACCTGGATAAGTGCACTTACCAGTGTTCTTTTATTCCCCAGGTAAAGTTGTGCAATGACAGTTTTATCCAAAAAAGTGACATTATTGAAGGGACAATATTGTCCCATCACGTATAAGCAATTTTCTGACAGAAGGGTAAGTGATTTACCTAAATCTTAGGAGGATATTACTTGCCTAGGTAAATGAGCCACTAGGGAATCATTCTTTTCCATGGGACCCACTAATAATGAAATACGATCACGGAATTATTTCTTTTCCATGGGACCCACCCCCACTTCCCAGAAAATGAACGACACCTTGGCTACATGTTTCACCCATCATATCCAGCTCCTCCCCTCAATGACTGATCATGCTAAATAGACCTCCCATTCAACAACCACTTTCAAACAATGAGATACATCCTTAAGGTTGTGCTCCATACCAGGACCCAAGCAACATCAACCTTCTAACTGAATATCTACAGACAGCATAAATGAAACCTTTCCAACCAACTTTCTCTTAGAATATGCTTACAAGTTTTTTTTGAAAAAGATACATGACAATGCAATGGAGAATGAATGCACGCAGTTTGTTTATACTTCTCAATCCAATGATATAATAACAAACAGAGAGCACATAAATTAAACAGAACCAAAGTAAAATCACCAGCACAAAAACAGTAAAAGGTTACTACATTGAAGGGGAAATAATAACTGAAAAGTGTGACTACTTGTAATGGAGAATTAAAGAAGCATATGAAAGTAATATATTATAACTATATGAAAACCGTTCAATATATGGCAAGCTTACCGCCAGTTTCCTAAGCAGAATGCCTGTTGTGCAAAAAAGAAGCTTGGTTCTTTCATTCCTAATAACAGAGTATCACAGGAAAAATATGAAATTTTTAGACATACAAATGTTCAATTATTAAAGCACAAAGTAAATGGGCATGCCAGTTTAATAGTTCATCATGAATAAGAGTCTCAATCAGAATATAATGAAATAGAAACAGATAAAGCAATAATTAAGTAAAAGCCAATAATAGCATGCATCTTGATGTATCACAATATTTACCACATTGTAGAATGTAGACAATAAACACACGGCCAATAAGAAAAAAGCATCCACTTACAATCTCTTGTGCAATACCATGAGCCAATTAAAAGATTAATAAGAGGGGAGAAAAAAGTCAATATTTGGATAGAAAATGAGGAACGGATGGGACAACGGATGCCAATGAGAGCAGACCAGAATAGCAGTTGAGGGGAATGGATGGGACAACGGAAGTTGATGTTGAGAAGAGGGGAGCTGATGTTGAGAACAGGACCAAATCTCTCGATGGGTAGAGGAGTTAGGGGAGCACACAGGGGTGGTAATCATTGGGGGGCAGAATCTTGGTATAACAAGTCTAAGAATACAATGGGTGGGGAAATTAGCTAATGCTACGGTGGACTGTCTAGCCAAGCAAGGGGCAGCTAGGGAACTTTTGTATTGGGCACAACTGTAACTTATTATTTTCGTTTTCTTCTTTAGTGGAGAGAACTTCAGTTCAGCAATGCTAATATTTCTAAATTAATAAAAGGTTTTAATTATTTATCAAAAAAATCTTAGTATAACAAGCCAGGGACTGAATCAGGGGTGTGACAGAACTTCAGTTCAGCAATGCGGTCACTGCGGGAGCATGGCCAGGGTTTGGAGAAACATTAGTCCAAAAGGAGGGGGATAAGTGGTTCCTTGAAACGGAAGAGAGAGGGATGGAGGCAAGGAAGGAGTTTCTCAAGGGATGTTTGGTGGGGAGGTTTGAAAATCTGGTAGTTTAAAGGAAGTTGAATACTGGGCATGCCATGCTTGGGCTCCGATTAATGGTGTTTAAGTAATCAAGGCCTCTTCCTGTTTATCCTACCCTCGAGAAGGGAAGCAAACTGGGTATTGGAGCACGGTCCCTGGAAAATGGGGGAGATACCCCTACTGTTGGACTGGTGGGGAGCAAGTGTCAGATGTTTCCTACCAGAAGTAGAAGGCAAAGAAGATCAACCAGAAGAACTCTGGATCAGGGTATTTGGACTACCATTGATGCTGTGGTGTCCAAGTCTGATGAAGGCAATAGGGGATCTCTGTGGGGGTTTTTTTGGAATAGATTATACTCCGGAGGAACTTCGAACTTGTGAATGGATGAGAATTAGAGTGAAAGAGGGCTGTGCTATACAGGAGAAAGTGGATCTGGTGATGGGCAAGGTTCTGTTCTTGACTTGGATCTGGCAGGAAAAACGTCCCAGTGTTGGCCTGAAGAAGAAAATGAAGCTGGAGGCGGTTCAGATTTTCAGGTTGAGGTTCAGATTTTCGGGTCAAATAATGTAAGAGAATACTTTCATAGTGACACCTATTCCCAACTTGAGGGGGAGTGTTAATAGTTCATGTTTCTTGTTATGCTTTTTATTATTATATCTATTATTGGGCTTGGGCTGTAGCCCTTTATCTTTATTGTTTATAGTGATTCTAGTTATAGTTGCCTTAGTGGGGGCATTATTGTCCTTGCACACAGATTTATGTTTTTAATATAAATACTAATTAGTGGGGCGGCCAGAATGCTTTTTGGCACCCCTTTCTTTTTCTCCCATCTTCTTCTTTCATCTTTCTCTTCTTCTCAAAGAACATTCTGCTTCTTTTTCACTTTCCTCTCTTATTTTTCTTATTTCAATGTTCTACTGTATCTCTACATAATTCATGTAATCTATTAAAATGTGCAGTTCTTAAGTGTTTATGCCTTTAGTTACTTCAACCTTAGATTTAATGTCATTGATGCTTTTGTGGGATTTGTAAGAGTTCCCCTAACGTATCCAAGCATATCCATAGCTGTCCACCATGTTCATGCTTATCCAAAGTGTATTCATACTTGCATCGGTATCCAAGTTTCCCGATATGATACACAATACCGATATTTTGAACGCTGATTGCAACAGGGGCATTTTACTCCTATAATGTGTATGTTAAGAAATAAAAGATAGGAATAGGGACTAAAAATACTTCTTCCAATGTTCCCCCAATTTTCTTCCCCTACATCCTTCCTTCCTTTTCTTCTCTTAGCTTCTCTTTCTGCTAAAGCATGTAAAATCCTACTTAAAGTAGCATCTAACAACTAGATGAGAAAAAATAGGCAGGATCTCATTGTACAACTGAATTTTAGAAAAGCAGATAAGAGAAGAAACTTCAAGAGAGGACTGGTAAAATTGAAATTGTGATATCCATCCAGCGAAAAGAAGATCATTACCCCAACTATATAGCTGAAGCAATGGGCAAGAAATGACACATTTAAATAGCTATAATCAGTTATATTATTTAAGATCAGTTCAAAAACAAAACAAAGAAACATAGTCACCTAGCAGTGTCAAGGCGAACTTGAAAACCAACCAAGCTACCATTTGAACCTGGTGATGGTTCACATCGCTCATCAGCTACTCTTTCCGCAACAGATATCGCCTACACAAAAACTCAGCAGGAAATCAACCTTTAGCTCAGATGCAGAAGGAAAAGCTCCCATTGTATATCAAGAACTCGTGTACTAATAATAACAATTTAAATTTAATAAAAAAACACCACATGACTAACCAAGATAATGTTATTACTATACCCCAACAAGTCATGATACGCACTCAAGTGTGCAAACTCAAGTGGGTTTCAAGTTTGCACTCAGGAAGTTTCGGAAGGCAACTTTCTTCCTTATTTGTAATCATTAAGTATAAAGTGCATAATGGGGGTGTAGTTTGGTAGAGTTAAGTGTCATTATTATCAATGTCATAAGGGAAGATATTGTAATTTTCAAATTTCAATGTTATTTATTTCCAAAAAGAGATACTGTAAATTGGGATAATGATTGTGGGTTAGCAGGCAACGGCTAGGAAAGGTTTTTATTTTTTGTCTTTGGTGATTTCTTATCAACAATCAAAAATTCTCTCTTTTCTTGTAATGAATTTTATTTTATTATCAACAAAACATAATGCTCTATAATCTCGATATGTTTACTGGAACAACAAGGCTTAAGATAGATGAGCACTATCAATAGAGTTTTCAACCAGCAATTTACATGGTGTGCCTCTGTTATAACATAACTAGTTGCATCATTGCCAAGCACAATGATGACCAATTCGATGGTGAAAACTGAAAAGAAGATTTGATACGAATTTGAGATTTACAGTGAACAAAATACTGTTTCCCTTCTAAAGATCACACACAGTAAATGTCAAACGTCATTTTCTTGCTAAATTGTTGAACATCTAAAGATAAAGATTTTTTATAAAAAAAAACTAAATAACATGCCATGGATTTTTAATGTCACAAAACATACCAATAACAAACTAGTGATACAGAAAGTGAAGCTTGAACTAAGACAAGAATATTCAACTTTCAAAGATTAATTTGTATCTCATACCGCTATTCTCCTCGGTTGAGTGCAAATAATGTTACAATATCCACCAAGTCCTGCTTCAATCATGTCATCCAATATAAATTGTGGAACCTACAGAATCATTACTTCAGAATACAACTGCTCAAAATAGAGGGATTAAAAGAACCGGCATCACCTATAACTAGGAAGAATCAATCTTGTAATTAGCAGTTTCTAAACATTAAGGGAATACAAACACCATGAGTACTTGAAAGGCTCAAATCGTAACAATAGCATGAGAAACAATTATTGACCTGAGTTGTCTTTCCACAACCAGTTTCCCCACAAACAACAAGAACATCATTTTCCTCCAGCAATTGCAATATGTTACCCTTCAATTCAGCAATAGGAAGAGCAGCTCTAAACCCTAACATTTCCTGAAAAGCAAAACATCAATATGTCAAAGCAAAACAAGACTCAAAAAAAAGCCACGTCTTAAAACACAAGTTAAATGCAAGATCAAGACAAGACAACTGCCAAGAGAACATACCATCATTATAATATTACTGGAAGATCTGCATTTCATGGAATTAAAGTAATGTCTTAGTTTCTTTGTGTGTGTACGTGTGTGTGTTTGCTCAGAGGGGTGGAAAACCAAAGAAGCGATAATTCATACAAAATATAATTATTGCTTGGTCTCATCTAAAGTCTAACTTTCACCTCAAGACCAATTCTGGATACCAATCTCTTGTTCTATGTTCTCTAAGGTCCACCTTTCACCCCTTGTAATGGAATTGATAGGTCCTAGAAATTATTGGGGTGACTTTTTTTTTCTGAAGAATAAGATAAAAATTCATTAGAAAAGAAAATAGAATACAATAGGAAGGTGATAAGACATCACCTGAAGAGGAAACAAACCCAAAGAGCCCAACAAAGATCTCAAAGGTCCCATACTAAAGCCCATAAAGCCAAATGGCAAAAACCTAAAGCTTTTCTCAAAACAATCTCAAGCACAAGCCAAGAAAACAAATCGAGAGATCCCCATAAGAGCAAAAGCATCCAAACCCACCCCTAAACAGAACCTTAAACCCTCCTTGCTCCACGACCAAAGCCTCAATCTTTCACCACAAACTCATCCTCCTGGCTTGAAGCATCTTCGTCCCAACGCTTGTTGCCATCCCGATTAGGTTTTTTGTTCGTCTTCTCTCCCCTTTTCCTTCTTTCAAACACCTCAAAGACCCTTCTAGTAAACTCCTCACCACCCCAAAAAAATAAACCCAGGCTCTTTCCAACTGTGACCTCTCTACTCACCAGGTTATGAAGAGTTCCATGCCTTGTCTTGTTGTCAACACCACCGTTGTTTTGCATTGTCTCACTCTTACCAAAAGCAGAGCCATCAACACACACTTTGTCCTTTTGTTGCCCCTTTCCTAAATGAGAGGACACAGGCTGGCGTTGCATCGTTGTCTCCCTGTTATCAGTGCCAAATGACCTACTGCCTCTTAATTTTTCCTCTTATAAACCCATTTGTAGTTTTTCGTGGGTCCTGCCCCTGCTAGACCAAGTTTTAGCCTGGAGAATATCTCGTCAAATGCACTGCATTATGATTTATCGAACTACGAGGTTTCTTGTTGATCACCTCAGTAATCTGGTTCTTTTCCTATTCATCAAGCTTGCTCCTACGACCCAGATCAACATCCAATCTTCCTACCATTACCTCCTCGGATTTAAAACCATCCTCATTGCAGCTCCCCTCCAGACTCCCCACGCCCTCTCCATCACCTACTTCCCCTTTCCCCTTATTCTCACAATCTCTCTCATGTGCATCATGTTAGACAGTATATGCCCTAAGCTCCAATTGGACTGATGTACATGAACATTTATTTGTAAATGAATAAAGTACATTATTGCTTCATGTTGATGTTGGTATGTTTTCTGTGAATTACCCCTTAAACTGGACACTTATGAGAATCGTCTAGCTAGTTATCGTCTTCTACCTTAGAACATTTTGTCTATAAAGACGTTTCTGCTTCCAGCAAAACCCAGACCTTCAACCAGTGACCATCTACAAGCAGACTGATGCATCTAGGAACGTCTTCAGGCTTCAATCCTGCAATTCTGAGTCTCACGGCGTGCAGATCTTGAAAATTATAAGTAATCAACTCTCTGCCCAGAATCTGTATCAATCTTTCAATGGTTTCCGCTTTCCAAAGATTAAAGGGGAGACCCACGAGCTTAATCTCAAGATTTTCTACAGAGGTGGGTATCTGATTATAGGATATATGCCAGACCTCCGCATTTACCAAGCCATCTGAAGAGTCCACCATTTCAGTAGTGGGAATCTCAACATCTTCGTCAAACCCAAATAACACGGCCTTCGAATCATCGAAGGCCTTGATACTCACATGGTCCTTTAATCTAAATTTCTCCACAATCGCCTCCAAAATCCTTCACCAATCAGTAACTCTTTTGTCTGGTGATAAAATCACATTTTTCTCCCAAGCTCCTTTCTGCATTTCCAATAACATTCTCTGATTTCTGATTGTGTTACAAAAGATAGCTTTTGGGATTCCATTTTTTATTTTTCCTCCTTTAGCTGTTTCCTGAAGCTATGCTCATCAGAGACCACTGGAACATTGCAGAGTTTTGGATTTTGTCTTTCTTCCAGTATGAACAGGAACTCCTGTAACAAAACTGCAAACAGGAACCACCCTGTTCTCTTTCTTCCTTCCGGTTACACACAGCAGCTGTCTTCTGTTATCACCAAACGTTTCCACAATTGCCACAAACCAACCCTTCACATTCCTCCTTATTTCTGCTTCAATTTTATTATCAGCTACTCCCATTGAACTTTTCCATCCTTTTTTTTTATAGAGAATGCTATTCCATCCATAAAGCCCTTCAACCATCCACTTGCCTCCAAGCCTGGCCTGGGCCAGCCCACAAATTTTAGGTTTTGTGTCTAGGCCCAGAAATTTGTAGGCCAAGCCTAGGCCCAAGTCTTTAAACCCAGCCTGACCCACAATATTATATGTATCTGTGTTGTTTTATATTATAATATGACACATATAATATATTATATATAATATTTTATATTATATAATGTATAGTATATATTTTACACATGTTTTATATTCAAAACATATGTCTATGTTGTATTATAGTATAGTATATATTTCATACACAAATAATTTCTCATGATATTGTTACAATTTGAGCTTTTCTATTTGTGTACTCATGGCGTTTTTGGTGGAGAACAATGTGTTGTGAACAACTTCCCGATGGTGAGAATTTTCTGACCAGCATCAATAGAGGTGTATATTGTGGGTCAAACTTGCTAACACCCCCATTAAACAGAACCACAGAACTGGAGAAAGTGAAAGAGAGACTAAAGAGCAATTTCCCTCATTTGTAACTCCTTGTAGATATGTTTGGGATTTGGGCATAAGGAGAGGTCTAAGGGATAGTGAGGTAACAGTGCCCTTACCTTGATCCAAAGTCTTGAGAGAGTGTATTTGGACCCCTCAAGTAGTAACTGCCAAATCTGGACTCTCTCCCCATCAGGTACCTTCACCTGTACTTCTTTGTACCCCTAACCCCGACTAGTGACAGTCAGGACGCCTATATTGCCTAGGATTGGTGATTTTAGTTGAGAAGTGTTTCTTGGTAGGGTTAATACATGTGATTTGCTCCGAAGAAAAGACCTAATTGGTGCTTATCTCCTCACTAGTGTCTTCTCTGTAAGACTAATGTTGGCAAACGAGAAGGGGCAGAATTTTATGGAGGAGAATGAAAGCTGTAGTGTGCTGGACAAATGGGAAGAAAGAAATCAAGGATTTTTTCTTGATAAGGAAAGAGCTAGGGATACCCTGATGAAGTGATTACAACCAGGCTGATCCATTGGATGAAAACTTTGAAAATCTTTGAAGGAGTATCTACTGCTGATCTGATGAAAAAGCGGAGAGAAGCGGCTGTCTCTGCTCCCTTGAAAGCTGTTATAAGACCGTCTTGGACCCCTCCAACCAATGGTTTTATCAAGATGAATTTTGATGGTAGTAGTGAAGGTAATCCTGGACCATCAGCAATTGGAGGTGCTTTCAGAGATGAGGATGGCATAATCAGAGCTCTTTTGTCCAGCCCTATTGGAGATGGTGATTCTTTGAGAGCTGAAACCCTTGCTGTGATGGAAGGAATTAAGAAAGCTAAGGAGTTAAATATTTCTAAGCTAATAACTGAAGGAGATTCAAAGCTTGTTATTGGCTGGCTTCAAAAGGAAGAGGAGATGGGATGGTGGGACTACATTAATGAAAAAAGGAAGTTCGGGTTTCTTACTCAAGGAGTGGAAATTCAGCAGCATTGGATTAAGAGAGATGCTAAATGTCTGGCAGATGCTTTGGCTAAGCAAGGGGTGGGAAAAAGCAATATTTCTGGGCTATTTTCTAATTTTTTTCTTCCTTTTTGGGGGGGAGCTAAGAGAGTTTATCTCCCCTCTCATCTTTGTAATGCTTCTTTTATTTTAATGAAATTCATTCTGTTATTGATAAAAAAAAGACTATTCCAGATGTAAAACAGTTCCAGATATTATTGTATTTTTCCATGATGAGGCCAGGCATTGCTTATGCTGTTGGAGTTCTTAGTCAGCATATGCACTCTCCCAAAGCATCCCATCTTGTTATTACAGAAGGGTACTTACATACTTAAAAAAGCACCCTAGCAGAGGCATTTTGTTTAACAAGAATGGTCACATCAAATTTGAAGTGTATACTGATGCAAATTGAGCAAAATCTGTGGATAATAGGAGGTTCACCATTGGCTATTGCACTCTTGTGGGAGATTGTGCAAAAGTAGAGTGTCAAACTATGGCCTATGGTGTAGCAGAGATTTTGTGGATTAAGAATCTTCTTGGAGAGATGAGGTCCACTATTGATGGCCCTATGTCACTGTACTATAATAATAAGGCTGCTGTTAATATATTGGCTAATCCAGTTGTGCATGATAGAACCAAGTAGGAAGTGTTTTCTGCATGATTTGGAATTTGACAAAATTGGAGATTTAATGAGAGATAGGTTAGAGAGAGAGTTTGGCAAGGATGAAATTGGGGGTCAATGAAGTAATTAAGGGTGATAAGGTACCTGAGCCAAATGAGTTTGGCAAGAAAAAAATGTTGGAGAAAAGTGCAAATGCAACTTTCATCTCTCTTAAAGTGGGTGAAGCTTGTAAAGTTAAAGATTTCATACTAGTAAGTTTGATTTCCAGCCCATACAAAATTATCGCAAAAATGCTTTCAAGAAGGTTGAGATCAGTATTACATGAGATAGTGGGTCCAACTCAAATTCTATATGGGGTGATGATTACAAGTCGGTGTGTAGGTGCAAGGTTAAAAAGTGGTAGAGAGGGGCTAATTTGCAAGATTGACATTGAGAAGGCAGTTCAACTTATGGTAAACCTAGTTTGTTTAACCAATAAAAACAAAACCACATTTCAATGTTCGTCCAAAGAAAGAAGTTACAAGAAAAAATTTTGAAAAGCATATACCAACCCTGTACTTCTGCACTTTTCCTTTGTTCTCTAGTTCCTGCCTCAAATAGGCACTTTCTACTTCCTTACGATTATTTTTTCCTGTAAGAAACATTAGAAATTCAGGAAAATAGATAATAACATGACAGCAGGAAAATCCACAAACAAGAAAGCAAGAAGCACATTAAAAATAAAATATAAGAAAATAAAATCCATGAAAAAAAAACATTAGAGCTCTTATGCAAATAGAGGACTCTAATGGTTAGATGGACAAAAGGACAAAAGGGACAAAGGTTGAAATGCTGATAAAAGATCCTTAAGAGTATCTCTCTATATTAGTAGCAGGTTGCATAAGAAACACAAAAGGTAATAAAGAGAAAATGTTGAGTAAAGCAAAATAGAGAGAGAGAGAGAGAGAACAGGCTCCCACCAAAAGAAAGGTATCCCAAACCCTACACAATCCAACCCCCCACATGGGGAGAAAAATCAAATCAAAAACGGGCAACAAAAATTCAAAGCACCACCACTAAAAATTCCTTAGAACCCATCATCCCACTAACCCTAAGGGCTTTCTTTTTGTTTTTGATAATACAAAAAATTATTAAAAAAGAAAGGATTACAATGCAGGTGAAGAGGATTCACCAATAAACCTTAAACACTACGACAAGACTACAGTAGCAGAGAGAGAGAGAGAGAGACAGAAGGTTGAAAAGACCTGCCCTTCGAAGAGAATAGAATGATCTCCCAATTGACCAGGCTAGCATTTATAACAAATCTCTAAGTTTAAGAGAGTTTACATAAACTCCCCTTGTTTATGAAATAAATAGAACTTCCTAAAATACCCAATTAAAGTTATACAACAGAAAATAAAAAATAAAAATAAACCCTCTGACACTCCCCTTGTTTATGAAATAAATAGAACTTCCTAAAATACCCAATTAAAGTTATACAACAGAAAATAAAAAATAAAAATAAACCCTCTGACACATGAATAAGAAAGAAACAAAAGAAGTAACTCTTTTAACAACACTTCTAAAATGTTTCATTTAAGGAAGAGCCTTTTGACCACTCCAGAATTAACCACCGAAAAATTACATAAGAAAATAATGTAGGAAATTATGTCTTTGGCATTTCTAGCTTTGTTTTCAATTATTCTGTTATTTCTACCTTCCCCCTAATGCCTCACAACGCTGCATGAGTCACCGTATTCCAGTACAATTTTCCTCTTTTTCCTAATCCTCTGCCTTGCCATTGCCACTGGAGGTCCTCCACCTTCTCTGGGAACACCCAAGTATATCCAATGAAGTATAGGAAATAACACCACACCTTTCTCGTGACAGGACAGTGGAGGAGAATGTGTTCAGTTGTCTCTCCATTACTGAGGCAAAGAGGACAGACACAGGGGCAGATACATAATCTGCCTTTCAGCTTTTTCTGAATCAAATCATAAGTGTTTATTCTCCTTGTGCAAGCCTCCCAAACAAAAAAAAAAAGACTCTAGGGGGGATATGTAAGCACCAAACCTTCTTGACCGGAAAAGGAGAACCCCTGATCTTCCAACACTAGAGCCTTGAAATAGAAGTTAGTGGAGAACTTGCCGGATGGATTAAGTTTCCAAATCCTTTGGTCAGGGGTAGCAGGAGAGATGTAGACCTCAGTAAGAGAGCGTAGCAAACTTGCTATTTCAGCGATCTGTACCACTCTTAAGGGCCTTTTGAGGTATAGGTTCCAATTAGTTCCCGAGGGTGAGGAGAGAAGGCTCAAGGCTACCGTGGCTTCATGAGATTGGGAAAGATTAAAAATTCTAGGATAAGTGTTAGCAACGGTATCCTCACCCCACCACAGATCAGTCCAAAAATTGATTTTATTTCCTTTTCCCACCTGATATCTAACAAACTCAAGCTGGAGTATACATATATATACCATGGATCACATAAATACTATAAATATATTATAAAATAATGTTGTACTTAAATGTGATGGGTACGTGGCAAGTTATTTAATTTTTAAAGTAATTGACTAGGGTTCAAACCCAGTAATTTTCTTTATAATACATATGTATTAACTATTAAAGCAATATGTACATTAAATATTCATAAATGAACACAGACAATGAAGTTGATTAATGGTAACAAGACAATATACATGGGAAAAAAGGTTGTGGGTTCAAATCTTACCATTTGCATTTTGAAAATTCCATACATTTGAGACCCAAGTGGTTTTAGGACACTGGGACCGATAACACCGGTTCACCAGTTTTTCGGTTAAACCAGACAATCAGCCGGATTTTGGCAGTTTTATACTTATTCCAGTTTCTAGGGTAAAACCTAACCGAATATAGGCCCAGGTTGCGATCAACCGATTTGACAATCCAGTCCCATCCAGTTTCCTAATCACTGTTTTTTTTCTTATAAGTAGAGTTTTTCAATATCAAACGTTTGACATTCTAAAATGGAATTACTGAACAAAATGTATGGAATTAAATAATCCAAAACGTTTCATAATGTTTCAGCAATTACAATAAAAGAACAAAATTTTGTACAGCTTTGGAACATTACTTTTTTATTGATGTAGGAATATTTACATTTTCTTCATATTGAAAACATTCTACCCTAATTTAAAATTAATCAGCTTGCCCATTTTTTTTATCAATAACACAATTCATTAATTATCACAATAATTACAAAGAGGAAGACAAACTTTCTTATCTTCCAACTACATTATGAGCCCCAACAGAAGAAACAAGAGAGAAAGAGAGAACATAAGAAGAGAAAAATTAAATTACATCTGTGCCCAAAACATGACATCCCTGTCCACCCCTTGTTTAGCTAGCCCATCAGCAAAAGAATTAGCTGATCTTTTTACCCAATTGATTTTAACTTCCATTTCTCGAACCATCCATCTGAATTTCCTCTTCAAGTTACTATAACTCCATAAACCACTCTCTTCTTTGTTCAACCACCCAACCACCACCTCCGAGTCTCCTTCAATTATAAGTTTTCTGATATTCATCTCCCTGGCTTTCTGGACACCCTCTATAACTGCGTAGATCTCATCTTTGAGAGAGTAACCCACTCCAATTGGGCCAGAAAACATAGCAGAAACGACCCCATTCTCATCCCTTAAGACACCCCCAATCCCTGATTGTCCGGGGTTCACTATGTTACTTCCATCAAAGTTTAGTTTTATGAAGCCCATAGGTGGGGGAGTCCAAGACACACTCACCCCAGCTTTAGTCTGGGTACATATAGCAATCTCACCCCACTTCCTCAGCATATCATCCACTATATATTCTGTGTAGAGCTCTAGGGACTTCATCCACTGAATAACCCTTATATGGATCAGGGCCCTCAACTCTTCAGCACCTCTCTCTACATTAGAGAAGATTCTGGAATTTCTTTCTTCCCACAAAGACCAGCATACTGTTACCCTCAGTCCTCTCCACATAGTCCTTCCCCTTTTCATACGCCACCTGAAAAAAAAGGACCGAAAAGGCCTTGCAAACTCGAAGGAGGAATCCAGGTACACCCAAAAAGAGAGCAAGTCCACTCCCAAATAGACTTTGCAAAATGGCAAGACATGAGAAGATGAAAACCAGTCTCCCCATCAACTTTACAAAGAACACACCAATGAGGAGACAAACAAGTATTGGGTTTCCTCTTTTGGAGCAGATCACCAGTATTGATTCTTTCCAAAAAAGGCTTCCCAACAAAAACTACCAACGTCAGGAGGGATTAGCCTGCACCAAACCTCATTAACATGGAAAGGGGGGGTTACAGAATTGGTGGGCTGGCTTAGTATTTTAAAGAAAGAGGCATAGGAGAGAACCAGTGAGAGTTGGGGTCCAGATTTTGGAGTCATCCTTAAAAGGGTCCAAGAAAACATTATCAAGAATAGAGAGGAGAAATGAGATACTCTCTAGGTCTGAGTCCTTCACAACCCTTCTCAGACCCAAATTCCAACCAAACCCAGAAATGGAAGAGGGTGGGGTCAAAAAAGAGGAAACTGACTCATTTTTAAAATCAGAAAGAGCATACAAAGAAGGAAACTGGTCCTTAAGAGGTGCATTCCCCACCCACGTTTGTTCCCAGAATTTTATAGAGTTGCCTGAGTTCAAATCATACTTGATAAGAGAGGAGAAATCTGGTAATAAGTCATGAATGGCATTCCAAGGCGAGGAACTTGTGGTCCTAGCCAGAATTCCAGCATCTCATCCGTTCAACTCCAGTCCATGTATGCTTACCACTATTTTGCCCCATAGTTTATCCTTCTCTAGTGGGAATCTCCACAACCATTTCCCTAAAAGTGCCAAATTCCTTTCCTTAATATTCCCAAGCCCTAACCCACCATTGCTTTTACTCCTAGTCACCACCTTCTAGCTTACCCTATGGTCCCTCTTCTCCTCTCCCGACTCCCAAAGGAAGTCTCTCATCATTTATTCTAGTTTATTAGCAACCTTTACTGGGATTTTGAACACTGAAAGGAAATAGATGGGTAAATTTGCTAGAGTAGCCTTAATAAGCTTGCCCATTATATCATTTATTTAAGTAATGCCCTCATACAACCTCGTGCTCATGATTGCATCTAAAAATACTGTTCAGTTAAACCACCACCTCAACATTTTTTGTCTTTTTTTCGAAAAACAAAGTAAAACGTTAGGTCATTCTAAATATATCATCTCTTCAGATATTCTTTTCTTTTTTTAAAGTATATAATAAAGAAAATTATTAAGGAAGAAAAAGGCAAAGATTACAAAGGAGGTGATAAGGCATCACCCGGAAAAAAAAAAGGAAAGAAAAGACCCAAGTATCCAATCTCTTTCTCAACCCTACAGACCCTAAAACCTACAGAACAGAAAATAAAACCCAATCCTGTCAACTTCCTCCCCCAAAATACATTTGGATCATCATCTCAGAAACTCCCTAGACTTACAACCTCAACATCATATCCTCGGATGGACCACACAACCTTTCCCCGAAAACAAAAATAAAACAAAACAAAAATACTACAAAAAAAGATTACAACCTACAAATCCATCATTTTTTCTACAACTATTAGTCAATTAAAGCCAAATGACTCCACTTTTACATATGATAAAGACATAAAAGGTCCAGAGACATACTTTCAGGCTTTGCAGAAGCAGCAGAATACAAGCTTTCCTGAATATCTGGTATCACAAGATTCTCATCAAGAGCATCGTTCATGAAATCCACAGAAGTATTTGATTCTGAATTGCCAGAATTCAATAATGAATCCACAAAATCAGCCCTTCGAATATCCTCAGTGTCCTCTATCTTGGCCAAGGATTCCCCTGTAAACTTGGAAATGTAACCTTAACTGTTAATTAAACCAGACTGTTAGCACTAAACTACTGTTAAAAATACGGGAACATAAAAAGAAAGGAAAAAATTTGCTAGTGATAATGCTTGCTCTCTCATGCTAAAATGTTAAATGTATAAAGAAGTTCACCTTCCAGTAACTTCTTAATGAATGAAGAGTATGGCTCCGTAATCAGTCGGTGAACAGGAAAGTCAGGAAACAGGCGGTAAAGAGCAAATGCCGCCACCCTATTCTGTGCATCCTGCAGTAAAACCCTTTGCATTTAGTTAATATGAACAATATTCATTAAGAGCTATTTGGGTCCAACTGAGTAATGATAATTAAAAATGTAAACTGGATTGTCTTTTTGTGATCTGTCCTGGAAACAGGACAACAGAAAAAAAAATGTATAGATGTTCACCATGTTCAATATCAACATACAGGAAAAATGGCTGCGACATTATTAGATGTACCCAGTATCATGCTGATAGAGATAAGGCAATTGTTCAATATGAGAATTTCTGAATTTTTAATGTACTTTTTGTATTTTGGTAGCAAAGGTGTTTTAGTTATTTGACCAAGTTGTTTGCAGGTCCACCTAGAAGTTTTCTTTTTCCCGTTATACTCTAGGTACATTAAGAATCAATCATAAATGAGAAGTTAGCTACTTAAAGCAACTCTCTGAGCTGATTATTAGTTTAGAAGGAATATGGCCAACGTTGGAATGTGTATGTATGTGTATGTGACGTTTCAAGTGACAAAAATAGCTATAGATATTTTAAGTGAAATTGTACATATTATTGCAATAGTCAGTGGTTCCCATAAACCCAAAAGTACTTTAGGTGCCTTCCAGCCACTTCTTAATCAATGAAGAGTATGGCTCCATAACTAGTTAGTGAACAGGAAAATCAGAGGAGATTGCCTGGGACTTGGGGCTAAGGAGAGGAGTTAGGGACGGGGGAAGTCACTTCTCTGTTAGACCTGTTAGCAGCTTTTGAAACAGTCATTCTTGATACATCTTGTCCAGATAGTAGGATTTGGGCTCCCTCCTCAGGGCTATTTTCTTCTACCTCCTTCCATGTTTTGGTTCTCTTCTCTTTTGTCCCCTCTCTGATCAAGGAAGTGTGGTGTAAAGCTGTAAGCCTATCCCCCCTAAAATTCTAGCTTTTTGTTGGGAGGTAGCACTCAGTAAGATAAATACTACTGACATGCTTCAAAAAAGGAGACCTAACTGCTGTATCCCCCCCCCCCATCTTCCATCTATGCAATGCTAATGATGAGATTAAGCCCACTTACTAATTTCCTGCCTTTTTGTCTCTTGTTTGGGAGTTTTTTGTTCCCTTTTTGGTTGCAAATGGAACCCTCCCTTGGATGTTGCTAACCCTTTTTTTCGAAGAACCAGAATAAAAGATTTCATTAAAATAAAAAGATTCATACAACCTGAGGTATGTTAAGATAACACCCAGCCACATCCTAGCATAGATGCCAATTACACTACAATAAATAAATCAAGAGATAAAGAACTAATCAAGATTACAAGTCTATAACTCAAGAAAATTCCAAAAATTCTCCCCCAACTCTGTTCTTCTAGTCTGAAGGAAATCTGGATGCACCAGAATCCAGTCAGACACCAAATTTACAATCAAAGCTGATAGAATTCAGGTATAGTGTTCTTATAATTCCAAATAATAAGAAGAAGACCCTGTAGAAACAGTAGGGAGAAGAGAAGAAGAGAAAACTGTTCTGGTCGAACTAGAGAGAAAAAAAAATCAACTTTCAAGTCGGCCAGGCTTTATTTATACCTTTCTAAACAAATCAGAATTACTCTTATGCCCTCACTTAAGTGAGAGACACATCAGCTAACTTAAGATCTACTAGTAATTACACTTAACATATAACTTAATGTAAAATGCCTATACAAACCCTCTACAGCCAACTCTAACACTCCCCCTCAAGCTGGTGAGTATATGTCATATAGTCCCAGCTAGTTACATATGAAGTCCACTCTTCCCCAACTCAACCCTTTGGTAAATAGATCTGCCCATTGATTTCCTGTGTTCACATGTGTTGTACTTATCACTCCATTAAGCACATTCTCACGTAAAAGTGACAATCAACTTCTATATGCTTTGTTCTTTCATGAAACACTGGATTAGAGGAGATATGAACTATAGCTTGATTATCACAAAATAGCTTCATAGGAGTGTCAATCGAGTACCCCATTTCCTCTAGGAGATGCTTCAACCACACTAGTTCACATGTTGTGTGTGCCATGGCTCTATATTCAGCCTCTACACTGCTTCTTGCTACCACTATCTGCTTCTTACTCTTTCATGTCACTAAGTTGCCACCAAGAAAAGTGCAATACCACCCTATAGTGGACCTTCTGTCAAATATGGAGCCAGCCCAATCAGCATCCGTGTATCCCTCTATCTCAAGACTTCCTCCACAAATATATATAACAAACCACGACCTGGAGCTCCCTTCAAGTACCGCACAATCCTTAGAACCACCCCCCAATGTGGAATTCGAGGGTTCTACATAAACTGACTCACTACACTAGCTGCAAATGAGATATCAAGCCGAGTGGTGGTTAGGTAATTCAGCTTACCTACCAGCCTTCTATACCTTCCAAAATCTTCAAACTCCTCACCTACATCACTAATCAACTTGGCATTCGGTTCCATGGGTGTTTCAGCTAGTCTGGCACCTAACAACCCTGTCTCCTCTAGTAGATCAAGAACATATTTCCTTTGGCACAAATTAATACCACTCTAGGACCTCGCTACTTTTATCCCTAAGAAGTATCTTAATTTGCCAAGATCCTTTGTCTGGAAGTGATCATGCAAGTAAGTCTTCAACCTGTCAATCCCTGGTCTATCACTGCCAGTGATAACAATATCATCTACATATACCACCAATAAGATCTTCCCAGCACTGGACTCATAGATGAATACGGAATGGTCAACCTAACATTGTTTCATGCCAAATTTCTTCACCACTTCACTAAATCTGCCAAACCATGCACAGGGGGATTGTTTAAGCCCATAAATAACCTTTTTAAGTCTACATACCTTATCACCCTCCCCCTGAGCAACAAACCTTGGTGGTTGCTCCATGTACACTTCCTCAAGGAGATAACCATGTAAAAAGGCGTTCTTGATGTCAAGCTGAAACAAGGGCTAATCATACATAGCAGCAAGGGGAGAAGGTGTTTGTGTAATCGATACCATACATCTATGAATAACCTTTAGCAATTAACTGAGCTTTCAACTGCTCAACACTCTCATCATGCAAATATTTAACACTGTAGACCCACTTACAGCCTACAACATGCTTACTAGGCAGAAGAGTGGTGAGGTCCCACATATGACTACGAGTCAAGGCTGAGAGTTCTTCCTCCATTTCTTAGTGCCACCCTAGAGAAATGAGAGCTTCCTAGACATCCTTGGGAACAGAGACAGAGGATAACATAGAAACAAACTGGCGATGGAAAGCCAAAAGGTGAGATACAGAAACATAATTGGAAATGGGGTGAAGAGTGCAATTGTGTTTACCTTTCCGCAAAGCAATAGGAAGATCAAGGTCAAAACAAGAGTGGGGCTGGCGTGGGAAAAACTATCGGATTTGTCGATGGTGACAAAGCTGGGGGAGGAGCCGGTACCTAATGATGCATATACACTTGTCAGATGGGTGGTCGTTCAACAAGAAGTTGCACTAGAGGCAAAGACTTGGTCACAACTAGAACAAGAGGAATGGGGTCCTCAACAGGAACTGGAAGAGAAGAAACATCCAACCTGGAGAAAAAAGGAAAAGACTCAAAGAACATAACATCAAGACACACAAAATAACGTTGGGAACTAGGGTTATAACACTTACCCTTTTTGAGTCTTGGAATAGCCAAGGAACATACACTTAGTGGATCGAGCATATAACTTGTCCATTCAAAGCCCAAGATTATGAACAAAACACACACCCAAAAAAGGAGACAAAGTAGGAAACAAAACGGAGAATGGAGAATGACCTTCAAGGATAGACATGGGCATGCAGTTAATAAGGAAGAAAGATGTAAGCACAGCATCACCCCAAAAGTGTTTGGGAACATTCATATGATGTAAGAGAGACCGAGCAGTTTTCAAAAGGTGGCGGTTCTTTCGCTCAGCTACCTCACTTTGTTGAGGGGTGTAGATACACGAGGTTTGATGGATAATGCCATGTTGCTCCAAATATTCTTGAAATGGTGTGTAAAAATACTCGTGGCCATTATCAGAACAAAGAATTTTAATGTGTACACCAAATTGATTGCAAATCTCAGCATAAAATTTTTGGAAGATAGAAAACAATTCACTCCTTTCTTTCATAAGGTAAAGTCATATCATCCTTGAATAATCATCAACAAAAATTACAACGTACTTGTAACCATTATAATACACTACTCTGTTTGGACCCCAAATGTCCAAATGGACTAAAGAAAAAGGACTCAACATACGACTATCAACTCTAGGACTAAAGGGAACACGACGATGTTTTCCAAACTGACACGACTCACAATTCAAAGTAGAGAGATGGCTCCACGACGGAACAAGTAACTGAAGAGCTTTAAGAGACGGATGACCAAGTCTACAGTGTCACTAAAGAGGAGAAAGAGATGTCTAAAGGGTTGTTGTTGAACCACCTCCATCAAGATAATAGTCCACCAACTTCATGCCCTCCACCAATCTTCATCCTCGTCTTGAGATCCTAAAACACACAAGAAGGGTAAAAAGTGATAAAACAATTAAGAGACTTAGTCAATCTACTAACAAACATTAGGTTAAAGGGAAACTTGGGAACATATAAAACTGAGGATAGGGATAATGAGTCTATGTCAACATTACCAACACCACATATGGAAGATGTAGGACCATTGGTAAGAGTAATAGATTGTGATGTGGAGGACGGAGGAAGGGATGAAAACACACCTGGAGTCCCAGTCATTTGATTGGAAGCTCCAGAATCTATAATCCAATGGGAAGGTTTGGATGCCAGACCAGCCATACCTGAATGTGCAAGGGTAGTCGTGTTCTGCTAAGACGTACCCTGAATGAACCGCTCATACTCATCCCGTGGAACACTCATCATCTCCTTTCTGGAGGCATTTGTAGATGTAGAAGGTATCTGATCAGTTTGCTGAGATTCTTGTCTTGAACCACCACCAGTTACAGCTGCATGATTTGCCCAAGTCAAAGGTGGGCCATGTAGATCATAATAGAAATTGATAGTATGTCCCTCCAAACCACAATGTGTACACCTCCTCTCAGCATTACTATGTCCTCTACCACGGGCCCCCCTGAGTCTCAACCTCCAACACGACCACCACCACGACCGTACACGGGTCCACCACCACTACCACAACCAAGCTGACATTCCCGAGCTCCTCCTCTAACTCCACGGCCTCCCCCTCTCGCTACTACAAATGCAGACCTATCTGATAAAGTGGAGTTCTTTGTGGGTCCAACTGAGATCCTCCGGAGACAAGCAAACACTTCCTCAATAGAGGGAAAAGCAGACCAACCTAGTATCTATGCTCTTACCGGTTCACATTCAGACTTCAACCCTACTAAAAATCTAGTCACATCCAACTTCTCTCTCTATTGTTGCTGAATTTTGACATCAAGTGTAAGAGGATGGTACATGTTCAACTCATTTCACAGATTTCTCATACTAGCATAATAGTCCTCAAGACTCTAATTCCCCTATTACAAATTGAAATAATCTTGGTACAGTTGGTAAACCCTAGTAGTGTTGTCTTGTCTAGAATAAAACTTCATTGCAAGATTCCAGACCTCCTTGGCTGTATCTAAAAACATGATGTTCACAGTGATTTTGGGTTCCATACTATTCCATAGCCATGTCATAATTTGCACATCCTCTTGCTCCCACTCATCATATCTTTGAGAATTAGTTGGGGGGTTATCTTCCCTCACATGCTTCACTTTCTTCTCAACTTTCAGAAAAACTTCAACAAATTTAGCCCAAGGCACATAATTCTCACCATTCAATTTGATAGATGTCATTTGCACATTCAGATAATCAGACAGAACCATCACACTAGACTTGCATTCACTGCTGTCTCCCATGACAGCACAAGGAAAAAGGAAAGAAATTCTATCACTAGCTTGCCACCACTTCACTAATTAGTCACCACACTACATACCAACACCTGATTATTACTAGGGTACCTACTATCATAGGTTTCAGCAACAACACTTGCCGTTGTTCACCACTTTCAGCAATATAAACCATCACAATACACCTCACGAACAGGGAATTTGGTTCTACAACACATCACAATTTGTTCCTCACTACTACACCCATGTAATATACCTATCTGAACTCCCACCAACCAAACTTGCACTGTCACTCAACCTCACACCTGAGACTAGTCCTCTTCAAACTGCCAAGTAGAGGGTTTTCTACCAACCACACAAACCAAAAATAACTCTACCCATTGGAGGCATGAAAACCTCCAGAACAAGAAAACGATCAGTCCTTTTTAGCCCCTCTGTGAAACTCCTATCTACCACTGAGAAATCTGCAAAAGCCTAGGAGAGTATGCACAGAATAGAGGGAGAAAAAAAAAGGTTGATCTGAACTAGTTATCGTTGCTCTGATATCATGATAGAATTCAGGTAATAGTGTTCTTAATTCTTATAATTCCAAATAATAAGAAGAAGAACCTGTAGAAACAGTAGGGAGAAGAGAAGAGAGAAGAGAAGAAGAGAAAACTGTTCTGTTCGAACTAGAGAGAAAAAAATAAACTCTCCAGTCAGCCAGGCTTTATTTATACCTTTCTAAACAAATCAGAATTACTCTTATGCCCTCACTTAAGTGAGAGACAAATCAGCTAACTTAAGATTTACTTGTAATTACATTTAACATATAACTTAATGTAAAATGCCTATACTACCCCTATACAGATGACTCTAACAAAAGCTCAAAGACCTCCAATGTTCTTCTGTTTGTTCTCAAGTAATATTATATTTCTCTCATTCCATAAGACCCAGCAGACTGCAAAAGGGATGCAGCTCCACATGATCTTTGCTTTCTTGCACCCATTAATTCTTGGCCAAGAGGAGAATAACTCTGATGTAGTCGAAAGCTGAAATAAGTTCATTCCAAATAGAAAGTAGAAAAAACTCCATATGATATGAGCCATCCTGCACATGCAGAACATGTGGAAAACTGCTTCCTCATCCAAACAACAAAGATAACAGAAACTTGCCATGCAGAAACCTCTATTCTTCAGGTGATCTGAAGTTAAGATGCTGTCCAATGACACTAACCATGCAAAATCTTCCACTCTAGGGGGGATAGGATTCCCCCACACTCCTTCCACCTGATCAGCAACCATCTGCTCCCTTATCAGTGCCATGTAAAAGGATTTCACAGTAAAAATTTCATTTTTGCATTCTTTCCACCAGTCTGTCTCTATCAGAAGTAGAAATATCAATTTGTTGCAGATTTCTAACAGAAGTAGACATTCTTCAATTTCTTGATCTCTCAATGTTGCTAACCTATTCAGCTCAAGCCTTATACCGTTCCGCTTTCCTAGAGTTCCCCTAAAGTAACACAAAACCCTTCCTGCAGCAGCCTTAGGGGCATGCATAAACTGACTAATCACACAAACAGCATATGAAATATATAGCCGTGTCTTACAAAGGTATAGTAACCCCCAAAAAAGTCTCTAGAATGGTCCCTTGTCTACTAAGAGCTCAACATCATTGGCTGAAAGCTTATGGTTTGCATCAATAGGTGTGGAGGTAGGTTTGGCACCAAGTTTATTAGCCTCAATGAGAAGATCTAACGCATACTTCCACTGTGAGATAAAGATGCCATCTTTAGACCTAGCAACTTCAATTCCTAATAAATATTTCAACTCCCCTAAACCCTTAATCGCAAAATCAGAATTAAGGAAGTTTGAAGATCTAACAAGCAAGTGCAATACCTGTTTTAGCCAAGGTTTAAAATGTCGACGTCGATGGAAAAGTCACTTACCAAAATATAGCACATATGTCAGAAATGTCAAGGGGAAATATTGTAAAAATTAGAGACATTGTGGAAATATTAAGAAATATGTGGAAATATGCAAAGATATTTTGTAAAATGATAAAAGAAGCATTAATACATATATCTAGACTATTATCTTATTCCCAACCATTATATAAAGCTAAGAAACTAAGATCAATAACAAATTAGTAAATGACAAGTTACTGATTTATTATGCATTTTGATGTTTTTACAAGGTTATCTGATATTTTCTTTTCTTATTTTTAATTCTGATTTATTATAAATTCTAATATACTTATTTCACACTAGTAAATAGAAATACATTTACTCTGATTTTTTTAATATTAAAGTTGTAATACATTAATGTTTTATTATAAATTTAATAAACTGATTCTCCCATTTGAAGTACTAAGATTATGATCAATTCTGATTTCTTATAAACCTTAAAGAATTTATTATGATTTCTAATACTAAATATATAATAAATTATGATTTAGTATAAAATTTATTAAATTTATTCTGATTTTTTATATTAAATGTAGAATATGATTTATTATAAAATTTAATAAACATTTTCTGATTTTAGTAAATATTTTAAAAAACACTAACTAGTTAATACTTTATGCTTTATATTATAAAGTAATTAATTTATTCTTTTGTTTTTATATTTTGTTAATTCCTTTTTTATAAATATTTTATTTGAAATATTAAATAGAAATTAGTAATGGAATAATCTATATTAATATAATATACTAATATATTATATTTTTAATGTACATTAGTCGACATCCTATCGACATTAGTCGACATATTGTCGGCATAATAGGAAAAACTGTATTTTTTTTGGTTATTTGGACCAATTTGGTCGATATTTCCGAAATATAGGAAATGTCAACCGACATAATGTAATTTTTATATTACCATCCATTTTCATGTCGGGTGACATTAGCAACATTTGGCGACATTTGAAACCATGGTTTTAGCAAAGGTAGTGGAGGGATTATTAGACCCAATAAAAGTGGATGCCCCGCTCTTTTCCAAATGCATCAAGAGACTCCTAAGTTTATCCATTACACCAGAGGGCTGAACATCACCACCAACAGTAGCCAAATGGGCATTACTCTTTTTCCCAGACAAACTTTTTAGGCTTCAAGTGTAGATTTAATTTCCAACATCTATCCTTTGTATGTTTGGGTCTTTTACAATATTCACAACCTAGTTCAGCCCTTTCGTTGGCAATATGCTTACTTGTACTCTGCTTAGGTTTAGAACCCAAAAATGCTGAGTGATCAGTTACAAGAGGTTGCAATACCTGTTTTAGCAAAGGTAGTGGAGGGATTACTAGACCCAATAAAAGTGGATGTCCCACTCTTTTCCAAATGCATCAAGAGACACCTAAGTTTATCCATTACATCAGATAAGTAAGGAGGAGAGGGACGAATTCCAGAGGACTAAACATCACCACCAACAGTAGCCAAATGGGCATTTCTCTTTTTCCCAGACAAACTTTTTAGGCTTCAAGTGTGGATTCAATTTCCAACATCTATCCTTTGTATGTTTGGTCTTTTACAATATTCACAACCTGGTTCAGCCCTTTCGTTGGCAATATGCTTACTTGTACTCTGCTTAGGTTTAGAACCCAAAAATGCCGAGTGATCAGTTACAAGAGGTTGCATCATAGCAGCCCTCCTACTCTCCTCTCCAATTTGAAAACCCAAATTTGCATTGCATGGGTTTACTTTCTAGTTATACACCGAAATATTTTTGATCAGTTTGAAATTTTTCATTGTGTACAGCCTAAAGCACAAGAATGAGTGAGCACTATATAGTAAGCAGAGATCAAATATTAAGTTTCAAAACACCAATACAAGGGTCTCTCTTCTCTACCCCATATGTGAGTCTGCTTTGATTAATAACAATATTCAATTTAAATCTTGAAAATTAGAGTGCAATGGCTCAAGTTTCTACCTCAGCAGATTCAAAGGCTTCTTCTTGATCAGGGAGATGAAGGGTAAGAAGTCCTCCAGCTTTTCTACTCTTACCCCTACCACTAGCTCTACGCAGAACATTGACAGAATAAGAAAACCTGTTTCCTTTTGAAAGTACTTTATTGAACTTTGGTGCTTCCCATCCTAACCTTTGGCAGATTTGGTGAAGCACAGCCTTGGGAATCTTTTGTGGTTCACCCTGTCATTTTAGATAGCATTTTAGCATAAACGAGTAGGCAGCATGAGAAATCAAAACACAAAAGAAGGAAAGAAACATGAAGACAAAAACTGACATAAGGAATCAATAGCAGAATAATGAACAAGGGTTATGCTACACAATATATTACAAGCAGAAACTAAGAAAAAGGTGACTTCATGAAGTAGCCTACCTTATCTGTAGGCATGGTAAGGTGCAATTGCCACCATAATTTACCAACAATAACAAGTTCAAAAATTGAAAACTGACAGCACAAAGTATTACCTTTTTCCATATTCCTGCAAACTTTTCTGAAACCTGTGCACTAGACAGCCCTGCCATATTTTCTTTCTTTTGCAGTTTTAATACTTCAGGAGGTAAGGTTCCAGAGGAATCTTCAGAGAACAAATTATCAAGTTCTACATCTCCTGGCTCCTCACCTTCCATGTTGGCCTTCTTCTGAACAGGGACACATAGATTCCCATCAACTGTTTGTTCATTCTCATGCAAAACTGACTCACTTAATGCTACTGTATCAGTGCCTTTGCAAGCCATGGGACTGGATAATATGCTATCAGAAGCATGCTCATCACCATATTCTGCTAAGATGTCTTCTGAAAGTCCTGCTTGGTAGATTTGCACAGAATATCAAATATGATGTGGAACTAAAGTGTAGCATAAATGATTAACTGAAAAACTAGAAGCCCAACCTAAAGCATGCATCTCCTGCTTAAGCTCGCGGATCTTATGGCCTGCCTCTTCCTGGATTTTCTTGTCACCTTTCTCTTTGGCAGTTACAGCCTGTAACCTTGCAATATGGTACTCTTTTGCAATAGAAACAGCACGGCTACTTGGATCAGAGGCCTATTAAGAGTTAATGAAAAAATAGAGCATGACCAACATCAGAAAGAAAAGGAAAACATGGAAAATATACGATATAAATATAGAGCTCGTTTGGTTTGCGGGAATAGGGGTCTGGAATTGGAATGGCCCATTCCAATTCCAACTGTTTAGTTGGGCAGAATTAGATCCCATTCCCATTCCTGGTGGGATGGCATTTCCCCATTTGAGGGAATGGACATTCCCTCCCCTTCCCTGGGGACTGAAATCCCATTCCAGTTTATTCCAATTCCCATTCAGATTCCTGTCTGAACCAAACAGACTATGGGAATAGACCATTCCGGTTCCAATTCTGAGTGATTTCGATTTCAATTCCAATTCCCACTATGAACCAAATGGACCCAAGTTCTGGAAATTGCAACCTTGGTGGAATTTTAAATAATATAGAGAGCTGTATGTTTATGATGAATGGCTTAAAAATTAAACAAACATAAAATTTAGAAGCTATTACTTATAAGTGAACATGTAGACCTCTTGACCCTTTTTCAGTTGCACACCAAAATCTTTTTTTTTATCAGCAAAATAGAATTTTATTTGAAATTACGTTAAAATAAGGTTCTACAGTTTTGTGTATGGGATTAAATCTCCCATACTATTACAAATTTCTGTCCCACTTTACATTGCAGACCAAAACAATTGTTGCCTTAAAGCCCCTTGTTTAGCAAGATAATCAGCTAGTCCATTTGCACTCCTTCTAACCCATTTCAATTCAGAACAGTTGCACACCAAAATCTTATTATCAATCTCTTAACTTTTTACTTCTTTTCCTATCAGAAGCCATAGAAACTCTACTACTGCATTTCTATCAGTAAGTCCATGTCTCCAATAGGTTAGAGAAGTAGAATAAGATGGTTTGGTCACATGCAGAGAAGACTATATACAGCACCCATAAGAAGAAGTGATCTAATATAAGTCATAGGGGCCAGAACAACTAGTGGCAGACCAAAAAGGACATGGGCAGAGGTAGTAAGAAATGTTTTGAAGGAATATTATTTAACAATGGAGATGGCACTGAACAGAACAGAATGCCGAAACAGGATTCGTGTAGCTGGGTGGTCCCATATAATTGAGACAGGGCCTAGATGATGATGATGGTGATATGGCTCTTGATAGAGCAGAATGATGGGACAGAATCCATATAGCCAACTGGCCCAACCTCAAATAGTTAGGGTTAAAACTGAGTTGAGTTTCATATAAAAGAAGTTTTTTAAAGATCAAACATCAAAGTGGGGAATAGAAAGGCTTAAAGTGAAGAGGACTGGAAAAATGGAAGTGGAAAAAAGAAGAGAAATAACCAACCAAAGACCTACATCCAACCCTATTGTTAACACATGAAAACCATAATACTGATGCCAATTAGTATTACTGCTCTTTCTCTCCTTCTCCTACCTCGAAATATGCTTGCCCTTCCATCCCTAGCCCTACCTCTTCGTTATCACCTTAGAGAAGCTTGTTCTATTTAAGTTGATCAAAGAGCTCTGTCTTCTGTACCTTTTCCACTATTTTCTGTTTCTTTTTTTTTTTTTTTTTGCCAATTAGTAAAAATACAATGGATGTGGATTGAGAATGGGGTTAAATTATTTTTAATTTGTTTAAAATGTTTACTACATGTACTTTCAGTGTTTTTCACAAATGCCTAAAAGCATATATGATCCTGCAATTTACTATATGATTCACAATTCAATTCATTTCAGACTTTACTACAATTTGGCATATGTTTGCAATTTTCAGAAAATTGCATGTATAAGCCAATATGCATAGAAACTGGCAATAAATTTAGAGAAAATTAGGGATGCAAGGAAATTTCATAATGTACTATGCCATAAATACTTATGTTCAAAAAATGGTATCAGGAAGTTAGAGACAATCATAAAAGGATATCCTGATCTTCATTATTCTTTGCCCCAATAATTTACAATATACATGAGTGCCAAACCACAATTTTGTACAATATTTCAAGACAGGTAGCTAAGACTTCAATATGCAATTCATGTTTATAAAGAAGTAAAAACTACCTCCTTATTAGGACTCCTGTTACCAACATTATCTGCAACAGTCTCCCATTCATCCTGCACATAATGTAAAAGCTTGTGTTAATTCCTTAAAGGCATGTTTCACTTCAATTTTTTTCCTATCCAGAAACTAATGTTTCACATCAATTTTTTTCCTATCCAGAAACTAATGTTTATATCAATGGATCAGGAGGTTGGCAAATGCAATGGTGGATGCTTTAGCTAAGCAAGGGGTGAACAGAAATCAATTGCACTGGGCCCAATTGTAATATGCAATTTTATTGCTTTTTGTGAGAGGTAGCACTTCATGCCTCTCTACAAATAAAGGTTTCCCTACCTTTCCCTACTTTTTCCTTCAAGCCAAACACAGCCTAAGGGTTGCTTGTACTTTCATCAATTCATGGAGATTTATTGTCTTAATATTTCATTTAATCTCAAAACCAGAATCAGACTCCAAAATTTATACAATTCCTAAAATTTAAATCCCAAGGTGTTGTAAGGTATGCTCATAATGTTCGAATTGAAGCCACTGGGAGTGCCAAAATAATAGATATGTATGTATATATATATATATATATAGAGAGAGAGAGAGAGAGAAAGTAATCCATGAAAACATTTCATTCAAGTACCTCCTCCTCTTCCTGTTGTTCCACATATTTTCGAATCCAATCTGCTTGGGATGATTGCCGTGAATCAAAAGTGTCATCTTCCCATTTTCCTTTGATTCTAACAGAAACTTCTGGCATTTTATCCTCATTCTTAGTAGATAGATTCTGTGAAGGAATCCAATCTTCCCTAGCAGCAGAAATAATGCTAACAGAACCTCCTGATACAGCACAAATAAAGCAAGTTGTGACTTCCGTGAAATAAAGATACTGGTGTTTTACTGATTGTGCTTTACAGAACAAAAGAAATCGAATAATTACAAAGCTTAGTAGAAACAAGACTTAACCAATACCAAATTATTAGTTTACTACTCGTACCTTCACTTGTATACATGGAAGTCCCACTTGAGAACTTCAAAGGAAGTTCATTTCCCGGTAGGTTCAGGCATAGCCAGTCAAGAGCAGCTTCAAATGTAGCCCCTTCCTATCCAATTCAATATGGTTGAAACGGAAATTAGCTAATATGCAGAATAGAAACTCATTGAATACATAAGATAATCAAAACAAGTGGACATCAATCAAAAATGAGAATTTGAGAAGTTGGGTTCTCACGTTGAGAGCTGAAAGAGCTTGTTCGATTTGATCGGCAGTGAAGCCTTCGCAAGAGAGCTTCTCATAAATGGATCGGAGCTTTTTCGCCTTTTGGGCTTTGGAGATGGTGTCATTTGCTGGAGTCACAGAGGGAGAGGAGCTTGGCCTGCCAGAGTTGAGCAAGAGACGGCGTAGACGTTGCTCATTCTCCGCCGATATTTGGAGTTTCGGACCCGTCGATGATTGGGATTTGTTCTTCGAAGAAGATGAAGAAGCTCCTTTCTGCTTCTGCTGCTGCTTCTTCTTGGGAGCCATTTTCGTTTTTCCTTGTTACAGCCTTTTACATTGATATTTGGACAATGGACATACTAATTTTCTTGCTCCACAAAACCAGCAAGAAAATCCATTCAATGCATTGGCTTAAATACAAATCTAATTTATATCCCTGCGCTTTGAGAGACAAAAATCTGCTTAGTTGGAAATAAACCTGCAGTTTGGGGTGGGTTAATGAGGCCAATTTGGTTAAATTGGGATGGAAAATTATATATAAAAAAAAAAAAGAGAGAATAATTTGCGAGTTAAATAGTTAAAAGGAAAATACCTAAAAGGGGAGAGCTTCTTAAATGTTAAATGCAAGAAAGATCTCTTGGGCTTGGGCTTAGAGTGGGGTTCTTAGCAGGGGCGGAGCCAGAGGGGGAGTCATGACCCATGGTTCAGAAATCCGCCACGACTGTTCAATGTAAATTTTTCCCCTCTCTCACTCCCCAACCCAATGGTTGCTACTGTATAGGTCCATTTATATTTATCCCTCCTAATCCACTTTAGGTTTTGGCCCCTAGTGAAAATATCCTACCTCTGCCCCTGGTTTTTAGCATCGATGCTATGGAATGACAAGTCCATTATCTTTTGGAAAGATAGATGGGTGGAAGATAAACCCCTTACCGAGTCTAATTCCATATCTAGCAAGAATGAAACTATGAGTGTGGAGGAGTTCATTGATCAAGAAAGGAAGATCTGGAGGAAAAGCAAAACTAGAGAGATAGCCTCTCAAAATATCTAGAACAAGATCAAACCTATCTTCATCCTGACTGAGGATAAAGAAGACTGGATGACATGGAGAATGAACCCGAAACCGAACCAGCAGGGGATTTTTTCAATAAAGTCAGCTTATAAAATCAAGTGCAAAACAGAAAATAGTAACAAAGGGGACTATAACGGGAGTTGTTTGATTTGGAACATTAAATGTTAACCAAAAATAAAAGTCTGTTTATTCTTGTACATGAGGTCTTCCTGAGAACCAAAGGTCTTAACAGAGGGGTGTTGCTTATGTGGAGAAGAGAAAGACATTGATCCTATTTTTACAAGTGCCTACAAAGCAAATCTGGTCAGTAGTGAATAATGACATTTTAAGTCCCTGTGAGTTTGTTAACAACCAGAAGGGGTGGTTATTGTATAGAACGCATGAGGAGGACGATAAAAACAATTTGGAAGGTGCTCAACTAGAAAACTAAGAACCATTAAACACGTCCTTCAAGAGTTCTGTGCATGGTCTGTCCAATCAATAAAATATGAGAAGTCTTCCATTTGGTTCAATAAGATCACATCCACTGTCAACAAAGGACCCACGTACCTTGCATCTCAACTTGAAGATTGCAGAAACTTACTTTCTTCCTTTTCCGTTTTCACCCTCTGCCATATTAGAAGAGATTTCAATAGGGTTCTCAATAGCATTGCGAAGTATGCTTGCACTATACAAAAAATCTATACATGGTTTTCTAAACCAGTTTTTCTTCATGATTTACTTGTACAAGATTCTTCTACTATTGAGTAGATGCTTTGTTTCATTAAAAAAGATGGTATCATAATTCTTGGCTAAACCCCATGTGATGATAATTGGTTCGAACAACGACTCTACGTGGATTTTCATCCATTTGGTAATTATGGATATGGCCTATCGAAAGAGTCATAATTTATGGCGCCTTGGCCTTTACAGTAAAAATGTCCTAATAATCTAGCATATGAACAACTTGGTTGGCGTTTTACATAAACAAAAAGATGGAATTGAATAATTGTAAAAGTTTGTTGATGTGGTTATATAGCGTAGATGCTCGGTTCATATTTCTAGCCTATGCATGCTAGTTAGAAGATTCACTAATTGCAACAAGTTACTATAAACTATTAAAACTCTCATTTCCATATAATAGTCCCTGATGGCCCAACATGGGCTTTCCTTGAGGTAGGATTCACCTCTAGTGTGAGTTGGATGATGAATTCTCTTCCTGCTGCAACAACTATGATATGGTCATAATAACCACCAATTTGCAATGAAGAATGATCAGAGATTGGCTTATGCCTAAGGTAGTATTACTTGCAACAGTTTGACCTGGCTAACTTCTAGGATTATGATAATACGAAGCTGCTTTGTTAATGATGTTAAATGGTGTTAATGAGGCATTTTCGAAAATAGTTTTGTTCCTTGCCTCCCATATCAACTATAGAAAGATAAAACCTTTGCCAAAGGTTGTTAGAAGTAAAGAGTGAAGTATCGGTATCAAGTATTGTATCAAACAATTTGGATACGGATATGGATATGCTTGGAAAATGCATGGATATACATGAAAAATATGAAAATGCTTGGATACAGTAGGGAAATGTATACAAATTTCATAAATATATTATTAACAATAAGTTTAATGTCAAAATAACTATAAATAATGTATAAATACATAGAAATTGTATATTTTAATGGTATATATGAGAAAATATATTATAATTAATACAACGGGATGCATAGATAATATACAATTTTATTGATAAATCAATCAAAAGTCCAAGACACATATTATATGGATTTTTACAAATTAATACATGTAAAAATCCATTATTATTTTATTTTCTATTAAAGTCCAAGTTATAAAACATATGCAACTATTATATTTGAATTATTATGTCAATTTTTTTCTATTTTATTATTTTTTAATTTTTTACATTAACAAAAAATCAACTAAAAATTAATTCTCAAATGTTTGGTAAACAATATTTTCATTTTTGCAAACAATAAATATGCTATTATCAAATGTAGATTAAAATATCAATAAATAATTTATAAAAATAAATAACTTAACTTAAAATATATCAAACCTATTAAAATTTTGAAGATGCACATCATATGAAAATTCACAAATTTTGGTTGATACGCCCTGATTTTTATACCAAATCTACCCCTCTATTAAGAATGATTCTAATATAGTTTTTTGCATGAATTGAGCTGGTGATACCTATCTGTATCATGAAATTAAATGTAGGGAGTTTATAGACAAATGTAAGGAAATGATGCAACATGGAAAGACCAAATTATTAATAAAACCCAAAAAAAATGAATAAAAGAGAAGGTTGAAGGCTAAACAAATACAAGTCTCTTTAGAGAATTGGTCTACTACCACTCACCTTTGCTGCTATGTTATAGAGCTAAGTAGTCAACAAATCTGAAGAGTTCACCATCAAGTCTTCTTCTTCTATTCGATCTAATTAAACATTAATGGTCATTTTCTATTTTGTATTTTCAGGGTACAAGTTGTTGGATGACTACAACAAAGTCATTTAGGAAGAAAGCATTGACAAGTTGCAAATACATGAAGGTAGTTGTGGATGGAGAGTTGTATCTATAGAAGGAATGCTTGGAGACATATTCCATTTATCAACAACTTGCTATGAGAGCTCTTGAGAGGATATGTTCACATGCTTTACCATCCATAAGTATTTTAACCATTTCTAAATTTTATATACTGTATACTATAGAATTATTGAAAAAATCTTTCAAAGATTGAGAAATGCAAAGAGGGATGGACTTGGTTTTATATTTGATATACTATATATTGTAGAATTATTGAAACAATCTTTAAAAGATTGAGAAATGTAAAGAGGGATGGAGTTGGTTTTATATTTGCAAGAAATGTGCTAATCAGGAAGCTTTATGTATCCCATAAACAAAATTGATCTAATGTGTTTCTACTATGAAAATAAAGACAATAATTGGATGTTGGTTGTGTTGAGAAAATTAGGGCCAAGCCCACATGACAGATACGTGCATAACCCAACCACTAAATCTTATCCCCTTATCCTCTTAGTTTTCCCACTCTACCTTAATCTTTATCATTATAGTCATCACTATGGTTTATCCTTATCACTGTAACCTAATTACTGCCAAGTGTACAATTGGTTGTAACCAAACCTCTTGTAATATATAAGTACAATGAAAGGCACAAGCCCAAGTAAGCTTTTATGTCCAAAATCATTCAAGATCTTTTATGGTATCAGAGGCTTCAAGACCTACGTCCACCATGTCAACTCAATCCAATTCTCAAACCCTCTTTAATACTAATTCAATCATCACCAATGGAGGGAAAATACCAAATCTTCCCAATACATTTGCAGTTCGGCTGGATGGCTCAAACTTTCTGTTGTGGAAGTCATCTGTACTTCCTGTTCTCAGAGGCAACCATCTTTTGGGCATCATTGATGGCACAGAAAAGTGTCCACGAAAGCAAATAGTCTCATCCACTATTAATCGAGAATCAAGTGCCGAAGAAGTCACCGTCAAACAAGAATACAAAGAATGGGTGCAACAGGACCAGCTCTTAATGGGTTGGCTATTGATGACACTTATCGAACCTGTGTTGGCTCAGGTTATAGGATGCACATCATCACGATCTGTCTGGATCACTTTGGATCAGCTTTATGCATCCAAATCGCGAGTACGAATCATGCAACTTCATTTTGAGTTGCGTAGTGTGAAGAAATGAGCTCTCTCTGTCCCTTAATATCTACAAAAAGTCAAGAATCTAAGTGATAATTTAGCAGCAGTAGGGTAACCTCTATTAGACACCGATTACATTCTCACTATTCTCAGCGGACTTGGCTTCGAGTACGAGTCCTTTATCACAGTTGTCACCACTCGTGTTAATGCTACTTAATCAAAAAATCCGCTTAGGCCAAATGAGATCTTCTTTTGATTCAAATTATCCTACTGCTAATGTTGCTGTTAAGGGTCATACTGATTATACCGACAAAGGTGATCCTCATGCTCCTTCCAAACATAATAAACAACCTCTAATCATCAGTACTCACAACCTCCAAAACATTAATTCAAGTGTCAAATTTGTGGAGGTAAAAATCATTCTACATTGAAGTGTAAGCACAAGTTTGATCGCAACTTTGAAAGAGAGAACTTCAGGCAGCAAGAACAGGCATATCACACTTCAACAAATTGCAATCATGATGAGGCATGGTACCCCGATTCAGGAGCAATGAACCATGTTACATCAGACTTGGCCAACCTTAGTGTACACTCAGAATACACGGGCCCAGATCATATCAGAATTGGCAATGGTTCAGGTTTGCCTATTAAATACATTGGTTCCTCTATCATACCATCCAAAGAATGCACATTACATTTAAATAATACATTGCATATTCCCCAAATCACCAAGAATCTACTATCTGTTGTACAGTTCACAATTGACAACAATGTTTATTTTGAATTCCACCCTCATGTTTTCTATGTTAAGGATGTTCTCACCAAGAGGGTGCTTCTCCAAGGAGTGAATGAAGGCAGCCTCTACAAGCTGATCACAAGGCGGGATGGTATGCAATTAGCTTCACCTTTTGTTACTATAGGGGAGTGTACAAATGTGGACACGTGGCATAGGAGGCTAGGTCATCCATCTCCCAAGTAGACCTATTCATGGGCCGGGTGGCCCGATGGGCCGGCCCGACCCCCGAACGGGCTTGAACAGGCCTTTTGGCCCGTGGGCTTAACCTCGGGCCAAAAAGCCTGGCCAGCATAAAATTCTAGTCGGGCTTGGGCTTTGCTAAAAAAGCCCGGCCCGAGCCCGGCCCGGCCCAACCTATATTTAAACCTAAGTAAAAACCTTATGTGATGTCCATTTGAATAAATTTTTTGATTTGAGAAGGTTGTTGATTCACTTGTAGGCCCATTGCTCATTTAAATAGGGGAAAAACACCTGAATTAAAATAGATAATGTCTATTTGAATAGGGAAAATTTTGATTTTCTTTTATTAGGTCGGGCTTCGAGCTCGGGCTCGAGCTTCGAGCTTTTTATCAGGGCCGAGCTCGGACCCAAGTTCTAGGCCCGTTGGTCGGGCCGGGCTCGGGCTCGAGCCTATTATTTTTCTGTTAATAAACACTAAAAGCCCGGCCCGAGCCCGGCTCGGCCCGGCCCGGCCCATGAACAGGTCTACTCCCAAGGTAATAGTCCACTCAGTTATCACTCAATTTCAGTTACCTATGAATTCTAGAAACAATAAACTTGACTTTTGTCAAGCATGTCAGTTGGGTAGGAGTCAGAAATTACCTTTTGTGTTTGATTCTTCTAAAATAACTTCTCCTTTAGAGGTCATATTCTCAGATGTTTGGGGACCTTCACCTGTCACCTCTCCTCATGTTTACAGGTATTATATTTTATTTGTTGATGGTTTTAGTAGGTATTCTTGGATTTATCCCATGGTTCATAAATGAGAAGCTCTCACCATTTTTATAAGTTTCAAGAAACTTGTTGAAAATCAATTTGAAAGAAGAATCAAATCCATACAAATTGATATGGGTGGTGAATACACTAAGTCTCAGTTTTGTGAATTTCTTCTATCAATGGGAATCTCTCACCGCTTTTCTTGCCCTCACACTTAAGAGCAAAATGGTAAAGTTGAAAGAAGGCATCGCCAGATTGAAGCTATTGGATTATCTCTTCTTGCTACTACTTCTATGCCAAAGCACTTCTGGTTTGAGGCCTTTCAAACAGTAGTATACTTGATGAATCGATTGGTAACCCCTTTGCTGCATCACAAAAGTCCATTATAATGTTTATTTCATAAGCCACCTAACTATTCATTTTCTGAAAGTATTTGGATGCCTCTGCTTTCCTTGCATGATACAATCATGACAAATTGGGCTTCAGATTTGTTCCCTGCATATTTTTGGGTTATAGCCCACAACATCATGGGCATCGTTGTCTTCATATTGCCTCTAGTTAGGGGTGTCAACGGTGTTCGGAAATCCAATTTTGAATTTGAGATTCGACATAATCGAATTGAATTCAGATAATTTAAATAATTAATTGGTCGAATTCGAATATCTTATTCATACCGAATAGTTAATCGGATTTGAATTCGGATATAACCTGATTCGATTTGATAAATATCCAAATTCGACTAATTATTTAATTTTTATATATATTAAATGTTTTATATAATTTATATATATAATAATTAAATTATATAAATACTTTATATATAATATTTATTTTATATATTTATTAATTATTTAAAATAATTAATTAATTGAATTCGAATCGAATATTCAAATATTTAATCAGATTTGAATTCGAATATTAATTTGGATATTGCTTGATCCGATTCGAATTCGATCAGTTTACACCCCTACCTCTGCTCACCTATACATATCCAGGCATGTTATTTTTTATGAGAATTCATTTCCATTCTCTCGTGGCCCAAGCCCAACTACCCATGTAAACTCTAACTACACTTTACTTTATGGGCCTTCTATTATTACAAACAGAACTTCTCATGGGCTTTTCACTATACCTCTTGAGATCTCTGGTTCTCCCTCAGCACCTATTGGGCCCACTATTAGTGAACAAATGCAACATGATTGCTCCCCCATTGAACCAGTTGACAGGCCCACTAATATCATGGTGCAGCCTACCCTCGTTGATGAAAATGATGGAAGCAACTCAGCTATAGGCGTGAATCCTTTAAACACTCATCCCATGACCACTCGGATAAAAAGTGGCATACACAAACCTAAGGTCTACTTGGCATCTACTCATCCTCTTGAATCTATCATTGAGCCCACATGTTATACAGAAGCAGCCAAACATGCCTCATGGCGAGGTGCAATGGAGGAGGAATTTAATGCCCTCCTATGTAATGGGACTTGGACTCTTATGCCATGATTACCTTCGATGAATGTTGTTGGGTCCAAATGGGTCTACCAAATCAAGTGAAGGGCTACTGGATCTATAGATCATTTCAAAGCCCACTTAGTTGAAAAAGGATTCCAGCAACAACCAGGACTTGATTATGGGGAGACATTCAGTCCAATAGTAAAGCCCATTAATGTGTGGATTATTCTCAGCTTGGCTATATCCAATCATTAGGACCTCCATCAATCGGATGTCCAAAATCCATTTTTACATGGTTTTCTCAATGAAGATGTTTTTATGGAGCAGCCCATTGGGTTCAAAGACCCTAATTATCTAGATTATGTATGCCACTTAAGAAAGTACTTATATGGACTTAAACAGGCTCCATGGGCCTGGTATCAATGTCTCTAAATTCTTATTGAAATTGGGCTTCACTATGTCAAAGGCTAACTCCCCCCTACTTATTCTCAATACATCCAAGCTTCAGCTCTTCATGTTAATATATGTTGATGGCATAATCATAACGGGCTCAGATCCTTCCACCATCAACTCTCTCATATCTTCTTTGGCTGCTGAATTTTCTGTTAAGGACCTAGGCCCAGTCAATTATTTCCTAGGAGTTGAAGCAATTAGAACTAAATCTGGGCTTTTTCTTTCCCAACGCAAGTATATTTATGATTTGCTAACTTAGGCCGTTGCAAACCATCATAAACTCCTATGGCCACTAGCACAAAACTCTCTGCATTTGATGGAGATCCTTTACCTAATATCTCTACTTATCGTGCTATTGTGGGTGTACTTCAATACCTCACATTTACAAGGCCTGATATATCATTCTTAGTCAATAAGGCCTGTCAATTTATGCATAAGCCCACTATAATCCATTGGATAGCAGTAAAAAGGATCCTAAGGTACCTTAAGTTTACAATCAATTATGCCTTTGTATCATCCCCTCTACATCCACTCAGCTACATGCTTTCTCTGACGTTGATTGGGTCAGTTGCCCAAATGATCGGTGCTCCCAAGGTGGCTTTTACATCTTTCTTGGTGATAACTTGATCTCATGGACCTCCAAGAAGCAAGCCACTATCTCCAAATCTAGCACAGAATTAGAGTACAAAAGCATTGTTGTCGTTGTATCTGAATTACTTTGGCTACGGTCCATTCTCTCTGTACTCGATATTTCTTCCTCTTCATCACCCATTTTGTGGTGTGACAACATTGGTGCCACATACTTAATTGCCAATCCAATTTTTCATGCACGAACAAAGCATATTAAGATTGATTACCACTTTGTTCGTGAAAAGGTTACTACCAAAATTTTGGATGTTCACTACATATCTACCAAAGACCAGTTAGCTGACATCTTCATCAAACCATTGCCGAAAGTTTGGTTCTCAGATCTGCGACTCAAACTTCGTGTTGTGAAATGTCATCTCAGTTTGAGGGGGGTTGTTGACGAAACCAGGCCCAAGCCCACATGACACATACGTGCATAACCCAGCCACTGAATCTTATCCCCTTATCCTCTTAGTTTTCCCACTCTACCTCAATCTTTATCATTATGGTTTATCATTATCACTGTAACCACTACCAAGTGTACAGTTAGTTGTAACCAAAACTCTTGTAATATATAAGTACAATGAAAGGCGCAAGCCCAAGTAAGCTTTTCTCTCCAAAATCATTCAAGATCTTTTAGGTTGGAGATAAATAAAAGATTTTTAAACTTTGCCAAGTATAATAATATTTGACAAGAATGAATCAACTTGTACCCATAAGTAAGAACTTTTTCCTTTTTTCCTTTTTTATGTTTCCTCACATGCTTGTTTGGAACATAGTGTACAATAAATGAATTTTACATGATGACAATACTGGTTTTATCTAAAGTCCTAATAGTCTTGAATAATTCCCTTAGATATGATTTCGTAACTCAAAAGTTACCATATCACAACTCTTAAAGTTCATATTCTCAAAGGAGTCATTTTATTGAAACCTTGTCTTCTACTTAAACCTCAATTTAATATGTTCATATCATAAAAAATTGTTATTTAAATTGAATTGGGTTTATATTAAGATCATGGGTTCTAAATTGTAAACTCCCTTTAATCATATCATTGAACATTGCAATCTTTACAAAAAAAATGTTGAATGGAGAAAAGGAAGATACTTGTACATTTTTTTATTTTATCTTTGAGGTCCTTTTATAAGAAGCAATAACAAAATGTATCCATGTATCATACAATAAAAATGAAAATTTTGAAGTTGGTTGAAAGACATTTTAATTCCAACGAATTTTGAAGGCAAATTGAGTGGTGCCAGCTAACATGTTAACAACAACAACATCTTTGTTAAATAAAAAAACAAATGAATTAATTATAATTATTTATTTATGTTGGTTATCATTTTATTTCAATCCCCATGCATACGACCTTCTTATTAGTCTTGTAAAACAAACCAGATTCCGGCTGCTGGATGAATTTTCATCTCATCATGCTCACTAGATCTTGACTATCTGATGCCAAAAAAATCAACTACTTGAGGTTTTAAGTTGTAGCAACTCTTAAATCTAGTAGAGTTGCATTCGCTTTTGAGAAAAGAGGGTACTTGGGGATATCGGACATAGACAGAGCAGACATAAGAACACTATTACCATAACACACCCATTCCTAAAACCTTGCACATTTCAGCTATCTCATATCAAGGTTCAACATATCGATACGCCCAATACATTGGTAGGGGTGTATTGGGTGATATTGATAGTGTTTCTTTGCCTTTTTTTATTTTTTTCAAAACCAGTTTAGGGGGCTGGTTATGAGCTGATATGTATCGATACTTTGAACCTTGCCTCATATTACAAGAGTCCATGCAACTAAAAAGGGGTAATCAAGTTTTGTTGTAGACATTATAGTTGTAGAAACATAGCAACAAAGGATATATATTATTCCAATGGATATGGGGTAAAATAGGATTTTTAAAATATTAAAAGAGTTAAATGAAACAGCATGTAACGTTTTATCAAAAGAGGGTATGTTTAAGTCTAATGGGCTCAAATAATAAGTCTATTTGAAAATTTTGGGGTATGTTTAAGTCAATTTATAAAAACTCAAGGCATGTTTAAGTCTTTTACCCTTGCTCATTTTCTCTCTAATAACTCCAATAATCAATCCCACTCTTTCAACATCTTCTATATTTAATGCCACGTCTAATATATTTAATCAATATTCAAGTTCGAATTTTAATTTAAAAAATGCCATTAAATACACCTTAAAGCCTTGAACTAGTTATAAAAACTACAAATGGGGGGATTTAAACCTTCATTATTAGCCGGTAACAGATCGTCTTCATCCTCCCTCATGCATATGCTGGTAATTGCCGGTGCTGGAAACAGATCTGCCGCCACTGTTGGTTTCATCTTCTACCTTCGGCTCGAGATGTGTTATCGTAGCTAGAAACCAGCAGCTGTCCTTATCGGCACCAGCTATCTGCCACTGCTGTTATTATCGGCACCAGCTAGAAGCATGGGGGCTGCCACTGTCCTTCTCGGCATCAGCTAGAAACCAGCAGCGACAAAAGGTAGAAGACGAAACAGATTTGCCGTGGCTGTTACTAGATCTGCTGTTGCCGGTAACAGATCTGCTGCTGCTGTTACTATTGGCACCAGCTAGAAACATGGGGGTTGTCGCTGTCCTTATCAGCACTGGTTAGAAACCAGTAGTGGCAGAAGGTGGAAGATGAAACAAATCTGCCACTGCTGTTACTAGATCTGCTGCTGCCGGTAACAGATTTGTCGCTGCCAATAACAGATCTGCCGCTGGTAGTAACACCGTTAATGATGATGGTAGGCATTCACTGGCGATGAGGGTGGATTCAACCTCTGAGATCTCTGTTTTGTCTTCATCCTCCCTTTGCAGATTGAACCTCCGAGACCTCTGTATTGTCTTGGATAATTTTCCTTCTATTTTCCTATGTAAAACCAAACACTGGAAAATTAAATTTTTACACTTTTCCATCCCATCCCACCCAAATCTTCCCACAAACCAAACGGAGCCTAAGGCTATATTTGGTTTGAAGAAAAAGGTAGGGAAAGGAAGGGAAACATAGAGAAACCCAAGGTTTGTAAAGATTTCCTTACATTTCCCTTCCTTTCCCTACTTTTTCCCTCAAACCAAACACAACCTGGAAGATGATACATGCAACCCATTTAAGGAGTAGCTCATACATCAAGTTGGTTCCCCTTCACACACCTTAGTGGGTAGTTGGTTGGCTAATGCATTATATTGTCTATTTACATAGAATATTTGACATATATCAAAAGAGTTTTCAAACTCTAGCAATGCATCTCTACAAAATTTGTGTTTCCAATTAAAACTCATTTATAATTGTTATTTATATAAATAGCCAACTAAAGGACGACTCAATTGGTATGTTAGCTGGTTTGTTCTAGTAGAGATGTGAATTTGATTCCTACAACCGCCAATTTTTTTTGTGGGGGGGGGTTATTAGTGAGATGGTACACTATTCAAACAACCCTTTTGGGAGATTCAGGCATATCACCAAAATAATAAAAAAATTATAATTATATAACTTATATATATATTGTTAGTAATATATATTTTTTTAAATTTATTTGAGTTTACTAGTGTATCCATGATTATTTTGATTTTTCGTCTATATCTGTATGTACCTAAGGTTGTACTTGTTTTTGAAGTAAACTTCATCAATGGAGTTCATTGCCGATGGGTTTAAAACTAGTGAACTGTTGGAACTTCTTTTAAAGTGTGACAATAAATGTAAATAATATATTATAAAATTGATGTAGTATTTATATCAATTATCAATGTAAAACTCAACCGATGGGGATGAAAACAAATGCATGAAAATACAAGTTGGGAATGGAGTTTTACACCGGTCCGTATTTACATTGAAAACAAATGCGAATTGACAGTAGAGTTCTATGTTGATTTGCATAATCACCGCAAACAAACACAACCTAAAGCATATCCCAATATATTTCTTATAATTGTATTTGCATATACATCACAAACAAATACAACCTAAAGCATATCCCAGTATATTGAAAATTCCCGGTCAATACCCTGTACTTTGGCTTGAGTGACAATTTGGTCCCCGAACCTTAAAATGCAACAATCCATTCAAATGTGACAATCCAATACACGAACTTTCAAAATGTGAAAATCTATTATCTGTCGTTAACCAGTCCGTTAATCAGCTGTTAAGTGACATTTGAAAAGTCAAAAATGTCCTTCAAATGCCATCTAATTCTCTTTATCAACCATCCAAACGTTGATAAAAAACTGAGCAGTTCCAAATCCTAGCTTCTTCTATTCAAAAAAATTGGTGATTATTTAGAAAAATTTAAAATTTGGGACTGTTAATTTTATTGTCAATGTTTGGATGGTTGATAAAGAGAATTAGATGACATTTTTTACTTTTCCTATATGACATAACGATTGATTAACTGCTTAACGATAGATATTAAATTTTCATGTTTTGAAAATTTAAATACTGAATTATCACATTTTTAAAGTTTGAATGCTTATTTAAACTTCGAAAATCAAATCGTCACTTTAGTTTAACCGTGGTTGCCTAACCTTCTTTCATTTGTCGTCGGCCAATTCTGATCGAATCTTTTTGACCCAAATTTGAAAGAACCGACAAAAAATCGTCGAATGCTAATAGTAAAATAATAAAATATCACTCAAACTCTTTGCACCAAAGAAAAAAGTTGTTTTAGAAAAGCACATAACTTTATCCAAACAGACCAATAAATGGTACCAAATTGTTCCTGTCGTGAGTTTCCAGAGCGCGTTATCTAGAACTAGATATGCAATATTAACTTCTCATTTGTGTTCGAACTCTCGTTTCAAATTCTCTAACTTCATCCACCGTTGGTTGGAGGTGGGTAGTGGGTTTAAGCTTTCATTTAAGCATACTTCTTCATTTTTTATGATTTTCTCTGCTGAAGATTTCTTTCTTTATTTTATTTTGATTATCATGTTAGTTGTCTTGAATTGTTAGAATTCATAAATTTTCTCCATTCCTTCAATGGAAATATCAGCAAATCAACAATAAATTAATTATCTTTCCAATGAAAGGATAAAACGATAGAAGAGGAAAAAAAATCTCGCCAATGGAGAAATCGGTTCTTCTCTGCAATTCCAAACCCCCAGTTGCAGACCTCTTCAAACAAGAAATCTCAAATGAAGTTTCCTTGAAACCCATCAAACCCAGTATTCCTTCCTCCAAGGTACCTAAAAAGGTGGCCTCGGAGACAGCTCCAAGGATCACAGAATTCCACTTAAACCATTTGTGCAGAAATGGGCAGCTCAAAGAAGCTGTATCTGCTCTCGATTCTATTGCCAAACGTGGCTCCAAGGTGGGACCCAAGACTTATATTTCTTTGCTACAGTCTTGTATTGATATGGATTCAATTGTGCATGGTCGTGAGCTGCATGCCCGAATTGGTTTGGTTAGGGATCCAAACCCTTTTGTTGAGACCAAACTTGTGAGCATGTATGCTAAATGTGGGAGTCTGGAAGATGCCCGTCGCGTATTTGGTGGAATGCGTGAGAGAAATCTGTTTACTTGGTCGACCATGATAGGTGGGTACACTAGAGAACAGAGATGGAGGGAAATCATAGACCTTTTCTTTTGGATGATGGATGATGGAATTATTCCAGACGAATTTCTGGTGCCAAAGATTTTACAGGCTTGTGCAAACTTAGGAGATGTTGAGACAGGGAAGTTTATACATTCTTTTGTGATCCGAAGTGGTATGGATCTGTGTGTTCATGTTAGCAATTCTATATTGGCCATGTATGCAAAGTGTGGGAGATTGAGTTCTGCAAGAAGATTTTTTGAGAAAATGGACCAGAAAGACAGGGTGACTTGGAATACTATTATATCTGGATATTGCCAGAGTGATGATACTAAAGAAGCCCTTCGGTTGTTTGATCAGATGCAAGTTGAGGGAATTGAGCCAGGTTTAATAACTTGGAATATACTGATTGCTAGTTATAATCAATCTGGGAAGTGCGACCTCGCTATGGAACTGATGAAGAAAATGGAGAGTTTGGGGATCACTCCTGATGTCTTTACTTGGACTTCCATGATTTCAGGTTTTGCACAGAACAACAGGAAACATGTCGCCTTGGAACTGTTCAGAGAAATGCTATTAGCAGGGGTTGAACCAAATGGAGTTACTGTTGCAAGTGCACTTTCAGTTTGTGCTTCTTTGAAAGTTTTATTGAAGGGGAAAGAACTCCACTCGATTGGAATTAAGATAGGATGTATGGGAGATGTACTAGTAGGAAATTCACTGATTGACATGTACTCTAAGTGTGGGAAACTTGATGCTGCTCGGCTTGTCTTTGATAATATCTCAGAAAAAGATATTTTCACATGGAACTCAATGGTTGGAGGATATGCACAGTCTGGATATTGTGGCAAGGCCCATGATCTCTTTGTGAAGATGAAGGATGCAGGTATCCAACCGAATGTTGTGACATGGAATGTTATGATCTCAGGTTATATACAAAATGGAGATGAAGATCAGGCTATGGATCTCTTTCATAGGATGGAAACAGATGGAACAATCAAAAGGAATACAGCATCATGGAACTCACTTATTGCAGGCTCACTTCAAAATGGGCACAAAAACAAGGCTCTAGGGATATTTCGTCAAATGCACTCTTTTTCAGTGCGACCAAATTCAGTTACTTTGTTGAGCATCTTACCGGCTTGTGCAAATTTAGTAGCATCAAGAAAAGTGAAGGAGGTACATGGTTTTGTGTTGCGTGGAAGTTTGAATTCTGAGCTCTCAGTAGCTAATTCTCTTATAGATGCTTATGCCAAGTCTGGGAACATTGCTTGTGCAAGAGCCATATTTAATCATTTGCCATCTAAAGATATCATCTCTTGGAACTCGATGATTGCAGGTTATGTTCTACATGGTCTTCCTGATATTGCACTTAATCTCTTGGGTCAAATGAGACGACTGGGGTTCAAACCGAACAGGGGCACTTATTCAAGTATTATCAGGGCATATGGTCTTGCAGGGATGGTGGATGAAGGAAAACAAACCTTCTATAGCATGGTTGAAGATAATCAAATTACTCCAAGCTTAGAACATTTTTCAGCTATGGTAGATCTACTTGGTCGTTCGGGTAGGCTTGGTGAAGCATTTAAGTTCATTGAAGAAATGACAATAGAACCTGATCACTTAATCTGGGGTGCTTTGCTTACAGCTTGTAGGGTCCATGGCAATATAGGTTTGGCAGTCCGTGCTGCAGAACATTTGATGAAATTGGACCCTGGGGATTTCATAGCGTGCAGGTTAATGTCACAGATATATACATTAAGTGGGAGGCATGAAGATGCTTCAAAATTGAGGAAACCTAAAAGGAGAAATGCGACAAGTAGTTCTCTTGGGTTCAGTTGGATGGAAATAAAGAACATAGTGCAGACTTTTAACCCAGGTGATCAATCTATGCTAAAGTCAGATGCTTTATATTCTCTGTTATGCAGCATTGCAGAAGAAAGGGTAGTTCCTCCTGAATCTTGTGATATACAGCTATGCGTTGAGGAGGAAGAGAAGGAGCAGCTTGTTGGGGTCCACAGTGAGAAACTTGCAATTGCTTTTGCACTTATTGGCTCTCCTGATAGATCTCGAAGCATTCGGATTGTGAAGAATCTAAGAATGTGCAGAGATTGCCATAGGACTGCCAAACTTATCTCTCTGAGATATGGTTGTGAAATTTATTTGAGTGATCCAAACTGCTTCCACCATTTCAAAAATGGGAAATGTTCTTGTAAGGATTATTGGTGATGCAAAATGAAAATAAATTTGAATCACAGGAAAGAAATAACTGTGATGTTAAATGGAACTCTTTTATAGAATTTTACAGAACAACTTGTAGTCACTAACAAGTTCAATTCTTTGTACCTTATAGAGCAGAATGCATTTCTTCTAGTGAGAATATCTGTCTATGTTTCTCTCTTTCTCTCTCCCTCTCTCTCAAAAAAAGAAAAAAAGAAAAATCTGTCTATTAGTTTGATCCCCCATGGCCCTACAGCAACTTGGGAAGGTTGGACTGGGTTTAGGGCCAACATAGGTCAAACCCTAAAACACAGACCTTGGGCTCCGGCCTGGACTAAACCTGAGTTCAAAACCTAATTTTGTCAACCCAAGTGCAGCCTGAACTGAACCCAACACAACTTGGGTTAGGCTCATGTGGGTTTGGTCATGTTGGTTGTGTTTGTAAGGTTTCTTATTCATATTTGCACTTCTATTTTTCATTTGGACATATGTATCGTTTGAATTAGAAATGGAATAATAGAAATGTTTGTGTGTGTGAGTGTGTGTGTGTGTGAGAGAGAGAGAGAGGTCCTGATGTACTGTACTATCATAGTCCCGTTGTGTCTTAGATATTCTTTTTATTTCTTTATTTTCTCTTTCATTAGCCATGTAACGGCTTTCTTGTAATTGTTCATATCTTTATCAGCAGTGAAAGCAGTTTGAATCTTTGGTTTAGAAGGGTGTTTCAAGAGTTTTTTATTCCTTCTTCAATTGCTAGATTGAGGGCTCTCTGAAGGCTGTTTTGATCAGTCCAAGAAACTGCTGTTTTTCCTGGAAAGATGCCCAGCAACTTGGTATTTTATTGTTTCATCTCAATCAGCTGACCCAATCAGCCTAGGATTTTAGATCTGGTGTTGCCCTAGGGTTCTCTATCATATTTCTTGATTGGCTCAAGTTTGGGTCTTTTTTTGAAGGGTCTTTGATCCCTCCTTTGGATTGGCAGTCTTGAAACTTGCCTTTTTGGACTGCCATCACTAGAAACTTGCTGTTAAGGATTTTTTTCTTGAAATTCTTCAAAGTGTCTAGACTGAATCTTGATTAGTTTTGATTGGTAGATTGCTTATTTTTCTCAGTTTTAGTATTGATTTCGGTGCTGTTTTCTCCCTCTGGACTGTGATCTGTGTGTGTTTTTTCTTGAAGATGGCTGAAAAAATTGATGTTATACCTGCAAAGTTTGATGGAACTAATTACAGCATGTGGAAGTTCCATTTTGACTTCTTTGTTGAAGGAAAATGATTAGAGGGTTACTTGAATGGGACTATTACCAAACCAGGTGAAATTGAACCAAAAGCCTTTCAACAATGGAAGCTTGATAATGGAAAATTAGTCTCTTGGATTTGGAGTTCAATTCTGCCTGATGTTGCTATACCTATGAGAAGAATGAGGACAACCTATGAGATGTATGCTTACCTAAAGAAGGTTTATTACCAGTCCAACATGTCAAGGCAATATCAAATAAAATTTGAAATCTTTGTTTACTCTCAAGGAGTAGGAGTATTATGCTATCTTCCTTGACTTGTGGGCTGAATATGAAGTAGTTTACATTGATCATTTTGACTCTCTAAGTATGTTAAGTACCTTTAGAAACACTTTTAGAAGAAAAAGGTGAACTAGTTCCTTATGAGGCTTCAACTTGAATATGAAATACTAAGGTTTACCATTTTGAGTAGGGGCACACTTTCAGATTTGGATTCAGTAATGGGCTGCTAAGGGAAGAGACCAGACTTATGACTGCTGCAAACATTGATGAAAACCTGGTGTTATGAGTGTAAAGGGTAAGAAAACCTAGTGTTATGACTGCTGGTAGATTCTGGGGCTGATACAATCTTTATTGCACAAGAGGGTAAGAAGTCTGTTGTTAAGGATTTCTCTAAAACCTAGTGTTATGAGTGTAAAGGGTTTGGACACATTGCTTCTCATTGTAAGAAGAGGAATGCACTCATTGTAAACAACATAGTCATATTATTCCAGATTGCCCTGTTTGTCTACCCAAGGGTGCTCAGAAGAAGAATCCACCACATGCATATCAGGTGACTGAGGAACATACTACTGATGCTTCTGCTACCAAAGGTGAATCTTCTACTTCTATGGATGAGGAAAAAATTTGACAACTAGTATCCTTTGCTATTTCTTCTCTGCCTTTTTTGTTATTGGCTTATCTGGTGAATTCTTTGGTTACTACTTTTCTCCTTCTTATGTTTGGATTGAGGCTACTAATCATATGACCGGAGCCTACTTTGAACCTTTAAGTAAATGTTTTGAGACCTACCATAGATACATCATTATTGCCAATAATGAGAAATTGAACATCATTGGAAGTAATGGTTTGTGCCTTAAGCTTTTACCCTCTACTTCCTTTCCCCTTACCAAGACCTTCTTTGTTCCTCATCTTATTATTAACCTTATTTCAGTTGTTCAACTTGATGGTCATATTCTTACTTTTCTTCTGATGCTTGGTAGTTTGATTCATAACCAGTACACTAGGAAGGTGAAAGGGAAAGGGTGTAGGCTGAGCCACTTGTTTGCATTGGAGTTTGAGAAATCTCAAATAATAGAGTCATCAACTTTAGATTTTCTTCATCTAGTCCCGTTTTGGGCCAAAGAAATCATGTTTGGGATTTATGGCATAAATGTTTGGGTCATCCCAACTCTGAAAAACTTAAGTTTTTGTTTGACTTTGGCTTTATTAGATATGAAATTTATTTTTTATATACTTTTGATACATCTTGTGTTACTTGTTGCTTGAGTAAAAGTTGTATTTTTACCTTTTTTCACACAATTGAATAAACTACCTCTCCTTTTGAAATTATACGTAGTGATTTATGGACTTCATTTGTTATTTTACGCTTGGGATACAAGTATTTTGTACTATTCATTGATGACCGTAGTATGCACACTTGGATTTATTTCCTTGGGCACAAGTTAGAAGTTTTTCCAATATTTTGTCTATTCCATGCTATGTTCAATTTTGGTTTCAATCAAGAATATTGGATCTCCCTTACCCTGGAAAGAAGGCAATTAATTGTTGTTGGGTGTACAGTTAAGCATCACTAAGATGATAATACTGAGTGGTTTAAAGCAAGACTTGTGGCCAAGGGATAGACACAAACTTATTGCCGTGACTGTTTAGAGATTTTCTATCCGGTTGCTAAATGGGTTCACTAGAAGTGATTATTTTGTTAGCTGCACCCTTTAATTAGCCACTATTTCAGCTAGATATCAAGAATATCTTTCTCCATGCCTCCATTTTGATCTTCATGAGGTGTATATGGAGCAATCTCCTAGGTATGTTGCTTAGGGAGAGGTAGGCAAAGTGTATAGATTGAGGAAGGCTATCTATGGGATGAAACAATCACTGTGTGCTTGGTTTGGTCAGTTTAATAGTGTGGTGTTGATCATTTAGTGTTTAGCAGAGATACTTCTTCTAGGAAGATCATTTTGGCTGTTTATGTAGATGATATTGTCCTCATTGGTAGTGATGTATAGGGAATTAGTGAACTAAAGTAGTTTTTGCATCAACATTTCTAGACCAAAGACCTAGCATGATTGAAATATTTGGTAGGTATTGAAGTGGCTCAATTAGAGTGGGCTATCTCCTTGTCACAATGTAAGCATAAGGGGTGGTCATTCATTCATTCTTGGCTCGGCCCAGCCCGACCCAACCCACAAACTTCCAAGCCCAGGCCCAGGTTTTAGTGTGCAGACCCGGCCTGGCCTGGACCCACATAAATCTTGGAAAATTCTAGGTTGGGCTTGAGTCCAACACTTTAGGCCTATCCCAGGCCTGGCCTGCAATATAATATAATATATAATATATAACATACATATTTTTATATAATAACATATATATCGTATTTTATATGTTATATATACTCAGGTATATTTTATTTTTATACTAAATGTCTATTATTTTATATAAAACATACAAGTTTTAAGTTTTAACATATAAATAAATATTCATTAGTTGACACATGTCAACACATGAGTTTACATTTGTGCCAACACTTAAGTCAACTCAAGTATGAGAATTGCCCTCTTAGGCAAGGCCTTCATTCTCATTGCCTAAGCAATGTGGGACTTAGGCTAACACTCAATGATAACACTCACTAATGAGTGTTGTTCCAAGTCCCACATTACTCAAGAATGGGAATGAAGGCCTTGCCTTCATCTATAAAAGCATAAGTCAGCCAAGTCAAACTAAGCCTAAGAATTAAATGAGGCCCATGCCTTATTTTTTGTGCCATAGGCCCAAAGCCTAGCCAAGCCCAATCTAGCTTGGGTTTGTGCAATATTTTTTTTCATATATTACATGTTTAATTTAAAAATTAATTAAATTTTTATTATTAGATGTCATGGGCCCAAAGTCATTAGGCTCGGAAAGTCTATAAGCCACTAGGCTTGCAATTTGGGCCTGGGCCTAGGCTAAAGACCATATCATTGGTGCCAAACCTGGCTTGGGCCCAACCCGATTCATGATCACCCCTAGTATGTCTTGGATTTGTTGGATAAGATTGGGTTGTTAGGAGCCAAACCAAGGAAATTCTGATGGATAGGGGTGCTGAGTCAATTTGTGTAGAATCCCATAACTATTCATTGGGAAGGTGTTGGGAGTGTTAAGGTATTTAAAGTGTGCCCCAAGCCATAGGTTGTTGTTATACAAGAAAGGGTGAGAGTTATTATTGGAAGGGTACTCAAATGTAGATTGGGCAAGGGCCTTTATGGATAGGAAATCTACTACATCTTATTGCATTTTGTGTGGAAGTCTTATCACTTGGAAAAGTAAAAAGCAAAGTGTGGTTTCCAAATAGTGCTGAAGCTGAGTATAGTGCAGTGGCACACACCACTCGTGAGTTGATTTGGCTGAAACATCTACTTCAGGAGATCGGGATTCCTATAGCTAAACCCATAAATCTAGTGTTTGAAAATCAGGCTGCAACATATATTGCCTCTAATCCAGTTTTTCATGAGAGGACGAAGCATATAGAAGTTGACTACCATTTCGTGAGAAAGAGAGTGACAAGTGGCAATGTAGATACACCCAATGTCAAGTCAGAAGACCAACTAGTAAATGTTTTCACTAAGAGCATGATCCAAACTAGAATAGACTATATTTGTAACAAGCTAGAGCTTTCTGATATATATACTCCAGTTGAAGAAGGATTGCTAAAGTCTAGTTGACAGAGGTATCGCTATCTAGGAGTCTGCCTTTCATACTCTCAGTTTCTCTATATTAGGAGTCCTTTATCAAGCTTCAAGCTAACAACCTACTACATCTCCTTGTAAAGATTCCAATAGAAGTGGCAAGGAGAGTGGAAAAAATTCAAGGAGATTTTCTTTGGGAAGGTTTGGGGGCCCAAGAAGTTCCATCTAGTAAATTGGGAGAAAGTGTGCAGGCTAAAGAATGGTGGGGGTTTGGGGGACCTTCAATAAGGCTTTTCTTGGTAAATGGATTTGACAATTTGGGTTAGATAAGGAAAGGAATTTGCTTTGGAGAAGAGTGGTGGTGGGAAAGTATGGAGTGGTCAGATTTGGGTGGGACTTGAGGGAGGTGTCCACTTCTTTTGGGGTGAGTGTTTGGAAAGGAATCTCTCTCCTTATCGCCCTCAAACTTAGGTTTAATTGCTGCCAAGGTTGATTCAAAAGGTTGATGTTGCAACATAACATTTCTCCTACTCTCTTCACTATGCACCAAGGAGTAGGCTTGTGATAAGGTCACATTGTCTCCCGTTAGAAATTGTTGTCTCATAATGTCATAGTCAGAATTCAGACCATGTGACCCTATTAGTTTCAACTTGCTTTCTGTAAGTCTGTGCATCCTTTTGACTTTCCCACTCAATTATTTCTAGATGGTCAATTTCATGCCATAAGGATTTTAGAGTTGAGAAGTAAACTGAGACTGATTTCTCTCCTTGCTTAAGATTATTTACTTCACATTTCAGCTCATAAGCCCTAACAACATTAAGGAGTTGGGAGTAGGTCTTTTTCATGATATCTCAAATTTCCTTAGCTGTTTTTGGCCACAAGTAGTTTCGGATGATGTGTGGATGCATGGAGTTGCACAACCATATCATAACCAAATAGTTCTTCTGAACCCATTTGGCATAGGTTTGGTCCTCCTTGGTTGGTTCATTCACATCCCCCAACAAATAGTTCGGTTTCCCTCTACCTCCAATAGCCATCATGGCTGATTGGGTCCACTCCAAGTAATTTGATCCGTCAAACTTGACGGTGGTAATCTGAAAACTGTTCTGAGGCATGTTACCAGAACCACCAGCCCCCAAAAAACTTTCCCTTTGGTTCTTAAACTCCGTTGCTGTCAGCTCTTCTCAGTTTATGGGTCAAAAACAGAAATTTTAGGACCCAAAAAGAACTTTTAGGTCAAAACAGCCGACCTAGAAGGTTCGGCCACTACCCATAAAGGAGAAAACAGATTTGTTAATTCTCCAAAAAGCAGCACAATCCACTCTTGAAAGCTGAAACTGGTCTAAATATTGCCCTAGAGGTGGCAACAAACAAAATCTTTAGGATTTCAGTCCTAGAAACCCTAAAACTGATCGTAGATCAGAAAGAAACCCTAAAACATGAGGAAAAAATTCAAAGTCTTCCAGCCGCACCTCCCAGACTGATAAAAAGAACACCTTTTTAGGTTCGACCTCAAGAAAAGATACTAGCTTACCCAGAAAAATTCTGCTGCCACCTTCAATCCAAGGTCAAAAACCTAAAAACTGAGATTTCTGCCTTCTTCGGATTTTTCCTGATCGCTGAACACTCTCCAAGGTTCTACAAAACCTTGGGCATAAATTGCACATGCCAGCAACCTCCAAGAACCAGCCAATGAACATATCTCTGCTGAAACTTCCAACCCTAGGAAGTTCTCATGTAGTTAACCTTATTAAACTAGCATAAGAATCCCTAGGTTGGCTCTAATACCAAGTAGTCGAATAGGACTGCAATCAGTCCTAGGTTCAATATGAAATAATCAAAATAAAAGATTGAGAAAAGGGAGAGGGAGACGAAGAGAAGAGAAGAGGAGAAGAAGGACACGAAGAGGAGAATTCTGAAATAGAGTGCCTTGACTTAGATTGTTGCCCCACTCTACAATTTATATTAATGTTTAAATAAAGATAAAAGGGCTGAATTACCCTTACTGCTTACATGGCAAATAAATAAAATAAAAGGACTAATAAAACAAACTGAAATAACTGTTAACTGCTGAACTGAATAAATATAAAGATAAACATAAACTAACGAACAGTGGGGACCACACTAATGTTCTCTACACATACCATCCAATTAAACATAAAATCTAGGCCAACTGCTCAAATTGAGAGATAAGCTATAAGCAAACTTCTCCCAACACCTCCCCCATGGTACCAGTCTTTTGTCTTCCCTTCACATGGGATGAAAAATGGATTTCAAGCCCAAGCTAAGAAGGTGGGCAATTGACTAGTGAGCCAATAAAATACATTGGATGAACTCCTGGCAATTAAGATTTATATATTGAGATTTACATGTTGCATGTTGGATGCACTCCTTAACACATAATGATCCTTCGATGTTAGGAGTGGATATTCAGTTGATGAGTACAGATCACATTGACAAGGAGCATGCTCTCCTTTAGGGCCCTAATATTCTCAGCAAGATGCTAAGGAGTTTTGAGTTTATAGTTTCATGTTTCATGCATAATATTTTGTTGTAAGTTTATGGTGTATCATAGATGTAGACTTACCGGTTTACGACAATTCACTTTTAAGCAATGGTTAGGGGTGCAACTCAAATGGGTTGGGCCAGGTGATGCAACATAAACAGATTGGGCTGGGTTGAAGGAGCAACTCAAGCCTGGCCCATCCCAAGGTTCAGCCCAAGTTTATAGACCAAGGCCCAACCCAAGCTCAACTCAACATAACTTGGGCCAGTCTTGGGCTCAGGTTGGGTAAAGCCGGGCTTAGTCAGGCTTGGGCTATTTCATTGGTTTGAAAGAGTTTATGAATATACTTTTGCGTGGCCATATTTTATTAGGCTTAATGGCCTAATTTAGGGGCAGGATTGATTGAAAATATGTACAAATGTCATTTTATAGATATGCATATACATATTTTATATATGTATATACATGTACATGTAATTTGGAAAAAAAAGATAATTTTATATAAACAAAATTCATGTATGTATGTATTTGTTTAGGTGGTCTCAGGTTGAGCTTAGGCTCCCCGAGGCCTCAACCGAAGCCCAACCAAAGTTTAGGTCAGGCAACTCAGGCCTGAGTTTTCTGGCCCAGGCACAACCTGCAGCCTGAAAACTCAGGCCCAACCCATACAAAAGTTCAGGTTGGGTAAGGCTTTGGATTGGGCCTGCACGAGTTGCAGCCCTAGTAATGGTTGATCGTAAGCAAAGGCAGCCACCACCAATATAACTAAAAATTAAGACTGATGGGATCAGTCAATTGAATCCCACAATCTGTTCTTTCTCCTACTCTTTTCTTCTCTTTCCCTCTTCGTTTCTCTTCTCCTCTTACCTTAGTCTGCAGGGTTCTTCATATTAAAATCAGTAGAAACAGTTAGGTTATCAGAGAAGAAAGAGGGGCACATCATTTACCATTCTCATTGCTTAAACACTCTCCAGGCATGTTCTCATTGTGGTAAAGGACACATCATGGAGTTTTGTTGTATTCTGAATCAGAAGTCAGGGGGTTTCCCAACCATGCCACATATAAGGACAGTACAACCACCTCTGTACCTATTAGCACCCAGACACATCAGAACCAACCTCAAACCATTGATCAGACAATTACTATCTCAAGGGAAGAAAACACAAGAATGATGTCTACCTCCCAAGCTTCTTCATCCACTTCTTATTTGGCCCAAACAGGTATTGTCTCAGCATGTCTCATTTCCATAACATCTGCTCTTTGGATTGTCAATTCTGGAGCATCAGATCACATGACAAGTACTCAGATCTACTTGAGTCCTGTCTCTCATATAGGATCTATTAAACCTATTTCCAACTTATCCTTTCATCTTTTTTGTATGTTCTTTGTCTTTTCAAATTGCAAAGTTAGCCTTAGAGCATATCATTATTTCTCTGGAAGCCACTTACTATTAGCCACACCTTGAATTAGATGTCAAAAAAGCTTTTTTACACAGTGACTTACAAGAGACATACATGGAAGCAACCACCTTGGTTTGTTTCTTAGGGGGAGTCTGGGAAGGTCTACTATCTAATAAAGACACTTTATGGCCTTGAGCAATCCCCTCAGGCCTGGTTTGGAAAATTTAGTGATGTTGTGATGAATTTTTTGTTGAAGAAAGGTTGGTTAGATCATTCAATGTTCTGCAGAAAGTTTGTGTTGGGACAAAATCATTTTAAAAGTGTAGGTGGACAACTCATTACAGGTGATAACAAGAAAGGCATTAGAAAACTTAAAGTCCAATTTTCAGAAAAGATTTCATATGGACTTAGGAAAGCTGAGGTACTTTCTAGTCCAAACCATGCTCTACTCCAACAGACCCAAGTGTGAAGGTGACAGTAGATCAAAGAAACTTGATTACCCAGGGAGATACAGGCAGGTTGGGAAATTGAATTATCTTAAGGGCTGTTTGGTTCCCCAAAATAGGTGCTCGGAATCGGAATCAGAAGGGCCAATTCCAATTCCATCTATTTGTTTAGTTAGAATGGGATTCTGATTCCCATTCAAAAGTTTCTTAAAAAGTAAAAAACTCCTTTTAAAAAAACTTTCAAACCCTAATGTTAATAAAATATTATCAAAGTAACATTAAGATAACAATATTAATAAAATAATAATACAGTAATTATAAAAAACTAATAAATAGTAATAAATTATTAATAGAATACATAAATATTAGTTATTAAATAATAATACACAAATAAGATGTTAATATAATATAATTAAAGTAATAATAAAATAATAATAAGAATACGATATTAATAAATTATTCATAAAATAATAATCAAATGTCAATAATTAAATAATAAATTATCAATAAACTTGTAATAAAATATTAGTATATTAATAACAAAATTATAATATATAAATAAAAATATTAATAAATTAATAATAAAATACTAAGATGTTAATAACTACATGTTAATAAAATAATAATAAAGTACTAATAGAATTTTTTATCAATAAAGTACTAATAGAATATTAATATAATATTATTAAAGCAATAATAACAATAATAATAAAATATTAATAAACTAATAAAAAAACTGAAAATTTTTGGTTGATTCCAAATTCAGCTTTAGATGAACCAAATAGCAACAATTGGAATCCAACTCCAATTCCCTCTATACCAATAAGGCATCAAGAATAGGCAATTTTGATTCTAATTCCAGGTGATTTAGGTTCTGATTCCAATTCCTATCTTGCGCAAACCAAACTGACCCTTACCATTACTAGAGCTTAAATCTCCTAAGCAGCGAGTGTGATCAACTCTATGGACTCCCCAAGAACACCACATAGAGAAGCAATCAATCATATATTGAAGTATATAAAAGGACCATTGGTCATAGAATGTTGTATAGACAATCAGAGATCAAAGCAAAGTGAATGCATGATATGTTCATTGGACTGTCTCAACTTCAGACAAGCAGTCCACTACAGTGTATTATACTTTTTCTAGAGGGGAAACTCGACAACTTAGAAAAGTAAGAAACAATGTGTAGTGGCACAATCAAGTGGTGAGACAGATCAAGATATGGCCCGTACTAATGAATTTTTGTGATGGATGACCTTTCTACAGGAGTTGGCGATTCTAGTTAAATGCTTCTTATGAGTCTACACTGTGATAATCATGCTGTCATTACTATTGCTTCAGACCTAGTTTTCCATGAGAGAACTAAACACATTGAAGTGAATTGGCATCTTGTTCAAGAGAGGCTGCTTGATAAAGACATCATTTCATCTCTTCATTCATAGCTTCTTTCCACCTTGGATCAGACACGGTCTTTGAGTACCTAGAAGACATGAACAGAGGAAAGAGCAGACACAAAGGAGTGATATAGGCTGGAGATAAATGTGAGTAAGAAACAAAATCAGCAATGGGGTGCAGAGTGGTGCAAGAACGGATAGGCTTACGGGGAGCAATAGGAAGATCCAAATCAGAAGTGTGTGTGTTGGAATTACCTTGGATTGCAGAGACAGATTGATCCGAGTCCAACTGGCTGCTGTCATGAGTTTGAGGGCCCTTTTTCCTTCTGTTGTGGGTGATTCGTATTTCTTTCTGTTGCCTACTGGAGCCTTCAGGGACATCTGCAGTATTAGGAGAGGTAACCGGCACAGTGGGAGCCTCACTAGGTTGACTCGGGATGCCACAACTAGGAGTAGAAGAAGAGGATGGAAGGCCCAAGGCAGATAGGGGAACAAAAAAGGAGGGAGAATGAGAATCCTCTTCCATCCCACTAGTTTCCCCCTGAAGAGGATTCTGAGAAGACTGAAAATAGGGTTGAGACTCAAAAAAGACCACATCTCTGGTGACATACTTTTTCTTGGAGATAGGATCATAACACTTGTAACCCTTTTGTGTAGGAGAATACCCCAAAAATATTCCTTTCGTAGCCCTAGGATCCAGCTTGGTCTTCTTTGGATCCTTCGCATGTATGAAACATATACAGCCAAAGACCCGTGGAGGAAGAGGAAAGTCTGGAAGAATAGGACACAGAACAGAGAAAGGGGTTTTAATACCCAACACCTTAGATGGCATCCGATTTATCAGATATGATGCAGTAAGTACAGCTTGAGACCAGTATTGTTTGGGAACCTTGTGCTGGAATAGTAAGGCTCAAGCTGTCTCCAATAGATGTCTATTCTTGCGCTCAACAACCCCATTCTGCTGAGGGGTATGAGCATAGGATGATTGATGTAACATGCCAACATCTTCCATGAATAAGTTCAAGGATTTTTCAAAATATTCAGCAGCATTATCTGACCGAAATTGCTTAATCTTCTTATCAAATTGTGTTTCAATCATTTTGCAAAATGCCATAGTTATCCGTGGCACTTCATCCCGTCCTTTAAACAGGTAGATCCATGTGTATCGAGAGTAGTGGTCAATAAAACTGATGAAGTAACGAAAGCCATCGATAGAAATAATAGGTGAAGGGCCCCAAATATCAAAATGAACCAAATCAAAAGGAGCTCGAATTTCATTACTGGAAATTGGATAAACAGTTCTACATTGTTTTGACATTTGACATACTTCATAAACTAAGCTCTGACTTGAAATGCCCTTAAACAATTTGGGAAACAACATTTCTAATGAAGAGAAAGGTAAATGACCTAGCCTAGCATGCCACAGATGCAACCTAGCTATGGACTCCACACTCTTCGGACTACTAGTAGCAGATGCTTGTAAGGCTGAACCGATGTCTGCATCAAAATAGTAGAGGCCTCCATACTCATGACCGCTCCCAATGGTTTTCCTCGTCAATTTGTCCTGAAAGACACAATGAGTAGGAAAAATGGTTATACTACAGTTCAAATTTTTGGTAAGTTTTGAAACAGACAAAAGATTTGAGGTGAGACTGGGAACATGTAGAACTAATTTAAGAGAGAAGTCTTTTCTTAGGTCAACCACCCCTTTTCCAGAGATGGTGGAGAAAGACCCATGCAACTCTCATCTTATCCTGACCAGACAACAATTGATATGAAGAGAATAAGGAGGACATATGTGTCATGTGGTCAATAGCATCGGAATCAATAACCCAAGATGTAGAGTCAATAGAACTAGTTGCACTAAAGGCAGAGACTATACCTGATCTGGCAAGAGAGGAGGAAGCAAAAGAATTACTCCTTAGATTTGCTAAAGCCCGGCTAAGGACCTCTATCTCACTAGCAGTAAAGCCCAATGCACCTGCTCCAGAGGAATCAGCAACCTGCCCCATGGGAGAAGAAGTCACTGTTGGTATACTCTGTGAGTTGTCACCATTGTTACTAGTGACAAGATTCCCACTTGCCGCATGACCCTTCTGTTGCTTCTTGTCTTTTCTCAATGCAGCTGGATTTAGGTGAGGATATAGGACCCAACACTTTTCTTTTACATGTCTCTCACCCCACAATGAGTGCACTTAAGATGCTTCTTGTCTGGATGTCTGTTTCCCTTAGTAGAAATCAGGGCTGAATGTTCTCCAAATTGTTCAGCTGGTTGAATTTGAGAGTCAACTTGCATCTCCTTTCTCCTGACTTCTTCATTCCTTACCAGATAATAAACCTGGTGTAACTCGGGCAGTTCATCTCTTCCTAGAATTTGTGACCTTATGCCCTCATACACTGGGTCCAGGCCAGCCAAGAACTTAAAGGCTCTGCTCTCTTCAATCTGTTTATCATGTCTCTCCTTGTCCCTGGCATTTTCCCAGTCCAAAATCAAGTGATGGTCAAGTTCTTCCCAAAGTCCTTCCAGAGTTGCAAAATATGTTGCAACTGTCATATCCCCTTGCCTTAAGGCAGCAATATCTTGATTCAATCTGTAGATTCTAGCATTATTTTTCTTCTGTCCATAGGTTTTAGACACTTTTTCTCAAATCTTGGCTGCTGTAGGAAAGTGTTGAACAGTCCTGGCAACTCGTGGAGTAATAGAGGCAAGCAACCATGACATAACTGTGGCATTCTCCTTGCGCCACACTGCATACTCCGCACTGCCAACTTCAGGTTCCTTCTTATTCCCATCTAAGTAGCCTGTGAGATCACGGGAAGTAATAAAGAGCATTGCAGAAACGGACCACTCCCTGAAGTTGTATTCATCCAGCAGCACACTCGTAATCTGCAAACTGTGCAGATTCGGGTTTTCCAGGTTTGAAGACCTCCCACCAGGTCTGTTATCCTTAGAAGAGACCTCTCCGGATATTGAAGACATCTTGACTGCAGACTCTGTGTAGATAACACTGTTTGAGACTAGCCGAAGTGATCACAGGGCTGAAAAGAGACTAGTTGCAGTATTGGAGAAGGTTCTGACAGCTCACAACACTGTTTCAGACTTGCCAAGACTGTCACAGTTCTGAAGTAGTTCAGTTACAGCAGCAAAAAAAAAAAGGTGTTCTGAGCTGGTAACCGACCTGAAACTGAGAGCTCTCCACCACTGCACTATGCAGACTTTTCTTGGGCTTCGATTACTGCAACTGTAGAGAGACCTCTCCGGATATTGAAGACATCTTGACTGCAGACTCTGTGTAGATAACACTGTTTGAGACTAGCCGAAGTGATCACAGGGCTGAAAAGAGACTAGTTGCAGTATTGGAGAAGGTTCTGACAGCTCACAACACTGTTTCAGACTTGCCGAGACTGTCACAGTTCTGAAGTAGTTCAGTTACAGCAGCAAAAAAAAAAAAAGGTGTTTTGAGCTGGTAACCGACCTGAAACTGAGAGCTCTCCACCACTGCACTATGCAGACTTTTCTTGGGCTTCGATTACTGCAACTGTAGAGAGAGTTCCCCCCCTACGACCAATACTAGGACTGCTGAAATCAGTCCTCAAACTAGGTCTGTCCTATACAGACCTCTCTTAGCAGCCGAATGGCTACTAAATACTAGAAGCAGTCTAGTAGGACATCAACTTCTGGGTCTTACTTCCCTTGCGCCCTACAACCAAGGGAAACCCTAGGTTCGAACCTTGTGTTGTTCTCCTGCAACCCTAGGGTTTCACCGCAGCAACCAAGATAAAAAAAAGGAAGAAAGACAGCAAGAGAGAAGAGATGGCGTCGACTGTAACCAGGAAATTGCTCAATGCTCTGATACCATGAAACCTGAAATGTTGTAGCCGAAGTAGTAGAAGAGAGGAGGAGACCAAGAGGTGCTGAGAATGTCGAACTAAATAACCCAGTCGACAGTACTATCATTTATATTAGATTACAGTACAATGTTACAGGAAATGTCTGGAATGCCCCTGATTAGTGATGGGACACCCAGACTACTTAAAACACCAAACAAACTTAAGCCCATTAATACAGGCCCAGTACATAACAACTTAAACACAAATACAGGCTAATAAGAACACTTATCAGCTGAACCATCAATACATAAAACCCTTCAACCTAACACTTTTTTGGCATTTTGTCAGGAAATAAAAGGACTGCAAGACTTCATAGGTGGGAAACAAAGGCATTTTAATTCTTGGGTAACTTGGCTAGGATTATCAATGAAGTTTGAGATATATGGGAAACAAAATTTTGGTATAAATGTGGGAGTCAAAAGACAAAATTTTGGTATAAATGTGGTTACACCCTATGTCAAGTCAAAAGACCTATCAGGCCCAGTTGGAGGTGTTTGAGTTGCCTAACTTGTATTTTCAAGTTTTAGTTTATCCATATGTTCTTTACTTTTGCTGTATGGGATTTAGTTTACTTTTGCTGTATATGAAGAGGAAGCCCATCACCCTAATTATTAAGCTCTGCAAGGCAGTATATTTCCTAGTAAGGCAACTTAAACTTTCCTTACAGAAATGAACTCAAACAGATTATGTGGCTAACCAGGTCAGTGCAACTCAAAATCCAATGTGAAAAATGGTTGGCCAGTAGCATGGTTGATGCTTAAGCCAAAAAAGGGGTAGAAAGGGATCAATTATTTAGGGATCAGTTGTAATGTGAATATATAAGGAGTGAGAGTTATGCTTTCAATGGGTGTATGAAAATTTGTACATAGCCTTTTCTGTTAATGCATAATAAAATTCATTGTTAATTATTGAAAAAAACTTAAACGTTCTTTACATTTTATTTGATCATGCTTAGAACTGTTTTGTATATGTAATTTAGCTGTTTTTAAATATTTCATAATCTTTCTTGATCTGTTTTTCAGTCCAATCATTTATATGTAAATCTTGGTTTTCTTAATGGAATAGTTTATTTTCCTTGCTGGATGGGTGTTGGTAATAGTTGATCTGGTTTGCTTTTCCAGTGCTCCTCTTTTATCTAGAGTGTCAATTTGTTTTGATTTCTTAACTGCAATGACTGATAAGAGGGTTCTATATGAAGGTAAATGGCATTGCTGTACCTAGTGCCATAGACCAGTAGGCAAGAGGGTTTTGCTTTATATGTTCATAAATTAGGCAGCAATTGTCTTTCCAAATATTGTAGTTGTTTAGTTGAATGGTAGTGCTCCATGGTTGTCATAGGATATGGAATATGGACAGAGGTGGTTAGTCACCCTTCGAAGACCTTTCTGGACCAATGTCTCTTAATGTTTGCAGACTTTTGTTATAATTTTTGGTGGAACCAGAGGCTATTCCAACTTGGGTCTACTTTTTTTTTTTTTTTTTTTTTCGGTGTGAGCATCTATTCTGTTTGTGTTTCATTGGCACTTCCAAGCTATTTGTTTGGTTGTTCATTAAGGTCATTGCATAAGCAAGACTTTGTATATTTAAAACTAAAAGGAAATTCTAATTCTTGCCTGAGGAAATTTAGAAAAAAATATGGGAAAGGAAAGCAAAAGGACTGCAGCCATTCATAAAACAAAGACTGCAGATTTCATACATGTTTATAAATTAATGAATACCTCCTACTTATTAAAAATTACAATTCAAACGCAGGGTTTATTGTAAGGGGCCAGGGAGTGCTAGAAAAGGAGAGTGGTTAAAGCTGTGTTAAGGAGAACTAAGCCATATGTGGTTATGATTCAAGAGACAAAAGGTGTTGGAACTAGAGAGGGGTAAAATTAGAAGTTTTTGGCTAGCTAGGAATATAGGTCAGGGGTGTGTGCCCCCTCATGGGGGGAGGGGATGGGGGGAGTGTCAGGTGGAATAGCAACCATTCAGAACAAAAATGAATCTGCTCTATTCTTGCCTTCTTGGTATCTCGGGAAATCTCTGATTCTATTATTTTTTTTTCTGCATGGTTTTTAAAGTATTTTGTTCTTTTCTTGGTCTGCAATTCTTCTGTTGCAATAACTACGTTTTAGTTGTTAATTCTGGATCACTGAGAAATGTAAAAATTTGATTGGGTCCAGATAAAACTCTACATTAATTTTCTTGTATGTATAATAATTGAAACTTGATTTTGAGTTCTAATGGTAATGGACAAGTCCAGTGATCTTGAATACATCAACCAGATGTCCCAATAGGTCTCTATTTGAATCACTTAGTTGGCTTATCGATGCTGTCATTATTTCTTATTCTATGAATATTAGTTGTTAGTTTCATTGCAGATTTTTATACTTTTTTTTGTTTCTTCTGTCCTGGGTAATTTGTCTTTCAAATTGCTGATATAGTGAATTACTGATTTATTTTTATTTTAAATTTCCATTTCTTGCTACGTAGTTAATGATGTACATTGAAACAAATAGAATGCACAAATCACAGTCAGTAAATAGAACTTAAGAGCAGTTTTCTGGTGCATGTAGCGTATATGGTATGTACACTCCAAGGAAAAGAAAAGGAAAATGCACATTATGGAGTAAAATACTTGTAATTGAAAATTCTGAAACTAGAAAAACTGAAACTCAGACAAGATTCTATAACTGAATGAACCATAGTCTAGATATGATCTTTGCTTGAATTTAAGCAGTCTAAAACAAAGACCAATCAGTTGATTATTTGAACTAAATGGGTTCATACAATAAGCTGTTAAGAGAATATGGGTTTATTATAACACTTTATAAATGGCTGGGAAGGTGGTTAAGATTCTCTAGATCTTTTTTCAAAGTTTGTCACCAATATCCATCTTTCCCATACAAACAATGGAGTATGAAGTTCTTTTGCCCCTTTAATATTGGTGCTTATGCTGGAGCATGGAGGTGGCTCATCATGGTATCAACATGTGTGACATGCCACAGCAACATGACTTTGGAACCATATCTCTTTGTTTGAGTTTCCTTCTGCTAATTTTCAATGAAGTCCGTCGTTTCATTAGATTAGAATTGTGATTTTTCTTCTTATTTCTATTGGAGTTTATTTTGCTCTCTTTTGTATATTGCCTTTTTTTATTTCATATTGTGGATTTCAAGTAAATAGAAGCTATTGGATTTTAATCTCATAAGAGATTAAATCCAATGGGTTTGATTGGTCAATTACATGAGAAATTGCATCTGCACACTTGATTGAAAAATTAGCTTTTATCTTACAAAACTCAGTTTTGAACTTGTCCCACATTGGAAAATTATAAGCTTTGTTTTCAGTATTTTAATAGGAGCTGATTTATACTTCTTAGAGATAGTAGAGGAGAGTATGGGGGTTTGATACTGTGCAACACACGCGCATGTGTGCAGTGCAATGAGGTGCACTTTGCCCGCACCCGTGTGGCTCACGAAGGGCGACTTTGGTTTTGGTGCGATGCTGACCGTTGATCACCGTTGATGAGATCAATGGTCACGATTCGATTGGATGTGATCAAGAGGCACAATTCAAAGTTAATAGTCATTAACTGTTAACTACTTTTTAAATTATAGTCACAATTCAAACATTGTGACTGTTCAAGGTGCTTTCTCTGAATTAGCACCTACCTTTTCTTCATATATCTTATAAACTATTTAAGGAGCATGGATCAGACTCCAAAAACACACAATTTCGAAATTCACTTTCTTTCTCTCTCTCTCAGTCCAGTCTGCTACAGTCTCATAGAAGGTTTTTTTGGAGATTCTTCAACTTTGCTGGTTGCAGATTCTTGCCCAAGGCTCTGTTGTATCTTGGGAACGGGTTTGCCTGTAACCTAACAGCAAACTCAGTGAAACTGAGTGGAGGCAAATAACGTTCTAAAGACAGTGTTTTCAGACGTGCCTCAGAGCTTCTCCTCCAAAGTTACAGTGACCCCATTTTTCCAACAGAAGCATTAGGTGGAGCAAAAAACTATGAAGAAAATGAAGGCCCGACTTTGGAAACGGGTCTGAATTTATTATTATTTTAGAGAAAATGGGTTAGAATGTCTTAAATCTGCAGAAAATGATTTGTCACTAATGGAGCTGGGATTTTGGTTATGTTTCATTTATTTCAAAGCCCTTATTGTCCTTTAATTATCATAAGCACTTTATTTTGTTAGCTTTGTTTATTGCCTTAGTTAAAAAGATTTCTGAAAGAGAGGCTTACTCTAACAGTTACATTGAAGTTTTTGTTTTACATGCTTGTGCTCAGCATGGCATGGGCTATGTGCTAGTACAACTGTACAAGGTTGGGTAGATTTGGGCTATCTAAGGGCTGAGGCCTCAAACAAAGCCCAGCCTGAGCTCAGATCAAACACAAATTTTGGGGCTCAAGATCAATCTAGAATCCAAAAATTTATGTCAATTCTGTGCAGAACACATGTTGGGTTCCCTCAAGTTGCAAATCTACTTCCAGCGGCCCTCTCCTATATTTTATAGCTCAAGGTAAGCCCATTTCCCTAGTAAAAAGGGGCCTATCTTAATCAAAGAAAGAAAAATATACAAATACCTTTGGATTGCCTTGTGTTGGCAGTGTTATTACTTGTTCTAATGATAAAAGTACTCAAGTGCTCAAAAAACATCCGACGGGTTAAGTCTACGATGTCTTCTACTTGGAGGGACATGATCCTTGATAAGGGGCATTTTAGTCCCTCCACACAGACAACGACACGTGGACGTTGTCGATAATGCAATGCCAAGTCAGTAGGCCAGCTTGATGAGTCAGCATGTGTCATCCAACATCAGGTAGGCCGCCGAGCTGGGGTGAGCTTGAGCCACGGACAATGCGAGCTCGCCCAAAACCGTTTCACGCACCTTGCTCTCAAAGGCGCCTTTACCACGACCATAGGTGTAGCTCGTCGAACCGTGTGCCACAAGACCCGCGTGTGACTTGTAACCGCCGCGCGAATGTAGTAACTGATATGCTAACATGCTTTATGATGTGGAAACAGCTCCGTCAAAGACAGAAACATTGCCCCAGGCACCAAAACCCTAGATAACTATGAAAGGACTCCAAATCTACCCCAAAAGGTATGCGCACTGAAACACTTAAGCCCTCTCATACTTTCCCACGCAATTCCTGTACTGATTTAAGCATTGGAGTGTTCTCCCGGGTAAAATCTACCCAGGCACTCTCACCCTTCTCTCTTTCCAGCCCTTTCCAGCTCGGACATGCAAATGCCAATTCGGCCATGCAGCTCGACACTGCCAGATCAGATCCTTGTTCACACCCAATCACAAGACACGAGGGAGCAGCCAGATTGCGCATCATCAATCTTGATTCTCTAGTCCCTAGACACTAGATAATTTCTATGGCTATAGGGCTCAACCTTGATCAAAGAAAGCCTCGCTTAGCCAAAATTCTTTGTAATTTAAGTAGGCTGGCTTAAATTATAGGGATTCTATTAATTTTGGTGAATGAACTTCCCATCCCTCATGCCTATGATCCAGTAGCTGAAATGATCAGTCACCATCTCCACAAATATGGAGGTGCAGGTTTCTCTATGGTAAGGTTAGTAGACCTCATGTGCACCTTACTTGTGTTGTTTTGATTCTGTTAGGCTGCATTTGTTTTTAGTGTAAATTCACATTTACACCATGGAAAATTTGATCCCGGTTTAGTGATTGATGGAAAATTGAACCAGGGTGTTTTGGAAATTTTCTTTCATGCTGTTTGGTTGTTTCGATGTAAAAGTGAAACTCTACTCTAAAACTCTGCTTTGAAACTCTACTTTGAAACTTTGCTTTGAAACTTCATGGAGCTGACATAGAGCCTGCATATCTCTTTCTCTGTTGACTTCATTGATGACAATGATTTCATCTCCATAAACCCGTGCTCTCAGTCACCAAAGAAGCTTGACACAGAACGGGAAAAGGTGCCGGTGCACACAATGTAGATTTCGAGTTTCTCTCTAGCAACTCCACCGGTGAAAGGATGTTAACGGTCGACAAGCTCTTCTTTGAAGACAAGCTCTTGCCCTTCTGGGAAATGCAACATTCGGAGAAATTAAACAAGATCAATCTCAAAACAAAGGAAGCAGAAGGAGACCATTGGACAGATGAGGTCTTCTAACGCTGTCTCGTTTGAGGTTGGGAATATGTGTGGGCGAAACGAAGAAGGAGACCATTGGATGGAGGAAGTCTTCTCACACTCTCTTCGACTCTTCATATAGAGAGGAGACCATTGGATGGAGAAGAAGGAAAAGTTTACGCCGATTTTATCGATGTAACCTTTTCATTCATTTTCAATGTAAATATTGGCGAGAATGTACTTTTATATCGATTTATGAGGCAATATTAACACCTCTACCAAACACGTGTAAAATCGAACAGGGTGTAAAGTTTACCTAGGTTTGATTTTCCACCTCAAACAAATGTGGTCTTATATATATATATATTTATTTTTTACATGATAGGAAGAATAAGTTGATTGTTCTTGTAATGATAAGGTTTAAAATATCGATACACCTTAACATGTGGGAAGGTGCATATCATGGGTTTGAGCAACCCCGACTTTTTTATTTTTTTATCAAAATCTTAGAAGGGCCAGTCTTTGCAAGGCTTACCCCTGAAAATATTAAAATTTAAAAGACTTTAATATTTCATGTATTGGAGACGGGGCCGATAGATACATTATGCGCTTATATGTGATGAAATTTTGAACCTTGATGTAAAGGAACGTGGACCATTAATCCCTCTCCTTTGTTGAGCCTTCTTTTGTATTCCATTTTTAATGGCATTTTGCCTGTTTACAAGAGAAAAAGCATGCTGGGCTTAGATTATCCTCGGCCCGGCCTGATTTGTTTGAGAAAATTTTTCTCAGCTGCCGAACTTGGCTGTTAATACAAGTTTTCGACGGCAAAGCAGTAAGGCGCACCTGAAATCCACATCGGTGGACTCACCTTTTTCCTTGTCGGTTTTTACATTTTATTTTGATAGATAAACAAGAAAGATAACACTACAACAAAAAGAGAGGTTATCTACAACCAGGCGGATGGCCCCAAAAGCCGAAACCATCCTCCCAAGATTTCGCAAATCACCTGAGTCCTAGATCTATTAACATTTTTGAACTTTACATTCACAAAAGTAGGAATAAGAGACATAATTCTGTCCATCCAAATAGTTGAAGACCAAGAAAGCCCAGACGATCATGAGTTCAGAGCATCAATTACACTCTTGCGTCAGACACTATGAGAATAGAAATCCCTACTTTGGTCCTGAGCCAGAGATTAGGCATGAAAAAGTTCAACTACCAAAGGTGAAGAACAGAAACCACGTTTGCCTCCTGCAGCCATTACAAAAAGAGTTCGAGTTATTAAAATACCTCCATCCTCTGTAATACCCCACCATCACCGGAAATTAGAAAGAATATACCATAAAAAAAGATTTAACAGTTGAAGCCACCGGTGATTAGATGAAATGACCACAAATACCCAGAATAGATGAAATAACCCAGAACACAAGTCTTTTAATCTGATTAAAAATAAGGGTAAATTATCCTAAACTTTCAATTGCAATAATTGAGTACTCTGAACTTTCAAAAATGACACTTGGGTCCATCTATTACTATTTCGCTAATTAAACATTATGTAATATCAAAAATACCTTTTTCATATATTTTTAAGATCATTCTATGGAATAAATTCATCACCTGAGAATGTGATCGACGAAAGATTTGAATATGTTATTTAGTGTCCATGTGAGAATGCCATCGAGGAGAGATGTCTAGTTACCTGACTGATCTCAGAAATACACAAGAAAGGTATTTTAGACATTATGTTAATTGATGGGATACTAATGAATGAACCCGTTTATTTTTGAGAGTTCAAGGTACTCAAGTATTGAAAGTTCAAGGTACCTTATCTCTACTAATCTCCTTTTTGCTGTTAAAGATATTTCTGTGAATACTGAGTTTTTAATTGAAAAAAAAAAAGTAAGAAATTTCAAATACAGCCTAAAACAACAGTTAACCAAAGCAGTCCATTCTCATGACACGAGTGGGTTTGTGTTTTGCCGACCTTTTGCTACATCCTTGATCCTACTATTATCCATTCCTGTACGGCTCTGCCTCTCAGTCAAAGCAAGCCTACTCAACTAAGTAATCACATTTAGACTTTGGTTTAATCTGTTAAACAAACATTAAGGAAGTGAACACGCCAACATCGTAGTCGATTAAAGCACATGCCACATTCAACAATTTTTGAATGTGGATCGGTGAGACTGAGAGGATTCAGAGCAAGACAAAAACAGCAAGGATTGAATTAAAGCTATGTATGATACAAGGAAAAAGTAATTACAAAAAAAAATTAGACTGAGCTTGAACAAACATTCATGAAGTGATCACACAGACACAGCATAGCTCCCAAATACAAAAGAAAATACAAACAATGCAAAAGAACACCACTTCAACGTCTTGGCAATGGAAACCCAAACAGGGCCTTCGGGAAGAATCTCTAAGAGGCCGAACAGCACAGAGGCCACGATCATAGAGATGAACACAGAGCCCAAATATATACTCACGAGTTTCTTGGTTTCGGCATCTCCAGGAGGAAACTTAGCAATGAGGATGGCCGGTGCTGCCGGGATCGGCACGAGGCTCACAAATCTGCGCAATGATTCCTTCTCAGCAGTTGTATCACTGGTTTCTTGGACCCTCGAAGGAGAGGTAGTAATGGGTAGTTTGGAAGAGGAATGAGGCGCCATTAATTGATTGTGGAGGATGAGTGGTTTGCAAGAGGAGGACAAGGTTGAGCTAATGCCTAATGGGTCTTCTCTTCTGTAGTTCAGTTCATGTGTCCTGTATATAGAGAGGTGAAGGATATCGATTTGGTGTGGGTGTCTAGGACATGAATCAGGAGCTTAATCTTCTCTTAAGCTTTCATGTCGACATGTTTAGTAGTTGATGAACCTCAGTGGTCTTAGCTAGCCATTGATGTTCAGAAAGCATAGCAGATAGCACAACTGGGTGATCTGTTGAGCGGAGTGTGGCTGAGTGAGGTAGTCTGTGGCAAGTCATGACTTCCCCACGTGAATAGGTAAGGCTATACCCAGAAACAGGAACCCAATTCTGTTACTTGATTGTTGAGTGGAGTGTGGCTTCCTCGTTTTTCAAATGTCAGTCAGTCGGCTATGGATTTTCGATGGTCTTACACAGGATAGAGCTAAAATCAGATAAGCTCTCCAGCTCAGTTGTCTCCAAAACATTTTACGTGCAGGGGAAGGCTTCAAGATTAACTAACAATGTCGACATGACAAGCCCGCCCGGGAAGCGATTCATTTATCAGAGAGAGAGAAAGAGAGAGAGAGAGAAGGGTTGTGATGGCGTCCTCCTGGGAGTACAAATATACTGCTTCACTACGTCCATCGAACGAGAAAAGATTCCATTGTAACGGTGGATGTTCTGGGTCCATAGTAGTATTAGTTTCATGAAGAGGGTAAATTAGAAGATTAGATCATCCCTGAACGGCTGGACTTTTATTTGCACCAAAGACCCTCTTGAACTTATTCTCACAAAGATCCCTTCGTTGGTAATTGGTATAAGGAGTCTGGTATGACTGTTTGAACTTTTTTAAATCTCTAAACTATTTTTTCATTAATGATTTTTTTTTTGTTATTTTGTTTTCATTTCTATTTTTTATTGCTTTAATTTTTTTAAGCCCTTATTGGTTTAGTTGATATTAATTGCATATTGTTTTTGTTATAATTTTATGTTTTCATAGAAATTTTTTTAGTTTTTTATTGTAATTTGAAGTTTTTCGTGTGGTTATTATGATAAACTAACTTTTCGATCATTCATCTTAACGGATAATTGCCAATTTGCATTTACCCCAGAGTACAGGCTTAGAAGTTAGACGCCTAGAAGGTAGTAAACTGTAATTTACCAAAAAATAGTATATGGCCATTTTGCCCATTGGAAGGGAAAGGAACGTTGCAGCGAAACCCCTCCCAACTCCCAGGTGGAGAGAACTCCGTCCTCTGAAGACAAAAGAGGAGACTGCGGCGATCAGGCAAACGCTGGCGACATCAACCGCTGAAACTCCGGCAGGGGTAATGTTGCTTTTTCATATGTCTCATCTCCATTTCCTTCAGATCTGTGCATTTACCGTTTTGTTTTTGTTGGATGTGTGCTTTGTATTCCGTGTTTGGATGGATCTATGCGTTATTCATTTTTCCTCATCAAGGGATCTCAAAAAATTGTTTAGTATCGAACCAGTTGTGGAGTCTATGTTAAGTATTTTCTACTATATTTTGCCGTCAAACCCATCAACCAGTTGTAGAGTCTATGTTTAAGTGTAGAACCAGTTGTTTAATATTCTTGTATGTTTTTCCTTCCAATTTATTGTTCATAAGATATAGCTCCCTGGTCCGTAGATAGGTATTATTTAGTTTTTCAATTTTTGTGTATAAATCCTTTTTATGTTAATGTGTTATTTGAGAAACAGTTAGTAGGTGTGGGGATACACATTTATTTTGAAAAATATTATTGCAGGTGATGACAATCTGTTTTTGTGAAATCTCTTCATATTGTCTCTTGTGTTGGTCTTGGCTCTGTTACTAATCATGTGAAATTTGTTAACAGAGAGATTACAGAAAGTTGGGAGCTATATTGTTCTGGGAAGTGGAACAGAACAGAGAATTTACTAAATCATGAAATCTATGAATTCCAGAAGGTTTGTTCTGATGTCTTTCCTTCTTTTCTTTTTTCTATTTTTTTTGGGTTCTTGTTAGTATTTTGATTGGTGCTTGCAATCTGCACAAGATATTTACATCACGTTCATTATAGATTTCTCTTTTTGGGGCAAATATTGGAGTTCGGTTGTTTGTTTTCTGGTTCCTATCATAGTTTATTTTCTAATTTATTTTTTTATTTTAATCTGTTGATTTTTTGGTGGTTTTGCAAGTCAATGTTTGTGAAAATATGGAGTTCCAGTGATCTAATTGGATACACAATCAGTAACAAAACCAAAGTGGATTAGTTAAATGTATAAGATAAAACAAAAATACAGAAAGGAAGTATAAACCATCAACCTGAGGAGTGGCTAAAGGAACCAACAGCCAGGATCACTATCTTTTTTATAGAGATCAGAAAGAAATTTTATCCCAGCATAGCAATCTGCAGTTCAAGGATTTGCTTTCTACTTTTTCTTCCTCTATTTAGAGTATTAGTTAGGGTGTTGGCCAACCTTCTTTTTCTTTATGAGATAAAGTAATGTATATGCATTTTATCAGAAAACCAGAGTATACGTGAAAGGATATACCAAGATGCACAAATATGCATATGCAACACTCTCTAGAACAAAAGGCTTTGAAGGAACAGAGCTGTTTCTATACAAGAAGACCTCCCAAATCTGAAAGTAACTAGACCATCTACTATGGCATTCATTTCCCTAGGATAACAAGGTATCTAAACTGCTAAAGTCTCTAGATCTCATTTAACAGGCCTGCTAGACAGCATGGTTCATTAGTCATTACCAACTGTTAAACCATTAAATGCATTTACAAGTCATCCTTAATAGCCAGTGAAGAGAGATATGATTGCTTGACAATTTGGATTCGAGTTTAGATAGTTCTAAGTTTTGTTTTCTCTGAAGTCAACACCACAAACCTGTGGAACTGGAGGCTCTCAGTGGTATGGCCAGTGGGCCTCATGTTCTCCCTGCTCTGTCCCCACTCCTGAGGCCCCTGTAGTGTGTACTATGTAATACCAAGAAAATAAAGGCTGCTAAAAACCATGAGTAAACAAAGATGGACTATTCTAAATTATCAGGTATGGATTCATCACCAATTTTTACCCTAAGAGTTTAAGGTTCTTTGATTACATATTAAATCCTCTCAAGTGTTGTGTTGGTGTACACACTTGTCCAACATGATGTGGTTGCCCTTGCCTGGTTTAACATGTCCATGTAACATAGCTTTTAAGGCTTGTCAAAATTGAGTTGCATTTAATGATGGCTTATAATAGCTTCTTTATTATTATCTAGAAGTCTTTAGGAACAGTACAATCTCCTCATACATCCATATTTACTATTTAAAAGCTATGTTACATGGACATGTTAAACCGGGCAAGGGCAACCACATCATGTTGGACAAGTGTGTACACCAACACAACACTTGAGAGGATTTTGATTTATTTGTTTTTATTTGGGATGAACCGGGCAAGGGCAACAATCTCCTTTTTGGTTTATTTGTTTTTATTTGGGATGAACTAGTTGTATTGTATCTTTGTCTTCTATATTTACTATTTTCTCATACTCATTTTAATAGCATAACAATGATCTGTTACTGATAAAAAGCATGCTTATCCTTGATGGTTTTTCTTCATGATCTGTTTCTTTTTTAAAATTTTCATATGTTGCAGAACTTCTTGGTTATATCCCTGGATGCCTTCCTGTATATCAATTTAAAAGGAAATACCCGTGTTCTTTGGATTTTAGCCATCATTGTGACTTGTTATGGAATGCCATCCCTATGCAGGGAATTTCGTAGCAATAGAGCTGCTCTCTTTGATGGCATTGAAGATGGTATCAGGGCCACCTCATCCTACTCATCCCGTGAAATTTATGAACATGACAATGATAGGGCTCTTGATGGATTGCAAGATAGAGTCAGTCTATTGAAGAGAGTAAGTTTGGTGGATATGTTTCTGTTTTATAATTTAGTTGTCTATTTGTAATTAGTGTCATAGCTTGATAGGTCTTCACCAGGGAAATAAATGTTTAGAGTGTTGCAATGTGCAGTTCCTGCATGCATGTTTTTGCTACTTCTCCTTGGTTCTTGGTCAAAATAATCATTTTTTGTGTCTTCTATTATTTCTACACACTGATGTTTTTCAAAATGAAAAATTCATGTGTAGTACAAAGTAGGATTGAGGTGTTTTGTAGAGACTTTGATTTATAAACCTTTTTCGAACCGTTCTAAGTTTCTGATCCATTTTTACTTCACTACTGTTTATGATGTAAAAGATGTCTCTATCTTTACTATACTACTGATCTATCAATTTGTTTCTTATATATATGCTGTCTAAAATACGTGGCAAAGGCACACTGGAGGACTATGGTTTTCCCTGCTTAAGAGTTTTAAGGTAGTATTTACACGAATACATGATTGTAAAGAAAAAAAAGGTAGTATTATAGGGTACAAATGATCTGGTATATGTGGTTCATTAGAATGAGTGAATGGTGTCAACCTCTAATCGTTATGCTGATTGTATTTACACGAATACATGATTGTAAAGAAAAAAAAGGTAGTATTATAGGGTACAAATGGTCTGGTATATGTGGTTCATTAGAATGAGTGAATGGTGTCAACCTCTAATCGTTATGCTGAACTGCACTATCATGATACCATGGCATTTTAATACGAATGCTTTGCATTATATTGTGTCCACCTGGTCTTTTGAGTTGATTCCCATGCTTCAGAATATCTCCTTGAATTGAACCTTGATTCCCATTTGTGAGTTAATGATTCACAGCTGACGGGAGACATACATGAGGAGGTTGAAAGTCACAACCGAGTATTGGACCGGATGGTATGTAGGTGGCACTCATATAAAGCCATTTTAATCTCTGTTTAATTGAAAATTATTTGTTAGTGTCTTAATTTTTTGTTATGACATGGATTACATGCATATCAGGGAAATGATATGGATGCATCAAGGGGAATTCTTTCAGGAACTATGACTCGGTTCAAGATGGTGAATAAACCAGATTGCCCTTTGTTCTATTTCTAATTTTCTATCACGTTTCTTTCTACAATATCTGTTCCTTGCTAAATATAGTTCACCTGAACTGTAGGTCTTTGAGACGAAGTCAAGCAGGAGAATGTTTACACTTGTGGCATCATTTGTTATCATCCTCCTAATCATATATTACTTGACTAGGTGACAAATTTGTCTTGTAAAGTTGGTGGGATAAAATTACCATATTTAGTACAAGTGGAAGGACATGCATTTAATATCTTCGTACATAATACTAATCCGAGCTCCTGATTTTAAGATATTTCCACCTATAAATAGATATGAATATGTGGCTATGTATTAGATATATGTTTGGGTGGTGCATGGATTTCAATTTCTAATTTTCCCAAAACATCATCTAAGAAGCATAACAATTAGAGATAGCAATTTCTACCCTACCTACTTGATACCCACCCGATTGGGGTAACATTTTTTCGTCTTTTTTAATTGCTTGATGAATGGATTTTGGGATTCTACAACCCGTACAGGTATGGATAGGGTACTTATTAGGCTAAACTCGACCCTCCTCGATCCACACATTGTTGAAAAGCATATGAATTTTATGTATTAAGTGTTGAATTTAATAATATTTTAAATATAATGTGAAGGATAATTAATAGTTTGTATTTTTAACAGGGGGTAGGGTCCCGAATGACAATGCCGATAAGGTTTAGAAATATCGAATACATATTTATTTTTGCACTCTTCCCAAGCTGAGCCTTTATTTCTTTTCATTTCCATGTTTGAACTTCTGTTTGCGCTGGATTTTCAACTCATAATGCTTCTCCTTCTTGAGTTCTATTGGTTAAATCATCATGCCTAATTTCATTGCTTTCTGAAATCCCGTTGTGTCCTAACAAAGTCCTGTAAGGTTGATACGTGTAATGAATGGACAAGGACCAGATGGTTTTGTACTCACTGGTAGAATTAGATTGAGTTGAGAATTTTGTATGGTTAAACCGTTAAAGAATAAGGTAAGTTTCTGAAACCTTGCCTGAAGTTTCTCGCTGTTGCTGAAACCTCCTCTGAAGTTTGATAATTGTAATCACCTTCCCTGAAGAATTTTGTATGGTTAAAGAATAGGGCAAGTTTCTGAAACCTCATCTGAATTTTCTCGCTATTGCTGAAACCTTTTGAAGTTTTGCGTGCGTTTGGATGGGGAGTATAATCATGATCCATGTAAAACTCCACTCCTGTTCAGTTTTGCGTACATTTGGATGGAGTAGAGTTTTACGTTGATATTCGATGTAAAACCTATCAAATGTAAAGTTTTACATCGATTATCGATGTAAATATTACATCGATTTTAGTGATGTAAAAATTTACACTCCACCAAGGTTCAAAATATTGATACGTCCGATACACCGGTATGGGTGTATCAGGTGAATCAATACTATCTTTTTTAGTTTTTTTTTTTAATTTTTTCTGAAACCAATTCAGGGGGGGCCGGTTTAGGTCTCCTCCATCCCCTGAACCGATCAGACATCCAATACACCCACTACAGGGGCATATCGGTAGGGTCCCGAAATGATACGTATCGATTGATATGGGCCGATACGTGTCGATACTTCGAACCTTGCACTCCACTAATTATGTTTTTCAAAAAGCAACAGTTTCTTTCACGGTTCAATGTAAAATGTTATCGGTGTACCAAACTCTGCTTAAAGTTTGTATTCCCGTAGAAACCAACCTCTATAATAACTATATGGGTATTTTTGGACATTTTCATGCCTTTTTTCAAAAGAGTCTGCCAAAGGGTGTCTAGTTACAATTATATTAGAAAGTTATGGAGAGGTGATTGCAATCATGCATGATCATTCTTAACCCGGTGGTAGGCTGCCTGAATCTAGGAAATATTTGGCTCCCACCCGGTTAGAGGACATGCGTCTGATTAAATACATTTTACCCCTTAAATTTTAGAGTTTAGGGGTTTAAAGTTTAGGTTTCAGGATTTAGATATAAAAGTCAAGAGGTGGTTGGATGAAAAAGCATCTGACCATGATAAGAGCCAAGTTCCGTAAATCTCGTTTCACCATTTTTGTTCTGTTCAGTTTCATATATATAGTTAAATTATGAGCTTTTAAATCATGTCTGCTTAGGTAGGTTTTAAATTGCTGCAATATCTACAACTCTACATTGTACTACTACATTTATTGGATTGTAGGAACTTGTTGGGTCTACTACTTGCATACCCATATAACTGTTAAATAGACTCAATGAATGTACACGGATTTGGTTTGAATCCAGCAGAATCCTCATTCACATCCGATTATGAAACCTTTAGATACGTATCTACATTTGATTATTATATTGGATTTCGGATCAGATTTGGATTTAATCTAGAACCATTTTATTGTGTGATAAAAAAAAATTCAAAGTCTAGAAAACCAAATTAGTTTTAACTTATGGGCCAGGCCTGAAAGCCCAACTTTTCAAATCGGGACCCGTCTTTCATTCCCTACTTTGAACAGGCCCGTCTGCAATGTTGGAAAACAACAATGCTTGTTTGTATTCATCAGAAGGGTGCTTGGAGCTTGGAAGGACCTGAAAAGGTTTTCCTTCAAGAATAGAGAAAGATTCCTTCTGACGGTGGATAATTAGGGAAAGAAAACCTTCTCCAAATTATAACTTGATGTGGAGAAGGGGTGGAGTGTATGTGATATGAAAACTGCTAGGGGCATTTTTAAAATAAAAAACCTAGGACCCATGTTTCATTCTTAGAGGGAAGGCCAGTTTGAAAAGAAAACAAATGTAAATATGTACAGTACAAATGTATATAATATAATACAAAATACAAGGTGTTGCACTCTATTTATTTGTATTTATAATTCTTCCAAATTGATCTTTAGTAATATAAAAACTAGAGGGTAGGTTTAGTAAACATGTTATTCTGTAGGGATGCCTAAGTAAATGATCCTTTGAGAAACTTAAAAGGTCACATGATACACATGTGACCATTTTCCATCTATATTCAAGCTAGGGGTGATCATTCTTATCCAGGGCCAAAAACCAATCCAGCGCAGCAAACAATTTGGACCAAACCTAGGTTGATTCAGCCTAGGATTTGGTGTTCAAGGCATGCACCAACCTTTAGGGTTTATGGTTTGAATATTTACAGTTCAGAATCTATCAAAAATAGGAGAAATCAAACATCATAACATATGCATAAGAAAACAAATATGGTTGGGAGTTTGGTGGTACGAATCTGATCCAAATAAAATGCAAAATTACATGGATCTCCTCTCTACCCTTTGAACTTGTACTCCTCCAAACTTTGCAGTCTCCAGTTGTTTCTCCAATGTAAAATAACAGACAAAACCTAATATTTTTTTCTAGTACTTACATAAAAAATACATATGAAATATTGTCTAAGAAAATAATAAAATAATTAATTACAAATTAAGTCAAATAGGGGAAATCACCCCATGTGAATCCAACTTGCAATCAATGAAGAAAATAATCTCTACACACTCAAGATGATTAATTCAAGATTCCACTACAAAATTATTCTAAATAATGTCAGAAAACATAAAGGTTATATATTTAGAACATTGGCCCAATTGGAGAACCGAATTCTTAATATAAACAGTTTTTATATCAAATCAACTAGACTGGCTTTGGCCAATTTGACTTTATGTTTAAATTTGCTCAAGTTCAGTGTTAGAACTGAACTTAATACTTTGATACCACTATCTAATGGACTGAAAATTCAATTGCTTCATGGCCGAACCTATTATGGTTGATGGTAGAATTATAAAAAATTTTAGCCCGAACCCAAGAACCATTTTCTTGGTATTTGAAAATCTGATTCTTCTAGATCGGTCTAGCACTTAACTAGATCAAGTTTGAAATATAAAATTAAATTGAGCATACATAACATAGAGTCAACAAATTGCATCTCCTAGAGTCATAGTTTATGCCCAAAATCCAAACTCAAATTGGCTTCCTAACTGAAAATGGTGTAGTTGTATCTGGAGGTTGATCCTGCAACAATTTTTTAGCTGAATTGGATCTCCAACAAGTTGGAAACTTGTGCAGTTTTGAGAACCACTTAAAATTTGATGCTTTTTTAAAAAGTGCAACAATGAATAGTATAAGAACAATGCCTTCCTTGGCTGGTTCGAACCAGGGCTTATGGGAAGTTAGAGAGAAGAGAATGACTAGAAAGGCGTATGACTAATGTAATTAATTAGGACTAATCAAAATCAAATTTGAGTTAGGTCTCTAATTACACTAAGAGAATGAAGGTCCAAACCCTTATCCATATCCATATTCGACCTATTTCACATGACAACTTAAATTGCCATATGTCTAGTCTAAGTAGTCTAACTAGTAATGGGCTAAGGTCCATTTTTTTAAGTGCTTCATGTACATAACTATTGCAAGCCTTATTGGGTTTGAATAGTGTATGGTGTAGGACCCACAAAGGTCTCGTATCAGTACACATGGGTTCAAGCCATATCTAGAAAGATGTAAGCCAAATTCACTACGCAAAGGTAGTGAACCCCTAAGCCAATCTAATTGGGCTCAGTTTGGGCCCAACACTTAGTCTAAATGATCTTTAGTTTCATTCACACTATGAATCTCATTAGCTTTTAGTCCTGTAATAGTCTTTTGCCCTTAACCTTTCAGTCCTAAATTATTAAACGATATTCATAGGGAAGGATTTCTTCCCTGACTGCAAAATATAGTATCACACCCTCTTATCACCTTATCTACACAGTTGTACGTGAATGCAAATTTACATTATTACTTTGGAAGTAGTCTTACTTTAGGGATTAAACTTTCAAATGTGCCACTTTAATACCTAAACTTTCAAATGTATACATTTAAGTCCTCCATTAAGTTGACATTATGATTAGGGGTAAAATTACAAAAATGTCTATGTTCTAATTCTCTTTTTTCTCTATTCATTTTCTTCTATCGTTAGATTTCAGATGCAAACTAGTGGTTGCATAGTAAGCTCACCCAAGTCTATTAATTTGGTGTAGTCACACTTTTGAATGCTTACTTTTCCACCGCTGATTTGCATCCGAAGAGAACATAGGCATTTTCATAATTTTACCCCTCACTGAAACCTTAATTTAATAGAATTAAATTTAAATGTATATTTCTAGAAATTCAAATACTAAAATGTTATATTTAAAACTTCAAAAGCCTAAAAGTAAAACTATCAAAAAACACAGGTACCTATCTATAATTTACCCTATTGGCTATATCATTTTGCTTCTTGGATTGGAATTATTGAACGTTTAGATTTGTGATGTTTGAAAATGGTAAATGACATTTATTTTGTCATTTTGTAATTGATAGAATTTTATCTTCATTAAAAAGGATAATGGCATGTTGAATTATAGTATTATTATTTGCTACATTAAAAAGGATAATGGTTTTTTAATAAGAAACTTGCAATTATAAATACTCAAGCTTTGAAACTCATATAAAGACTTAAAAGAGATCATTATGTGTTCGTTTTTTAAATATTGTTTCAACAAAGCATCTTATAAAACAATCATACAGTGATACTTTTGAGTTCTACTTCATAGCTGTCCTTTGTTTTACATCAAGAACTCTTAGTTGACCCGGACGGTAGGACCATTCGGCCTAAGAACCACCCAAGAAACTAGTTCCGTTTTACCCTAAACCTGGTCCTTGGCCAAAAATCGTTGAATCAATCAATGACCCGTTGACCTGGGTGGTCGAACCGTCGACCCATTCAATGGTTTTTTGCCATTTTATTTTTAATTATTTTTTATTTTTTAATTTTTGTTGTTAGAACGGGCCATCCATTTGAATCGGATAGTCGAACCATCAACCTGGAAACCGGTAGCCAGAACGGTTTTGTTTCTAGGTCGTTTTTTCTAGTTTGCGGTAAATCCACCAAATTGGAAAAACCAAGGAAAAAAAATCAGAAAATTAAATCCAAAGTTCTGCTTTGAGACAGAGCTAAACATATATGCAATCAAAGAAAGAGACAAAGTAGATCGTCTTATAAGAAATAAAAAAAAAAACATTGCATAAGAAAACCAAAAGAAAAAACAAAAAGGAAGAAATAAAATGGTGGTAAACCCTAGACCGTTTTGGAGGATCTTGAAGAAGAAGACCAAACACACACACACACACACACACACACACACACACAAACAAACAAAAGCAGAAAATGAAAAAAAGGAACATACTGCATGCGCTCGAATAAAGCCCACAATAGAAGAAACCTTTGAATAGTGAAAATCCAAAAGCATAACAAGCCATGGTTTTTAAACCATCGTTGACCCGGCCGGACAGACATTTCAGCTCAGGAACCGTCCAAGCAACCGGTTCTGTTTTATCCCAATCCCAGTCCTTGGCCAAAAACCGTTGAATCGGTTAGTGACCCATTGACCCGAGCGGTCGAATCGTCAACCCGTTGACCCATTCAATGTTTTTTGGCCATTTTTTATTTTTTAATTGGGAACCGTCTAGGCAATTAGTTTCGTTTTATCCCAATCTCGGTCCTTGGCCAAAAACCGTTGAATCGGTCAACGACCCATTGACCCGAGTAGTCAAACTATCATCCCATTGACACATTCAATGATTTTTGGCTGTTTTTTATTTTTTTTATTTTTGTTGTCAGAACAGGCTGTTAGTTGAATCGGACGGTCGGACCGTCGATCCGAAAACCGGTGGCTAGAACGATTCCATTTTCAGGTCATATGAGTTACACGCTCGAATGACATAACACACATGATAATGCTTAATGGACCTCACACAATTTTTTGCTTGTATTTTTTTTTTAAATTTTTGTTGTCAGAACGGGCCATCTATTCAAAACGGATGGTCGAACCGTCGACCTGAAAACCCGTGGCCAGAACGATTCCATTTTCAGGTCGTATGGGTCGCACGCTCGAATGACATAACACGTATTATACTGCTTAATGAACCTTACACAATTTTTTGCCTGTAATTTTTGTTGTTAGAACGGGTTGTCTCAAAGCAGGCTGTCTGTTCGAAGTAGACGATCAAATCATCAACCCAAAAACCGGTGGCCAGAATGGTTCCATAAACTTTTACTTGTAATTTTTGTTGTGAGAACGAGTTGTTCGTTCGAACCAAACGGTTGAACTATCGACCCAAAAACTGGGTGACAGATGGGAAATGCTGCCATTTGGCAAAAGGGGAGACCGCCCCTTTCCCTTTAAGGGGGCATTCTTTTTTCAGATTTTGAGAGGGGGGAAAGTTGGTCAATGAGATTTTGGTTTTCATTGACCAAGAATCCCATGTTCTTTTTTTAGATTTTTGTGGGGACCAGGGAAAGTTTATTTTCATGGGTACTACTTACCTGTTAGACAATTTTGTATGCCCTTAGCTTCAATCGGAATGATGTACTTTATGAGTTTATTGTAAATGAATAAAGGTGCATATTTGATTCATGTTCCCTTGGTGTGTTTCTGTATAATACCCTTAAACTGGACACTTAATGAGACTCGTGTTAGTTTAGAATGTTCACAGCCAGTGGGTCAGTCTGGGGAGACCTATCCTGACAAGGCTGACACTGTGGTGCCACCAAGTCGGTTGGGGTGGCCTGTCTCAGCTGCCAGGGTGAGACCTTAGGCACATACAGTATAGGATTAATTGAATCTATGAACTGGACCAGATTTCCAGTATTGCCCTGGACCTTGGAGATTGATGGGCAAAACTGGAAAGTTACACCCGACTCCTAGACTCGATTATGATACTGCACTAGGTGTCGGATCGGGCTGTCTTTGATGTACCAATCAATGAGATCCTTAGCGGGGGTCAAAACCTGGGTATGTTGGGACAGTCCGAGAATTCATCTGAGTGGGTGATCATAGTGATAGGATCAGCCCCTTTGTCAAACAAAGGTAATGATCGGGGATGCACTCTCACTGATGGAAACCAAGACTGCCGGTAGCCGATTTCAACCATTGAGATTTGTTTTGCAAAGTATATTTTATATGAGATATAAATGTATATATATTATGGTTTCCAAAATGTTTGCAAAAGGTTTTAATTCCCGGGATCCATAAAAGTGGAGAGTGCAACACTGTTCCTTGCAGCCGAGGGAGAGGTCCTCTCTTGTCGGGCAGTGTATGATCATTATGGGCTGAGAGGTTAAGTGTAAGACCATTGAGGATAATACCTGATGGGCTAATCTTGCATCTGCCCACAGTCCCTGGGTGTTACAAGGTGGCTTGGCCCAGGGACCACTTAGGGTAAGTGTTGGGCCCATAGAGCCCATTCGATGGGTTTCAGGGGGTGCATTGTCTTTTACAGTGTATTCGGCCAGGCCTTGTAACAAAGGCTGGGCCGAACCTATGTGGCTGATGTGTAGATCAATGCTTGGGTCCCACGCCATACAAGGAAGCCCAACTGGGCAGCAGTTAGGAAGGTTAAGTGAGCACATAAGCTTAATGGGCCTAAAGCCCATTTCGAACTGGGCTGTTTATTTAGTTAATAAAGGGGCGAATTCTGAAGTGGATCAGCTAATAGGATTGGGCTTAGACCCTATCCACTTAGAGAGTCCAAGATCTAAATGAGATTTAGATCTGGAAACCTCCTAATTAGATTAGGAGATGGCTGATCTGATATGCAGATAAGATAAGGATTATCCCTTATCACTTAAAGGGACTTCTAACCCAAATATGATTTGGATTAGCAACTCCTAATCTGATTAGGAGCTGATCCCTTTAAGATTACAAAAGAAGAAGGGGGTGGCAGCTTTTAGATATACACAGACAACAGATTTTCTCTAGTGCAAGAAATCAAGAAGAGAATTCTGCTCCCTGCGAATACCCTCTTGCCGCCTCCCTGTTCTTGCTGCCCTACTTACCAGTTCGATCTCCAGTCGTGGGAGAAGTCAAGATTGGATCTTGACATCAGTTCTTTGAGAAAGGATTGAAAGGAAGCTGTATGCACGTACCATCTTGCTGTTCCTTGCGAAGGACAGAGTTCTTGGAGAAGAACACTGCTGATTCTGCTCCACCTGCACTGCGCCATCTTCAGTGGGAGCAGTCTTTGGATCCTTCCTTGGGCGTGAACACCTTCGCTGGGAGATTCTACTTCTCCGTATCAGGTATAATTCTCACCTACTCCTTTTGGTTCAGATCTGGTTCAGTTTAAGGTTCAAGAATGATCATAGAAAATATGATTTTCTAAACAGGGAATATGATTCCCAATTGAAGGGAGAGAAAAATTTTTAAAATTCGCCCCTTATTCCGCAATCCTTGGGCGTCCATGGGATGGATCTCTCATCTCCTCATTACCTGGGTAAGTGATACCCATCTACTAGGTGGGTAAATAACTTTCCCACCTTGGGGGAAGTTGCCAACAATTGAATGGGACAAAAATGCCCCTTTAGTTATAGATTTTTATGACTAATTGGTCATTGCCTTATTTACACGAGAAATAAAAGAACATGGGTAAATGCACTTACACTGGTAAGTGTTTCCCAGGAAAAACTTACCCAGGTAATTGCATTTACCCGAGTAAATAACTTACTAAAAAGCGAACAAGGCCTAATAGATATATATAAGATTTTTTATCACGATATTAAGCAGTTCAATTAAATTTTGATTTGTTTAAACAACTAACATGTCGAACATCTATGAATTGAATCAGAAATGGCACAAGAATTATATGATAAGAAAAAGAAGATCGAACATGAAGACATGTACAAGGCAATTCGATATTATATATAAGTCCGTGTGAAGTGTGACGACACATGTAAATGTTGACTTTGTTTTCTTTTCTCTTTTTTTTTTTATTTTGACTTTGCATAAAAGTGAGAGTGCACAATCGAAGTTTTTTGGAATAAAATTATTCCCTAATTCATTGTTTGAGAAAGGGTATAAAAGTCATTTTATTGTAGTTCAATGCCAACTTTAATGGCTACTTAAATGCCCATATTTATCTATTTAGTGCATATCTAATTGTAAGGGTTGAAAATGTAACTTCAATTATTACTTTCCACATCGTTTAATCCCCTCTCGGTAAGTCTTATAACTTAAAGCATGGTTTTCAAAACCGGACCAAATCGGGTGGTCGGATCGAAAAAACAGGGAACTGGGCAGGTGCCAAGTTTCATTTTTCCAGAAAATCAGATTTTTCCAAAAACCACTGATTTTGATCAGCAAACCACTGACCTAGGCAGTTAACCATTCGAACGGTTTTTACCTTTTTAATTTTTTAATTTTTTTGTTAGAACGGTCCAACCGTTCGAAGGGAATCGAACCCCTGACCGGTTCGTTCTTCGGGTCGGTTTTAAAAACCTTGACTTAAAGTATTAACTCTCATTTTCTCTTATGAAATCCTATATCAAGTTATTTTTCACTAATAAATGATACTAATTAGATGTATGCCAATATTTTTAGCAATATAAACTTGTATATTTTAAAACTAACTCAATAATAAAACCATATTTTTATCAAAGTGGTGGCTAATAAATTCAACCATCCTAATCAAATTGATCAACCTATATAGTTATAGTTAGGTAATAAAATTTTTAAAATAGAAATAAATATAAAAATTATAAAATGTAGAAAAAATTTAGACAAATTTATGATACTTTTATTAATGAAACTAAAAATAAGTGTAATAAACAAGAATTATTTTTATTGGTAATGAAAATTAAATACATAACTTAGAATTGAGCAAAAATGAAATTGCTTTACTGTTTGGAAAAGATCAATAGTTTAACTTTTGGGTCAAATTTTTTAGCATTTAATATCATAAATAAATAAATAAATAAATAAAATTAATAAAATGTAAAAATATAAAATGAAAAAACATATAAATTTTGCAAAAGAACATTCAAGCACATCTATAATATATTAATATCATATAATTATCATAATAAACCAGAAGTAAGGGTGATATAGTATATTTATTTTTACACATGGAAATACAAAAGGAATTATAGAAAAAATTGAACACGTCTATAATTCTATATTTACACTACTATTAAAAATATGAATAAGGTTATTGAACATTCTTTTAACTAAAATACTCAAACTTGAATTTAGTTCCTGATGGTGCGCAATCCGGCCGGTCCTACCTGTCAACGTCCTTGCCTCTGACTGGAGCAACAGGGGCTTGAAACGGAGAAGAAAGTGGGGAATCTCCGGGGAGGAACCCAGTGAGATTACTCAGAAGCTCAAGTTAGTACTCTCTCAAAGGCAGGATAAAACCAGATGGCGCAAAGTTCACATACCTTGTTCTTGGGGGGTAGGGAGCCTTTTATAACCACTTCACGCACTCACTCCTAAGCTTCTGTCAGGTCGGGTATGATTATCTCTGCGCTCCTACCAGTTCGGGTGTCATCACCCCTGGTGGGGCAGAACCGCCACTGCTTTCTTTGTCGGAGCCGTCTCTGTAACTGGAGATGGTGGTGGCAGGTGGCTGTTGAAGTGCGGCTGTCAAGCGTCAGATCCCAAGTCAGTCAGGTGCGCCGCCCCTGGATACGGACTTCCTCGGTGTCAGGCATGGTACGGTTGTTTAGTTCGGCGACCTGGAGGCGAAGTGCTGGAGTGGTGAGCGAGGTGGTCTTGAGTTCGGATAGAGGTGTGTCCCGAGCTGCCATGGGGCAGGCCAGTTCGGGTTGTTGCCCTTTGTGTTCGTAAGGCTCGGGGACTAAGGGAGAGCTCGGGCTCCTTACGGGGAGTTCGGGCTCCTTGTAGGGAGATCGGACTGCTGGTTCCTCCTTTCGGAGCTTGCGCCTTGGGGGTGCTATTGTGCCGAGCTGTTGCCTTTGCCACGTGTTGAGTGATTATGAGGTCGGGCCAAATCTTCCTTCATCAGTTCCTATTTAATTGTGAGGTTTAAATTGTACATTGAATTACTACAGTACCACCTTTTTTATTGTTTGAGTGACGCCTGAGCTGGTTGGAGCTGCCACACGATCTGCTTCTTTGCCAGTGACTTCGAGCCACATCGGTACACGTCACCACAACCACGCCATGTAGAGGGCTCACAAGGAAGGAAAGTCCTGCACAAACAAGGAGATGTGACTCGTCAAGGAGAGTAGGACCTCCTGAGAACCTCGGTGGGCGACCTCATCCCGACAACCCCATGGACCTCATTTGACTACAACAAAGGTGTTTGGTCTATAAAAAGGCATCTTCCCCTCAAGGTAAGTTCTCTGAGATCTAGAACACATTACTCTCCTCGGCTCAAACTAGCTCTCTACCTGTTCAACCCAATAGATCTCTCTCTCTCTCTTTCTCTCTCTTCATTATCGACTTCAGCATCAAAGTGCCTACCTAGGGATAAATTCCTTGGCCCTTTGATTTTCTCTGTGCTTGCATACTATATCTCGTCCTTCCACTTTGACCTCGTCTAGTTGGCAGGACTATCTGTTGCATGTTCAGCTTGGCACACCATGGATCAAACAACATCGTTCACCTCATTCATTTCTCTCTATTTAAACCTTACATTTCTTTGATAAATGAAAAAGAAAGATACACCAAAAAGATAAAGCATTGCAAAAAGAAGAATCTAGCCAAACTCAATGATACTTGAAGCTTTACAACTTAATCCGATTATATTTGGATGAGATATTTTATGTAATCAGATTTGGATTTTGCAATCTACATCCAATTATTTAACATTGTAACATGAAGGAATAGCACAAAGCATGATATTCTCAACATCATATATTTTAATAGGAGCAACATCTTGGCAGAGGCCAGAGTCTTTATTTCCTGTTCCCAATGGTCTACTCCAATCATGCATAGAATCCAAACATTGCCAACATCTTTGCTTAAAAGAAGTAGACAAAGAAAGCCATGCTTCCCTAGACTTTTTGAGAGAAATCTAGAAGTTGTCCAAGATGATTCAAACCAGCAGGAAATACACCCCTATGACAAGCTTTAGTAGTACGGGCCACAATTGGGGAATGATCACTACACACTATCGGATATTGTTGCACTCACATAGATTAAAACAATTAACATCATGAAGTAACTAAGTAATCTCTCACATATGAGATCATCCATCTGTTGGCAATTTGTTTAGATATAATATGGGCCCATAAAGTCCATATATAAACCAAATCACAATCTGAGATGAAATTAGTAAGTTTCCTATAATGAGTAGAGTTCAAAGTATGATCCCCAGGCTTCTCATTATCACTTAAGTTCCGTTCACTTTTCGATAAGTTATTTTTTGGGTAAGTGTACTTACCAATGTTCTTTTATTTTCTAAATAAATAAGACAATGAACATTTTAATCATAAAAATATATTATTAAAAGGGGCATTTTTGTCCCATCCAAGTGTTGGCAACTTTTCCCCATGTGACAAAGTTATTTATCCACCCCTAGGAGATGGGTACCCAAAAAAACAAAATTTCCTTGGTCCCCAAACAAATCTAAAAAAAAAAGAACATGGGGTTTCTTGGTCAATGGAATTGTGAATCTATCCCATTAACCAACTTTACCCCCTCTTAAAATCCAAAAACAGAACGCCCCCTTAGTGTAAGTACATGGAATGAGGTAGCACCCCTCTTACAAAGAGAAACCCCTAGAAAAATCTCCATAAATAACCAGCACAGAGACAGAGAAGACACCACCATAACAATGTTGAATTCCCATTGGAGGCACTACAATGAAACACCAGTTCGCCCTTATGAATCCTTAGTGTAGAGGGACTTAATAAGAAATATTGCATCTTCCTCCCATTGTAGACTTATAATCTAGCCTCATACCCACTCATTGGTTGTATATATACCTTACACTATATGACCTATGTCACCATTTAGACGTTTCTCAAAGTGACATCTCCAATAGCACACATGGCCAAGCTTCTAGAAGCTACACTCGTGCTCACATGTGGGTTTCAAGAGAAGAGCGATCATTTGCATCAGCATAACCACATGAACACGTGGAGAAACCCTAAACCACTTTCCAATCCTAGATCCTAACTAATTCGGAATTGCTTTTCCAAAGTGGAAAAACTTCACTCCTTTTCTTAGGAAAATCTCTATAATTAAATGACTTCCGAGGACCTTCACAGTTCACACCAATCCATTACTGAATCCTGCGTAAACTTTGCCTCTTCATAACCCTCTTTCAGCCTCCTACAACTATCGCCATCTACTGTCCTTCAAGTAGATATTTCCATATGATAAATTTTAAGAGTGATAAAATTGATTCTTGCAATTTTCTATCTTTTTTAAGGCAATTTTATATCATAATGTGGCCAAACGAAGTCCTTTTTGGGTTAACTTTTGCTGTTGGGCCCAACAGCACAAGCTGGTTGAGACAGTTTCTGGGCTGGGCACGTTCTGGACAGTTTATCTATTCACGCCCATGCTTTTGATTTTAATCAAAATAAATTAAGATGTAATTACTAATTTACCCATTCTCATGATAACGTGGCATTCCCATAAATTCCCAGTCAGATGCACTTCCTTTGATTGCGTTTTTGATTGACATAGCAAGTACCGCGTGTCCAAATTAAGGGTCCAATTCGTGAGGGCCCAAGATGAACCAGGCCTAGCCCATTGCAAACTTCTACACGGGCTGGCGTGGATTTGAAAAATGGACTATGCAAAGTGACATTGGAGGCAAATGATAATTGAGTTCAAGTTGATTTGAGGTGGCATTTGGTAAATCTGAAAAGTAAAAACAGTTCTGAAAATTCTTTGAAAGTATTCAGTGAAAATTGTGCTTTTTCACTTTTGCAAACATCTAAATGCAATGGAGTTATTCGGTAATTTGAATGTTGTAATGTCTGAAAACTGTGTATTTTACAAATTTCCCCCTCAAAGTTGTTATTTAAATAAAAAAATAAATGAAAATAATTAAAATACACATTAAAAGAGTAATAAAAAAGATTAATATTATGAATAATAATAAATAACAAAATATTAAATATACTATTAAGGATAATTAAAATATTCAACCATTTTAATAAAATAATTTAACACCATAAAATAAATACAAAATGTTATGAAATGGTTAACCAATAAATGAAAATGATAAAAAAATAAAAAAACAATAAATTATTAATAAAAATATCATCATAATTTTTTATAGAAAATATTAAAATTATGAAGGAAGAGAAAAAGAGAAAAATATAAATAAAAAAGGTTAAAATGGAGTTTAAGGTTGCAAAAAAAAAAAAAGAAAAAAAGAGTTTTAAGGTGTGGAGGGAAAAGAGGGTTGGGGATCAATCATTTTTATTAATATTTGATAAAGGCACACATAAGTTAAGAGAGAACTCTCAAAAAATCTATCGCTTTTGTTTTTGAAAGGGCACATCTACTCGTTCCTCCTTCCCTTTCCATCTCTCCATTTGTTTTACTTGATTCTCGTTCTCATTCTCATTCTCCCGCATTCTCTTGCTTTTATTTGATTATTGTTTTTTTAAACTTTCTCCACCCCTGTTACAAAGAACAGAGACCGTCGGCGATCCTGGTTCGTCGCTCCATTGTTCATCACATTGAAGAAGAAGAAGAAGAAAAACAGTCGGCGATACCGGTTCGTAGATACTACCGAACAGCACCTGAGCCTTGTACTCTTGTGATGGAGGATTCAAACCGTAATCTTGGGCCCAAATTGCCCAACGTCCCACCCAACCCGATATTGATAAATATTTTGGGTTGTTAATGGACCTGATATTGATCCAATCCGATAAATATTTTAGGCTGGATTGGTCCAATTCAATGTCCTATTAACAGTCTAACATGTTGAAATTGGTTTCAATTTAAACATTCAAAGCTGATCCATTGGCACATGCCACCCTTGCTCTTATATTTTGTCAGTGGACTGGACATTGATTGAACCTGACCCAGTCTAATATTAATTTGTTACAGATAGATCAGGTCCAATCCAATCCCTTCAAATTGATTTTGATTCGGAAGAGATCAATTCAAACCTGATTCAATGAAATCCCTACTTGAAACAATTCTAAAATATAAGTATGGAACCCTTTGAATAAATCAATATACAATTTTCTTATATCACCGCATATCAATAGTTGGTTGGGTTCGACTATGATATGGTATCTGAAAATTTTTTGACCAATCAACTGAAATCATAAATGTGATAGCCAATCAGGTATTATTTATCAAAATTCATGGATGGATTTTGATTGATTAAAACTTTTCCCATACCATATCTTTTCCGCATCATAGATTTTCCTTAGTTGTAACTATGCTCTCATATTTGATAATTTGGCCAATCAAAACCATCCAAGAATTTTGACGAATTTTTGTGTTAGTATATGTCTTGACACAAAGCGTCAAGCCTAGGAGATTCAGTCTGGTTTAATTTTTTGTGTGGGTGTGTGTTGGGCTCAGCCTACTCAAGGATTCAACCCATGCCCAATCATTGCTAAATCTCGGGTTGGATCTTCTAACACCGGGTTAATCACAGTCAAATGATTGCTCTAATTGAGATGATGATCATTTTCTGCTCAGGTCTGCATTACCCGACGGTCTGCAGATTTCCATGCCCGGGACAAGTTTTCTCCTTTGTCATGCTATTGAACCCATACATTATGCAGTCCGGGCCAAGTATCTAAAATCTCATCCCAGCCCAGCCCAGCCCAGAAATTTAATATATTAAAGATAGGTAACATATAGATACAATGAAAAAATTGTGTTGAATCTCTAATTTAGATGATTTTATAAAATGAAAGAAAAAAAATTTAAACGACATATGCCTCCCGGGCTCCCACCACCACCCCTCCGATAATGGTTGATCATACTTTAAATCTATTTGTTGACATAAATAATTGTGTTGAATCAAGGAATGATAAAAGCTGGAGGCTCATAAGGTGGAAATCCCCAAAAGAGGGGGATATCAAAATTAATTTTGATGCATCTAGGAATGACGATGGGGCTTGCTCGATTGCTTGTAATGCCAGAAATCATTTTGGGGATGTGCTTGATATTAATTTTACCCCCATGTTATTGGTAGATTTTTATTGGAAATTATTGGTAAATTTCTATTGGAAAATTTTAAGATTATTGATAATTATTTCTGATGATATTTTTCTAATGTAATTTTTGGTTATTTATCATGATTGTTGGAAATAATTTTAATTCATTTTGATAAGTTTTTGGATATTTTTTGGTTATTATGACATTTTTCTATTAATATTAATATTTTTTATTATTTTCTTGATTATTTTCTATTAATCTCTACAAATTTATGACAATTTTTGATAAATTATTGGTAAATTTCTACTGAAAATTTTTAAGATTTGTGATAATTATTTATGATGATATTTGGAAATTTATCATATTTATTGGACAGAAATATTGGTAAATTTTCTTTAATAATTATGAAAATTTATCTTAAATATTGGAATTTTTCTATTACATTTATTAATTTATAGAAATTATCATATTGGTAATTTATTGATAATTTATTGATATTTTATATTGTTTTTGGTGATTAATATTATTTTTTTGAATATTAAAGTTAATTACTTATGTTCATTTCTACTAATTTATGGAAATTACCATATTTTCTAGTAATATTGTTAGTTTTTTATTATTTTATTGATTAATTTCTAATTAATATTCACGTTAGAATATTGAGGATAATTATTTCTGTTAATCTCTACTAATTTATGGTAATTTTTTGTTAGTTTTTACTATATATATTGATTTTTGGTAATTAATATAATATTTTTGAATATTAAGGATAATTATTTATGTTGAAAATTTTCTGTTCATTTCTAATAATTTATGCAAATTATTATATTTTTTGTTCATTTTTCTAATTCCTATTATTGTACCACAAATATATTAATTTCCAACAATAGTTAATTAACTGACAATTTTCTAAATAACAAGAGTCCTCAAATTAAAATGAAAATTTTGTGAATGGCAACCACTTTTTAAGTAGTGGTATTTTTCAACATTTATTAAAAATAATTCTCAGTAGACAAAATGCACAAATTTAACTAAATGATAAAGTATAGGAAATAGTAACAATAACGACCATTGTTTCCCTAATATTTCTACTAATTATTGTAACAGTAGTTTTCAACATTTAATGGTTACTAAAATATTTTTCTATTGAAATTATTTTTTATCTAAGATAAAAGTAAAAATAATTCAATTAATATAGTTTAATTTCAATATGGTAATTTAAATAAAAATAATTAATTTCTATTTATCTAATGAGATTTATTGAAAATAAATAAATAGAATTATATAATATTCAAATTTATTTATTTAAACATTATAGCTGTATTGTTAATAACAATTTAGTTTAAAATATTGTTACTGTTAGTTGTAAATTTAAAATATTTTTTAATAATTTAATAACATTAAATTATTCTAGTTAAAATTATTGTTATTAAACAAACTGTTATTATTAAACATCAAAGCCATGTTTGACACGGTAACTAAAGATTTGATGTCTAAAATGGATTGACTCTGACCCGTTATGCAATTATTGAAAATGGATCGATGCCGACCCGTTTTCTATCATATTCTTCACGCGATTGGTGAAAACAAGTCTTTTTACATCATTTTTCCCTTTATGTGGTTTTTATCTTAATATTTTTCTTCATAATTGCACCTATAGTGTTCGCTCTATTTATTGAATTCAAAAAGATAAAGAAAAATACCCGAATTCAAGAACAACGGTGACTGTTCATGCCTAGTTTTCTTCTGCCAAAACATTGTTTTTTTCACTTGTTTTTAGTAGAAAAAAAAAGAAAGATCTACTGTGGGTTGGTAACAGAGAAAGAAGAATGGAGATGAGGAAGGTGATTTTACCTATTTGGGCGTTGAAACAGAGTAGTTTTGCCCCTGATTTTATTGTCCAAAATAGAGTAGTTCCCCCTCTGTTTTTTGTCCAAAAAAAGATCATAAGTGAAGTCTTTAGTTTCTAGTTTTGATCCAAAATCCATAAACAGCAAGTAAGTTGCATGTGAAGATGGCCAGAAAGATGGAAGTTTTCCTAATTGGATACGAAGTAGGGTTTTGGATGAGTCTGATCTACTGTCCATACAAATTCTGCCCACGTCTATCCACATAAAGTCATAGCCACACATGAAGAATATTTCATCCTCCTATATAATATTATGCAGGGGGAGATGTTCCCAATTCACAGGGGTAGTGTGTTGTTTGTAGACGTGGGCAGGGAGATCTGGAGTTGTTTTGGACATGTTTAATATGTGAAAAAGCTCTTACAATTGTGATGAACCATGGCTCTCATAAAGACATCTAACGTGGCCAATAAGAGATCAAATCTAAGATTTTGATTTGTTAGAGGCAAAAAATGTGGAACAAAAAATAAAAAATAAAAAAAAAAAGAAAATTTCTAAACATGTTTTATTACAAATTCAATCAAATGCGTTGTAATGGGCATTTCATCTAAAGAGTAAAAACCTAGAATTTCTAAAATTGTTTCTTTTTCATTTTCCTAGAGAGAGAGAGAGAGAGAGAGAGAGATTTTATTAAGTCGTAGAGGTGCCAACCTAGTAGCAAATCTTGAGTTTTTGTAGAAACAAAGTGAACTCCACCTTAAAAAAACACCTAGAGCAGTGGTTTTACCTTAGCATTTAGTGAATGAAACTGGAGATGGTATTCTCTAAGGCTGCGTTTGGAAATGATGCAAATAAGTGTGAATGTAAATATGTAGAGTGTAAAACGGTTCATAAGTTGCAAAGTTGGGTTAGTTTTGCACTGACAAATTTACCTTCTTAACAAACAGACTTTTACCTGTAATGGATGCAAACATGAATTTCAATAAAGCATATGCTTTTTTTTTTATCAAAAGTCACTTGAATGCAAATTTACTTCTTTTTTATTATTGTACTTTTACATCTTATTGTCAATGTAAATATGCATTGGTCTGTCATTTGTCAATGCATAAATGTAATGTTGCCAAACATAAGCAAAAGTGAATAAGAGTGCAAATTTACCCTGAATCGGGATTTACACTCCATTTGCATCGTTTCCAAATTCAGCCTAAGGCACACTATTGAAACAGTGATTTTCTAATAGTTTTAAGTTTTAACAAAGGGAGTCGAGGCATTGTACAAATGATAATAGAAAAGAAGGTGGGCAATAATTTAGTCCCAAAAAAATCAAGTTTTTCTCCTGCTCATGGCTTTTGCAATTAAGGGAGCTTGATCACCTATATTTAGTGGAAAATGTTTTATATTGTTGTCTGAAAAAGGTAACTTGATTACCTATATTGAATGGAAAATGTTTAAGGGAATGGGCCGATGGTATTTTTTTTTCTGAAAGTACCCCTAGTATTTCATACCAGGCTTTTAAAATGAACTATTGTTTGATTTTTAGATCTACCTTACAATATTTGGTTTTAGCAAAATGAAGGAGAGAATAGTGCATCCCAAGTTAATTTGCACCATCATGTCTTTCTTCTTTAAATAGAGAATAAAATTGAATGAAAAAATTGTTGCCCATGTTTTATTAAGGGGCAAGAGTGACATTTTCATTTATATTTTTTGTAGATTAAATTGGTCCAAATAGATGCTAGGGCCAAAACTGTCATTTTCCAGTTCAATCCAATTGAATGTTGATTAAGTAAATCTATTAGAAACTATAAAGGGTGTTTTAATAAAACACAGATTACAAGATAGGTTTTAGTAAAATCATTAAATTATAAGGGGTATTTTAGTGAATGACCCCTTTATTTATTGGTAAAATATAAAAACCTTCCCTGAAGTTGAGAATCATAAAAACCTCCACTTTAATTTCATTTTAATAAATGCCTCCCTTTTTTGAAAAAATTAACAAAAAACTCCCTTCTCTCACTTACCAGATTGGAAACGTATAAGCTTACTATATTATCCCCGACTAATCTGTACGACGTCATTTAAAATTTCTTTAGATTGTGTTTGGTTGCAGTGCAATTTTAAAATTGCACTAGTACAAAAGCATTGAGGTGTAAATGAAAATATTGCAAATTCCCGTTTATTTTTATTTTGGGTTTTACTTTGTTCCTCATGTCTTGATTCACTTCATTTGTATTGCAATTTTGCACTGTCATAATTTTGCATCAGTGTAAATTCATTTGCATTTCAACCAAAGACAGCATAAAATCCAAAAAATGCCCTCATTCGGGTCTAAACACTTCCACAATCTGTTATCGTTCTTTTTTCAGAGCAAAATAAAAAAATAAATAAATAAAATAAACGCAGCTTAACACTAAACACTTGCAGTGGCACCATTGCTCGGAAATACCAAGATTTGCTAGAATTTAAAACAGACGAAAACGATTAAGAAAATGTAGATGGCCCAGGGCCAGGGTGTTCAATTTAAAGGTAACAGAATCGTGTCAATGAATCGCTGTGACTGTTTCGATCATCTCTTTTTCTCTCTCCCTCGCTCTCTTTATCTCCCTCTGCCAGTCGGCCACTGGTACAATTCTGTTCTGTTAAATGGAAGCAGTTAGAGTCATTTCAGTACAGGGATAAAAGCCTCTCTAAGATCGTTACGTGGGCCACGCCTACCTGATGTGCATCATCTGCTCTCCGCTCTCAGACTTTACACTAGGAGGTTTTGAAGAGCTATTGTGGAAGAGTCCGATCGACACTACATTTTGGATGATAAGTTGAAAAAAAAATGGTCTTTACCATTGTTCGTCTTCCTGAAATTAACAAAGGTGCTCTTTTAAACACAAGTATCGAGTATCGACTAGGCCAGCACTCCCTTGCAATTCTTCTGGGTTTACGAGTGAGCGAACAAACGAGAGAAAACAGATAGACAAGTAGAGAAAGAACCAATGGTTGGGTATGTGAAAGGCCCAATTTCTATTGGCTTGTTTTTGCTAAGTTGCTTCTGTTTCTGGGGATCACCACCTACTTCAGGCTTTGGTTTACTGATAACGATTCCTCTTTTGAAGGCCGGGATTGGATGAGGGTCGATTCCCTCAATTTAGTAGTGATATATATTGCAGCAGTTTAATTTTCTATTTGTTTCCTTGTTTAGTGGTCTGCGGTTGATGATATTTATCGGCTCTTCTTCTTCTTTCTAGGTTTAGAAGTGTATCCTCAAGAAAAGAACTTCATTCCCTTTTCTTGAATCCTTTTCATACGTAGCATGTCCTGACGATACCTGTTTATGGGCCGGGTAGCTTGATGGCCCGGCCCGGCCCGGCTCGCACCTCGGTTGTGGTTGGTCATGTAATTAGGCCTGCGGGCCTGATCTCGGGCCTAACACAGTAAGTCTTACTATGTTTCAGGTGGGGCTCAGGATTTGTCATAAAAACCTAGCTTAACCCAATTCAGCATTATATATTTTATAAAATCCATAATGTATATTTTATATATTATATAAAATATATAAATAATATAATATTTATTAAAAAAAAATATATATATATATTTATATATTTATAATTTAATATATATATTTTTTATTTTTTTATTTATAATTTCTCTCTATTAACTGCTTCAACAGTAGTAACATTTTGGGCTAAATTTTAGATTCAGGCCCAGCTTTAGAATTCAGGCTTTTTATGAGAATCGGGCTCAGACTTTAGAAAAATCTGTCAAAAAAGAGTGAAAGCCCGACCCATAAACAGCTCTATTGACGATTAAACATGAATAGTTTGGGAATTTTTTTATCAAAGTAGAGGTTTTTATAATTGTCAGAAATTTCAAAGAGGTTTTGTAATTTATTCTTTATTTACTTTAGGTTACATGACGTCATAGTCTAATCCATTCAACTTCCCTCCGGATGAATAAAAACCCCTATTTAAAACGTTGCAGCACGTGGACAAGCGTAAAGCTTAAGAAAGAAAGGGAGTTAGGATTTGGGAAATTGATGTGTTGCGGCGGTGGACGACTGTTCAACTTTTGAGGAACATTCGTCAATGTCAGTCAGTACGTAATACTCCACTTGCCGCAAGCCCTACTGTCCACCTCTCAGGCTCTCACTTCAGGTGACAGCCGACAAAAACCACCAAAAATTGCTAGATACAGTGCAGGAAAAGTGTACAGGAAAGCACCTCGATCGCCGATGGGTACAAAGAGATTCATTGCTAGATGAGCTAGCAGCCGGACACGGCGGTTTATCGCCGGCATCATTAACTTCTACAATCCGGAGTGGCGCAAGCGTGACATAGAGTATCAGATCAGTGGATCGTGGACATTGCCAAAATCACATTAACGTCTTTTCCATTGATTCAATGAACTTTATGAAGAACAGATAAATCAACTCTTGCACGCAAAAATTTTTAGTGTAAGCTATTTGATAGAACAGATAAATAAATGAATATAAAGAAAGAAAACGGGGAATCAAGACTTTTAGCTTGGAATTAACTGTTGCTGTTGAAGATTTCAGCTAAGTTCGTTCAGCCAGCTTTAAAATGCTCCGGATAAGCTATTCCGAAAGGTTGGAGCACCCAATCATTCATCATTCCAATTTTTATGTTTATTTCATTGGGACCAAAACAGGTTAAACTTCTTGGGGTGTGTTTTTTGAAATCATCTACAATTTTGTTTAAAAGAAAAGAAAAAACAAAATAAAACTTGGTCAAATTTTAAAATCAAAGCTTCTAGAAAATGGAAAACAACACTCTACTTTTAATACTTTACCAATTTGATCTAACACCGCCGCCGCCACCTTTATCTTCACCCATCTCCGGCAACATTGCTGAAAGCGGAGGCGGAGGTGGCGGCGTTGGAGAGAAAAAAAAAAGCGGTTTTATCAATTTCCACAAATCTAAACATCAAATTAATTCTAAGAATGGCAAATTTCATCAGAACTAGTTCAATGAAATTAAAGCATGCCAAACGCTTATCCAGTTAAAGCAAATGATCAAGATTAGGCGCCGTAGGGAGATTCCTTTGAATGAACTGTTTGTGAGTTTTGAAGCCAACAAAGAAAAGCTCAGAGATTCAATATTGCAAAGTGATGTTTAATTCACAGATCTCGCTAGCTAATAACTGGATTCAGATATCGTATGAAATAAACCCAACTCAGAACCAGGCAGACAGATAGATAGATAAAGAAACTAGATCGTTAAGCAGAAAGCCACTCGCGAATACCAACATATATACTCAGCATATCAGTTCAAAGGACGGAGCATCACTATAGCAGAAAACCCAACCGCAGAAGTGAAGACATACAGTGCAAAAGAAGCCCATCTGAACTTCTTGGACCTGGAAATCGGAATGGGGTCTTTGGGGAATTCCTCCATTTCTGAGAAGGCAAACATCGCAAAGCCCAGGAGCACGCAGGCGACGAATAAGCCGAAGTAGACATATATGAAGACCATAGCATATGAGACAGTCTTGGTTGTGGACTCTTTGCCAAGAAGGTTGAGAAGGGGCAAGCCTGGCAACGCAGCGAGCCCTGCAGCGAGTGAAAACCTACGCAAGGCTTCTCTTTCGTTGGTTATATCTCGGCTTTCCTCCGTCGACGAAGAACCAGAAGAACCAACTGCTTTCTTGGCTTCATCAACGGATAAAGAAAGAATAAGAAATGAAAAATGTTCTTCCTTTTCTCTTTTATCAGAAGCGGAAGAATGGAGAAAAGACCCTGGTGCCATGTCTATGGGGTTGAGGATGAAGCGAGAGGGAAAGGACAGATGAGAACTAATTCCTCTTGGTTTAGGCTGTAGGGAGTCTTTTCAGGAGGGGTATATATAGAGTTTCATGGTAAAAAACTCAAATAAATATTATTAAATCATGTGTGCATGGATATAGCAGATAAGTGGATCATGGACACGGCGGTTTATCGCCGGCATCATTAACTTCTACAATCCGGAGTGGCGCAAGCGTGCCATAAAAGTATCAGATCAGTGGATCGTGGACATTGCCAAAATCACATTAACGTCTTTTCCATTGATTCAATTGACTGTACAAGCTTGTACTGTACAAGCTTGACTGTACAAGCTTGCCAAAATCACATCAGCTTGACTGCCAAAATCACATTAACGTCTTTTCCATTGATTCAATTGACTGTACAAGCTTGACTGTACAAGCTTGCCAAAATCACATCAGCTTGACTGTACAAGCTGAGAGATTCTTTACGCAATCACATCAGCTTGACTGCCAAAATCACATCAACGTTGACATTTCAACATGTTGGTGCTACACTCTTAAATAATATACTACTCCAATACCATTATGATAGAAATGCAATTTAGGAGAAGAAATATGCTACATCGACGGTTTAATGTAGTAACAAACTCACAAAAAATGGCGATACAGGTACATTTTCTATTCTTCGGAATAGACAAGTACATTTCTATTCTTCGGAATAAAGAATTAGAGATAGTTTCATAGGGCTATTTCTAGTTTTGTACGTATCACACTCAAATCAATAAGTAATTTACGAGAAAAAGACCCTCTCATAAATGTATTCTTCTAGAAAGCGCTGAAATGTTGACATTGTGATGCTGTTTGATGGGGCAAAAACCGAAGTCGTAATCAGATAATGTGAAGGTGGAAGATGAAGTCATGCACTAATATCTACAAATAAAAAATTAGTTAAAGGTCTGAGCAATTGTTTGACGCTCAAGTCAGTTGGAGAAGGTAAGGGAATCAGGCCGAGTAGTTGAGAGAGTATATTTGGTCCAAACAGAGTAACAATATGAGAGCTAAAATTCGAGGGACTTATCTTGAGAAGGAAATAACTTTTTATAGATAATGATCCATGTCCTGGTTGGATGAAGTTTTTGAGTTAGTCGGGATGAGGTTAGCCGTTGAGGTTTTCAGGATAAGACCTAAGCCCTAGTAGAGTTGTCCCATTCACTCTCGTATCTTGGTCATGCTTATCCACATGATGTAGAGTCGTCATGGTTGAAAAGGTAGAGTAGGGCCATAGAGATGATGCAGTGCTGATGTGATTGAGGAGATAAGATGGGTCGCAGATATGATGTGGCACTAGTGTGGCTGAGTAGATAAGGTGGCTACATAGGCACCACGTGGCATCCAAACCAGCTCAACCATAACTCAAACACTTTGAAGCCCTTAATTTTTTGTTGGAGCTTCGCATATCTTCTATAATTGTTAAGGAAAGATGCTTTTTGCTGGTGATAAAAGCTCTATTGGAAGCAACAACTCCTCCTCCTTGGTGTGTAAGTACTTTTATAGCCGATTGTAGAACTTACATTTAAAGATTCTCCCATTGCTCAATACAATTTGTTCCACGGTATGTCAATTCAGTTGCACTTGACCCCATCTTAATGAATTGACTTGTTAGGCTTCGAAAAAAGAAAGGTAAAATTGATGACATATGAGTTGGTAGGTCGGATCAGATCGGACAGGATAAATAATGTCTGTTTTACCCTAGAACCATTATTTCGCAAAAAAATTGTTGATTTGATCAGCAAACTGCTGGCCCAGGTAGTCAAATCATCTAATGGTTTTGTCCATTCTATATATATTTTTTAAATTTTTAATTTTTTTGTCAGAATGGGCCATTCATTCAGTTCGAACCAGACCCCTGACCGGTTCGTTGTCTGATTGGGTTTTAAAAACCTTGGAGGTCTACGAGACTGGTAGCAAAGGGCTGGCTGCTTGAGTGTCACATCTATGCACTAGTGCACTCCAGTTGGGATCACCTGCCAATAAAACATGTTCTAACACCCTACCAACTTGATCTAACACCATATATCTAACTTTGAAACTGGGACCCACTATAAAGTTAGATCTGTCATATATGAGATGTGTGGTGTCAGATAGGATATTGGAACATGTTTTTTTAGTAGGTGATCCAGACTCACTCTCTCACTCCAAGCTCAGTAGTTAAGAGCTGGAATGCAGAAAAAAAAAAAAAAAAAAAACAAAACAAAAATACTCACTGGGTCATTGTTTGATTTCTTAATTGAACATCTTACTCGTTTACACTGCAAAAAGCGTTATTTAATTAAGATTCAAAGACTCTGAATCTCCTGCCCACAATAACTCTATCCATGTCTACTTACAAACATAGAACATCTCCCATGGTCCCAATTTTTATGTTTATGTCATTGGGACCAGAACAGGTTAAACATCTTGTATGAAGTAAAACTCGTTTGGGAACTTGAAATAAAAATTACGCTAGATTCATCATAAGTTCATAACTAAGTTAAATAGAAAAAAAAAATATCACAAGAAGACCAAACCAACATATTCGGCTCAAAGAAGCATTATTAATACAACAGAAATCCGTTCACAGAGACAAACCATAATAAACAAGGTGAGAAGTGAGAATATTTCAGACTAATTTAGAAAAATACCCTTATATAGGAAAAAAGGCAACCTTGATTACTTGGGTTGCAATAGAGTAATCCAACCGTTGTATCATAGCCCACCAACTTGTATATGAAATCAAAAGATCAAAAACATATTTTTTTGCTTCTGTAAATAAGCTGATACGGCCTAAAATGTTTCTGGTGGCGTGGTGGAACAAACACCGAAACATAAGATATGGGGTGTGCTTTTTGAACTCATCTACAATTTTGTTTAAAAGAAAAGAAAAATAAATAAAATTAGTCGAACTTTGAAGTCAAAGCTTCTAGAAGGTGGGAAAACAACGCTCTCTACTATTTGCCGCTATGCCATATTGAGCAAGCACAATGGTAGGGCCCAAGCTGATGATTATGTTAGACCTCACATACGAGACCGGATTTGAAGGGATGGGATATCCATCACATGGATGCCCAAATCTTGCGGAATGGATAGGGCGAATTTCAAAAAAAATTTCTCCCATCTTTGCAGGGAATCGAATTCCCTATTTCAGAAAACATATTTTCAATGATCAATCTTGAATCAAGAACCAAATCAGATCTGAACCAAAAGAAGTAGGAGGGAGGATATACCAGATACAGAGAATCAATATCTCCCAATGGAGGTGTTCACGCCCAAGGAAGGATCCAAAATCTACTCCCACTGAAGATGGCGCAGTGAAGGATAGAGCAGAATCAGCAACGTTATTCCAAAAGAACTTGACCCTTCGCAAGAATCAACTGGATGGCTTGTGGGTACAGCTCCAACCAATCTTTTCCCAAAAGATTGGAATCAAGATCAAATCTTGATTTCTCCCATGAACTGGAGATCGAACTAAAGGGAATGGCAATGACAGGAGGAAGGCGGCAGGAGAGAATTCGCAGTATGCAGGAAATCTCTCTTTCTGTGATTTCTTTTCTCTGATGAGAATTGATCCTCAATCACCCAAAAACTATATTCGCCCCTTTCTTCTTTCATTATCTTAAAGGGATCAGCTCCTAATCACATTAGGAGTTGCTATCCAAATCATATTTGGTAGAAGTCCCTTTAAGTGATAAAGGATAATCCTTATCTTATCTGCAGATCAGATCAGCCATCTCCTAATCTAATTAGGAGGTTTTCAGATCTAAATCTTATTTAGATCTTAGACTCTCTAAGTGGATAGGGTCTAAGCCCAATCCTATCAGCTGATCCATCTCAGAATTCGCCCCCTTTTGACTGATCAAATCGGCCCAGTTCGAAATGGGCTTAAGGCCCATTTAAGGTTATGTACTCAATTAGCCTTCCAAACTGCTGCCCAGTTGGGCTTCCTTGTATGGCGTGGGACCCAAACATTGATCTACACATCAGCCACATGGGTTCAGCCCAGCCTTTGTTACAAGGCCTGGCCGAATACACTGTTATGGACAGTGCACCCCCTGAATCCCATCTTATGGGCTCTATGGGCCCAACACTTACCCTAAGTGGTCCCTGGGCCAAGCCACCTTGTAACACCCAGGGACTGTGGGCAGATGCAAGATTAGCCCATCAGGTATTATCCTCAATGGTCTTACACTTAACCTCTCAGCCCATAATGATCATACAGTGCCCGACAAGAGAGGACCTCTCCCTCGGCTGCAAGGAACAGTGTTGCACTCTCTTTCTTATATGGATCCCGGGAATTAAAACCTTTTGCAAACATTTTAGAAACCATAATATATACTTTTATATCTCATATAAAATATACTTTGCAAAAACAAATCTCAACGGTTGAAATCGGCTGCCGGTAGTCTTGGTTTCCATCAGAGAGAGTGCATCCCCGATCATTACCTTTGTCCGACAAAGGGGCTGATCCTTTCACTATGATCACCCACTCAGATGAATTCTCGGATTGTCCCAACATACCCAGGTTTTGACCCTTGCTAAGGATCTCACTGATTGGTACATCAAAGACCGCCCAATCCGACATCTAGTGTAGTATCATAATCGAGTCTAGGGGTTAGGTGTAACTTTCCAGTTTTGCCCATCTATCTCAAAGGTCCAGGGCAATACTGGAAATCTGGTCCGGTTCAAAGGTTCTATTAATCTTACACTGTATGTGCCTAGGGTCTCACCCTAGCAGCTGAGACAGGCCACCCCAACCGACTTGGTGGCACTACAGTGTCAGCCTTGTCAGGATAGGCTCCCCAGACCGATCCACTGATTGTGAACATTCTAAACTAACACGAGTCTCATTAAGTGTCCAGTTTAAGGGTATTACACAGAAACATACCAAGGGAACATGAATCAAATATGCACTTTTATTTATTTACAATAAACTCATAAAGTACATCATTCTTGATTGAAGCTAAGGGCATACAAAACTGTCTAACAGGATTTACTCATAGGATGCCACATACCCACCTCACACACACATTCTACCATGCATTTCTACGATGCATTGGGAGTGCCTGTGAGGCATGAGGAGCAGATCCCATTCCGTCACATACTGCAAGAATATGTTACACGTCACATTAAGTTTGATGAATTTGTTTTATGGTAGGATGTGCATTTGAAGCGCTAGGTGTGAGGAGCAGATCCAGTCTCAAGATTCACTGTGCATTAATAACATCTCTCTTTATTAATAACTAATAAATACTGGAGATATTCCCAATTCATGATAGGATGTGCTTGTGAGGCACCTGGTGTGAGGAGTAGATCCGGTATCTCTTAAGAAGCTTGCTCTCTTTTCTGATTGTATATATGTCCAGTATATAAATAGAGCCAATAACAAAGCGGCTCACACTTTAGCTTATATAGGGTGTAAAGGGCAGATGCATGTAATATATAGCCCTGTTTCTACACCTCATGTTCAATTTAAAACTAATCAATGAAGCTGCTTTTTAGTTTTTCTGCCTAAAAAAATTATGTGACGACATTTCAAAACAGTTCACGTCACCGTGCCTCTTCTTTCTTCATTACCCCCACCCATGCATTCTTCTTGACTCTTTCTCCTCTCCCCATCCCAAAGACCGTATTCTGTGCATCTGTGGTGCACCGGACAAGTGCACCCATCAATCACATTCGGCCATGTCGAATGAGTCTTGACTGTGTAATGGTAATGCCGATTTGACCGTCAATTAATTCTATCTGGTTCAATCGGATGTAAAAAGACAAAAACTTTCATTTTCTCTTCACACGAATTCGAACTCCCACACCTCCAACAATGAGAAGCTCACTGATGCCACTATGAATGGGTTGCGAGGGATATATCATCCAACCTCTAGTTCGTACGTCTATGGAAAGAAATCAGATCTTCTAGACACGAAATTACATCACTGAAATCCCATTGTATAGCTGCTACTCTTCCTCCTCCTTCTTCCCTACAAACCAAGGTTCAAAGTATCGATACTATACGAGTTTTGGTCGTATCGTATCGGCACTTAGAAATGGCCAAAACTCTATTTTTTGTAGTTTTTTTCAAATTTTGGTTTTTTGGGAAGCTTTTAGCATGCTTTTTATTATTAAAAAAAAATGGGGGTCCGAAACACATGGAAACATGCATTTCGGACATCTATAAATGTTATGAAGTATCTCTTACCTCATCTAATTAATACACCATTGAGTTCACAGATGTTAGAATGAATTAGTTCTAGAAGTTGAGAATTTCTCTCAACACTAGAGAAATGTTTCTTAGTCATTTTAGATTTTACACATATCTCACATTTTTCAGTTGATTCATTACTGTAAGCAATTATACCAAGTTTGCTCATGTTCTTTATGGATTTAAAATTCAAGTGTGCTAATTTATCATGCCATAAAGAGAAAGAATCAACAATATAAGCAGAAACTTTTATTTCATTAATACTTAATTTGAACATACCATTACAACCATTTCCCTTTCCAACAAACATCCCATTCTTGAATATGATTAGTTTGTCGGATTCAAAGACAACTTTGAATCCCCTCTTATAGACAAGATTTTCTGAGACCAAGTTCTTTCTAATGTCAGGAAGAGAACATTCAGGAGAATCAGTGTCTTTCCGGAGGTGAAGTTCAACTCTACACTGCATCTTCCAGCAAGTTTGGCACATGTTTGGTTTCCATCTGTACCTCCTGACCATCAGTCACTCCTTCATATGTCTTGAACAAGGACTTATCCTTACAAACATGGACTTTGACGTCTGAATCAAACCACCATCTAAAAGATGATTTTGCCATGTTGACTCTAGTAATCCTGGCCATTAGATTGTCTTCTACCATGTTTGCAGACTTGGTTCCGCCTTTCTGATGTCGGCAGACTCAGGCATAATGCCCATTCTTTCTACAAACATAGCAGGATCCTTTTTTATTGTTGCTCTTCTTGAAGTTCCCATCCATTTTCTTTACTTGTAATGCATGGTTAGTCATTTTCAATCCATTTTCCACAAAATTGACCTTAGAGTTCAGCATACCGGCCAATGTCTTATCCCTACTATCTTTGATCCGAGACACTTCTTCAATACAAAGGTTTTGCTGAATTTGCTCCAAGGTAAGTTCTTCGGTCTTGTGCAGAAACTTCTTCCTATAATCCTTCCAAGAGGGTGGAAGTTTGGCAATGATTGCTCCCACTTAGAAAGATTCAGGAAGGATGATGTCAAGGGATGAAATTTTGTTGACTATCACCTGTAGTTCATGAACTTGCTCTAGTATGGGTTTATGGCCGTTTATGGTGAAGTCAAAGTATTCTGCAACAAGATACTTATTTGTATCTGTTTCTTGCACCTTGTATTTGAATTACAAGGCCTTCCAAATTTCTTTTGGATATGTAAGTTCCTTGTAGAAGTTGTAGAGCCGGTTAGATAAGGCATTCAATATATGTCATCGGCACAGAAGTGAGTCATCTTCTCGTTTTGCTCTTTCCTTCTTTAGTTTTTTTTTTTGAGTCTTTGTCAGTTGGTTCAGGAAGTGATTGCAGATTCAGGTCCAGCGGATAGTATAGTTTTAGTGTGGTTAGAAAGAATATCATCTTGCCTTGCCATCGGCTAAAGTTTGCTCCATCGAACTGGTCTAGTCGAACAAGATCTTGGTTCATCATCTTGATCGATGTCATGCTTGCTTCTTCCTCCATTGCAGAATAACGTTATAAACACTATAACTTTGGAGGAGAAGCTCTGAGGCATGTCTGAAGACACTGTCTTTAGATTGTTATTTGCCTCACTCAGTTTCACTGATTTTGTTGTTAGGTTACAGGAAAATTCGTTCCCAAGATACAATAGAGCCTTGGGTGAGAATCTACAACTAGCAAAGTTGATGAATCTCTGAAGAAACTTTCTGTGAGACCGTAGCAGATTGGATAGAGAAAGAGAGAGAGAGAAAGTGGATTTCGAAAAATGTGTGTTTTGAAGTCTGATTCGTGCTCCTTAAATAATTTATGAAGAGGTATGAAGAAAAGATAGGTGCTGGTTCAGAGAAGGAACCTTGAATAGTGACAATTTTGTGACTGTTTAAAAAGTAGTTAACAGTTAATGACTATTAACTTTGAATTGGGCCTCTTAATCACACTCGATCGAATTGTGACCGTTGATCTCATCAATGGTGATCAATGGTCAGCATCGCACCAAAACCAAAGCCGCATACACGCGTGTGCGCTCGTGGTATCAAACCCCCATCGTCTCCTCTACTATTTATAACGAGTGTAAAATCAGCTCCTATTAAAATACTGAAAACAAAGCTTCTAATTTTCCAATGTGGGGCAAGTTCAAAATTGGATTTTGTAAGAGAAAAGTTAATTTTTCAATCAAGTTTATAAGTGCAATTTCTCATGTAATTAACCAAACAAACCCATTGGATTTAATCTCTTATGAGATTAAAATTCAACATTTGCTAGAATTTAAAACAGACAAAAACGATTAAGAAAATGTAGGTCGCCCAAGGTATTCACTTTAAAGGAAACAGGATCATGTCAATGAATCGCTGTGACTATGGTCATGGCAGATGCACGCAAGTGACTTCGATCATCTCTTTCTCTCTCTCCCTCCCTCTCTTTATCTCCCTCTGCCAATCGGCCACTGGTACAATTCTGTTCTGTTAAATGGAAGCAGTTAGAGTCATTTCAGTACAGGGATAAAAAGCCTCTCTAAAATCGTTACGTGGGCCACGCCTACCTGATATGCATCATCTGCCCTCCTTTCTCATAGACTTTACACTAGGAGGTTTTGAAGAGCTAGAGAGGAAGAGTCCGATCGACACTACATTTTGGATGATAAGTTGAAGAAAAAATGGTCTTTACCATTATTCGTCTTAGAGTAACAAAGGTGCTCTTTTAAACACAAGTATCGAGTATCGACTAGGCCAGGACTCCCTTGCAATTCTTCTGTGTTTACGAGTGAGCGAACAAACGAGAGAAAACAGATAGACAAGTAGAGAGAGAACCAATGGTTGTGTATGTGAAAGGCCCAATTTTTGTTGGCTTGGTGTTGCTAAGTTGCTTCTGTTTCTGGGGATCACCACCTAGTTCAGGCTTTGGTTTACTGATTACGATTCCTCTTTTGAAGGCAGGGATTGGATGAGGTTCGATTCCCTCAATTTAGTAGTGATATATATTGCATCAGTTTTCTTTAATTTTCTACTTGTTTCCTTGTTTAATGGTCTATGGTTGATGATATTTATTGGTTCTTCTTCTTCTTTCTAGGTTTAGAAAAGTATCCTCAAGAAAAGAACTTCATTCCCTTTTCTTGAATTCTTTTCATACATAGCATGCCTTGACAATTAGACCTATTCATGGGCCGGGCAGCCTGATGGCCCGGCTCGGCCCGACTCGCACTCCGGTCGGGGTTGGTCATGTAATTAGGCCCGCGGGTCTGATCTTGAGCCTAATACAGTAAGTCTGACTGTGTTTTGGGCTAGGTTTGGGATTTATCAAAAAAGACCAGCCCGACCCGATTCAGCATTATATATTTTATAAAATACATGTGTATTTTATATATTATATATTATATAAAATATATAAATAATATAATATTTATTGAAATATATATTTATTATTTAATATATACATTTTTATTTTTTTCTTTATAATTTTTCTCTCTCTCTCTCTCTATTCAGCCGCTTCAATAGTAGTAACAGCACTGGCTAAATTTCGGGCTCGGGCCCAAGCCGAGGCTTTAGGTTTTTTATGAGAGCCAGGCTCGGGCCCAAGTTGTAGGCCCAATGGTCAGGCCGGGATTGGGCTCGAGCCTTAAAAAAATCTGCTAATACAAAATGAATGAAAGTCTGGCCCGAGCCTGGCCCATGAACAGGTCTAGTGATGATTAAACATGAATAATTTGAAATTTTTTTTGTTAAGGGGAGGTTTTTATAATTGTCAAAAATTTCAAAGGAAGTTTTGTATTTTATCCTTTATTTACTTTAGGTTATATGACGTCATAGTCTAATCCGTTCAACTTCAACACGGAGGACCGAACCTCAGACCTACGACGCGCGAGAGAGAGGAAAAATGGTCATCCTCCGGATGAATAAAAACCCATATTTAAAACGTTGCAGCACGTGGACAAGCGTAAAGCTTAAGAAAGAAAGGCAGTTGGGACTTGGGAGACTGATGTGTTGCGGCGGTGGACGACTGTGCAACTTTTGAGGAACACTCGTCAATGTCAGTCAGTACGTATGTCAGTCAGTACGTTATACTCCCAATTGCCGCAAGTCATTGAGTGTGGGGCGGTCGTTTGATAGCTATTGCTCTGTGGTCCGGAAGCCTGACCACTTGTACCCCATTTGACCATTTAATTTTAGGGATTTTTTTAATAGAAGAGGTTGGGTAAAGGTCCATTCGGTTCGTGGAATAGATTTCAACGTTTTGATAGGGGGAAATTAGAATTTTATTTTGCAATTTTGGTGGAATGGCCATTTCCTTCCCCCTTAAGAATGAGAATTTATTCTAATTGCTTTCGATTTAATTTGTGTATGTGTGCAGAGGTGTCTGTCAGGAAGTCTGATTCGACCCCGAGTGAGGCTATAGTCCTTATCATAATTAAAAATTCCAACCCTAACATGATCACCCCCTCCTAAATGCAATTAGAGTAATTGAGAAAAATATTTCTCAGCTTATAAGGCAGAAAAAAAAATGCAAAGATCAGGATACCGCAAGAAAAGAATTTTGTGAGCCCAAGTACACAATGCTACAATCTTAGCATATGGGACAGTCTTGGTTGCAAGCTCTATGGCAATAGGCACACGCATGATAGAGCACCCTTGAGTACGACTAAGGTTGACGATGGGCAAGGCTGGCAACGCCGTGATATATCTGTGGGGATTAGAAAGTGATAAAGGGAAATTTGGCCTGACCTCGCAATCATTCGACACGTGGTAAAAGTAAACAGTTTGGAGCAACAGTGCGTTCAAGACACAAGCACCAAAAGGAACCAACAGTCCAGGAGCCCGAGCTCCCTACTAAGAACCAAGCTCCCTACTAGGAGCCCGAGCTCCCTACTAAGAACCGAGCTCCCTACTAGGAGCCCGAGCTCCCTAAAGACCCGAGCTCCCTATTGAGAGCCCGAACTCTCTACTAAGGACCCGGATTCCCTGCCAGGAGCCCGAGCTCCCTGCCAGGAGCCCGAGCTCCCTACTAGGAGCCCGAGCTCCCTACTAAGAACCCGATCTCCCAGCAAGGAGCCCGAACTCTCTCTTAGGCCCTAAGCCTCACAAAGCAGTGACCCGAACTGGCCCATGGTAGTTCGGGACACTCCCCAAACCGAACTCAAGACTTCACCTCGCCTCGCCACTCCTGTACCTCACCTCCCAGATACCTGGCTGACCGAACGTACCGTCCCTGACACCGGGGGTGTCCGTATCCCAGAGCGGCGCACCTGACTGGCTTGGGATCTGACGCTTGACAGCCGCACTTCAAACGGCCTCCTGCCACCGCCACCTGCCACCATCATCACCAGTCGCAGAGATGACCTCGACAAAAGGAGTAGTGGCGGTTGTAACCAAGTCAGAAGAAAGGATATCCGAACTGGCAGGAACTCAGAAGTAATCATGCCCGATCTGACAAAGCTTGGAAGTGAGTGCGCGAGGTGGTTATAAAAGGCTCCCGACCCCCCAAGAAGAAGGTATGCAAACTTTGCGCTATCTGGTTTCATTTTGCCTTTGAAGGATTCTAACTTGAGCTTCGGAGCCTCCACACCAGGTCTCCCCCAGAGCATTCTCACCCTTTGGTTTTAGGTTCCCCGTAGCTCCGTTCAGAGGCCAGGTCATCGACAACTAGGACCGGCCGGATTGCGCACCATCAATTGGCGCCGTCTGTGGGAACTCGCTTCTAAAAGCCTCCCTCTACAACTCTCAATCCCTCAACCTTCTTCCAAAAAACGACACTCATGGCTTCCTCCAGTAACGCTGGACGTGGCACAGAAACAAACACCACCGGGGAACGACCCCAAGCTTCCGTAGTATGCATCGGACAGTTCACCATCCCCCTTCCTGTGGATGGAATCCCCAGCTTGGATGCGCCTCAAGCAGTGGCGCCCATGAATCCCCCTACCATGAACATCCCCTCTTCGTTCCCTGTCGAAACAACTTTTGCTGAACCAACCGCCGTCCCCCTGGTCCCCCTGGCGACTCGCCCAAACCAGTTGGATGACCTGATGCAATGCATGCGGGCGATGCAGGCCCAAATGCAGCAATTCCAGCAACATCAACTCCAACAGCACCAAGTGCTGCACCACCTCTCCCAACATCATTATCAACAACAGTTCCCCCAACTACCCTTGAACCAGTCACTGCTTTCACCTAGGCACCCAGCCCCGAAGCAGGTTAAGGCCTCTCCTCAGGGTGGACGCCCTCACCAGGGAGAAACCTCCTAGCTACAGAACCCCCCTAACAGTCAAGCCTCATCTCCAGGCCGAAGGGAAAGGAAAATCACCCCCGCCTCGCAGCTCGCAGGCGGAACAGGAACCTCGCCCGCGAGGTCAGCACCTCGGCGCTTCAGACCCGAGTTCCCGCTCACGGAGAACCGGTTCAGTGCCCTAGTAGCAGACTACCGGCATTCTGGGCCCGTCGAGCTCGGCAACACAGAGGCCAGTAGCGCCAATACCAGGCCCACTCAACGAAGGCGCCGGCGAAGTCGCCGAACTGCCACCCGCGTCCTGCCCGAGCTCAAAGGAAAGGAAGAGACGAGCTCGGACGAGGTAAGAGCTACCCCAATCCTCTCAGTTCCTTCTCCCCTCGCATCAGAACTCTTGGCAATCCCCATGCCCAGAGACTTCAAGCTCCCACCTTTGGATAAGTATGATGGATCCTTCGACCCCAACGACCACGTCGATGCTTTCCAGTCCCAAATGCACCTCGCTAGGGCCAGCGAATCATGCATGTGCGTGGCCTTCATCACCACCTTCAGGGGGGTGGCCTGCACCTGGTACAGGAACCTAGCCCCTAGGTCAATAAGATGCTGGGCCCAGTTCGTGCAGGTCTTCACAGCACACTTCGTCACTAGCAAGCGGTGCCCCAGAACGGAGGAAAGCATCTTCGGGGTAGTCCAGAGAGAAGGAGAATCCATCCGGGGCTACATCAAGCGGTTCAATGAAGCATGGTTACAGATACCACGATTGGACCCCGCAGTACAGCTCGCCGCGGCCAAGAGAGGAGTAACGCACAAAGAATTCAAATGGCACATGGTAGCCAGCCAGCCCGCGACCGTGGCCGAATTCCTCAAACTCGCGGACAAGTTCATGCGAACAGAGGAAGAAATCAACCAAAGAACCGAAGCCGGGGTCGAGAAAAGGAAAAGAGAAGGTGAGCCCACCAACCCAAGTGACAGGAGAAACCCAGCCCGAGAGGTGAAGCCGAGCCAGCCGTCCTGAGCTCCCCCAGCAGTTCGGACGGATTACACGCCATTAAACACGAGGCGGACTGAGATCTTGATGACGATCAAGGATGCCCCGTACGTGAAGTGGCCACCTCGCCTGAAGGGGGATCCAAATGAGAGGAATAAAAATTTATATTGTAGTTTTCACAAAGATCACGGTCATAGTACCGAACAATGTAATAATCTCCGGGACGAGATAGAGGGACTCATCCGTCGCGGATACTTGAGAAATTTTGTGCAGTATGACAACAATAAGGCAGGTCGACAAGGGGAGCATGGAAAAGATATCCCCGAATCCAGCAACAAACCAGCCGAAGCGCCCCTACGACAGCCCCCGGAAGAAAGGCCAGTCCGAGGGACCATCCATGTGATAGTGGGAGGTTCGGTGGTGGCAGGATGTACTTCGGCAGCAGCCCGGACGTCAGTTCGCGAGGCAGCCCGAGAAGAGCAGAACCCTCCCAAGAAGCCGAAGACGGAAGAACCGATCTTCTTCACGGAAGACGATGCGCGAGGTGTCCATTACCCTCACGATGACGCGCTCGTCATAAAACTAAGGATCAGCGACTTCGAGGTCAAGCGTGTGCTTGTGGATTCGGGAAGCTCGGCAGACATCCTCTTCAAGTCAGCATTTGAGCAGTTACAGTTGCAGAAACACGAGCTGAAGCCCTCAAATACCCCTCTAGTAGGCTTCAGCGGAGAGGAACTCAGGCCCCTCGGGAAAATAACAGTACCTGTGGAAGTCGGCACATGGCCCTGTGCGGTCAGACTCAACCACGATTTCCTGGTAGTCGCGACCCCCTCCCCATACAATGCCATAATAGGACGGCCACTTACGCACATTCTGCGGGCAGTGGTCTCCACCTACTATCTGGCAATGAAGTTCCCTACTGACTTCGGTGTGGGGGTAGCGCGGGGCAACCAGCTTGAGTCCCGCAAGTGTTATGTTGCCGCCCTGAAGGGAAAGACAAAGGCAGCCGACGACCTCGAACTGGAGCGGCCTACGGAGCAAGGCGAAGAGCGAGCTTCGCCCACAGGGGAGACTGTCGCAATACCAACCTCGGCTGCGGATCCAGCCCGAACAATACAGATTGGTGCTTCCGTCGAGGAACCTCTACGAACTGAATTGGTAAGTTTCTTACTCCAAAATTTAGATATTTTTGCCTGGTCTGCAGTCGACATGCCCGGTATTGACCCTAGCCTTATAACTCACAAACTTAACACTGACCCTGTAGTCAGACCCGTTAGACAGAAGAAACGCAACTTGGCCCCAGAGCGCTGGAGGGCGGTCGACGAGGAGGTCGAGAAGCTCCTCGCAGCAGACTTCATAAGAGAAGTTCATTACCCGAGCTGGGTGGCCAACCCAGTGCTGGTGAAAAAGGCAAACGGCAGGTGGCGCATGTGCGTCGACTACACCGACCTGAACCGAGCTTGCCCAAAAGACTGCTTCCCCCTCCCCAGGATCGACCGCCTAGTAGACACGACCTCGGGACACGACCTGCTAAGCTTATTGGAAGCCTACTCGGGGTATAACCAAATCAAGATGGACCCATCCGATGAGGAAAAAACCAGCTTCATAACCGAGTTCGGCCTATACTGTTACAAGGTCATGCCCTTCAGACTGAAGAATGCTGGGGCGACCTTCCAAAGACTTGTAAATAAGCTATTTCGGCCCTTAATTGGCACGAAAATAGAGTGTTATGTAGATGACATGGTCGTCAAGACGCAGTTCTCACAGGAGTTAATACAAGACTTAGATTATGTTTTCCAAATTTTGCGTCGATTTAGCATGAAACTAAACCCCAACAAGTGTGTCTTCGGTGTCACCTCGGGTAAGTTCCTAGGGTACATTGTCAATCGACGCGGTATTGAGGCCAACCCGGACAAAGTGAAGGCTATCCTAGACATGAGACCACCTCGAAAAGTAAAAGTAGTTCAGAGGCTAAACGGCCGCATAGCCGCCCTGAGCCGCTTCATGTCCAAATCAGCAGACTGTTGTCTACCCTTCTTCAAGGCAATCAAAGGCAAAGGGTTCGAATGGACCCAGGATTGCCAGCTGGCGTTCGACCAGCTAAAAAAATACCTCGCTACTATACCAACCCTGGCTAGGCCCGAGGAGGGCGAAGTCCTAGAACTGTACCTCTCAGCAAGCGACGAGGTGGTAAGTTCGGTACTTATAAAAGAAGTAGGTCAGATCCAGCGACCCGTCTATTATGTTAGTAAAATCCTACAAGGGGCAGAAGCGAGGTACCCGCAGATAGAAAAGTTGGCGTACGCACTGGTAATTGCGGCTCGAAAGCTCCGCCCGTACTTCCAGGCCCACACCATCGTGATCTTGACCGACCAACCCCTAAGGCAAGTTTTACTTAAGCCCGAGGTTTCCGGTCGGCTTACGAAGTGGGCCATCGAGCTCAGCGAGTACGACCTCCAGTATAAGCCACGAACTGCTATTAAGGCCCAAGCCTTGGCAGATTTTATTGCCGAGTGCACTTTTAGCCTCGAAGCCCCTGGGCTGGCCGAGCCCTGGATCCCCAGTTCGGGCGAGCCCGGAGCTTCCAAACCAGTAGAGTCTGAACCCCGTGAAGTAGTAGCCAATGTGGCATCTCTCCTAGTTAGGCCAAACGCGAACTGGGATGAAGAGTCCTGGATCCTTCACGTAGATGGCTCCTCGAACCAGCAGGGCAGCGGGGCTAGAATAGTCCTGTGCGGCCCAGGTGGCGCGAAACTGGAATTCGCACTACGCTTTGAGTTCGCGGCATCCAACAACGAAGCAGAGTACGAGGCACTGATAGCCGGGCTGAACCTAGCACAGAAGGTAAGAGCAAAGCACATAGTCATCTGCAGCGATTCTCAGCTCGTGGTCAACCAGGTTATGGGCGAATACGAAGCACGTGAGCTCGCTATGATCGCATACTTAGCAAAAGTGAAGAATGCTCTGCTCAACTTCCAGTCACACTTCATTAGACAAATCCCGAGGTCAGAGAACACTGAGGCCGACGCCCTGTCACGGCTAGCCAGCACGAGTCACAACACCATGAGAACCGTGTACATAGAAGACTTACCTCGGCCTAGTATTCTCGGGGGGCAGAGGAGGTCGCTCCCGTCCTTGAAGCAGAACCGAGCTGGATCGACCCACTCGCGAGCTTCTTGCTAGATGGATCCCTCCTCACAGATCACAATACAGCCAAGAGGGTGCAGCGACAGGCAGCCAAATACGTCATAATAGACGAGCGATCGTACTGGCGATCCTACACGCTCCTTTACCTATGTTGCTTGCGACCTACCGAAGCCGAACTTGTACTACGTGACATCCATGAAGGGCTGTGCGGCGAACACCTGGGGGCAGAGCCCTCGCCCAAAAAGCACTCCGACAAGGATACTACTGGCCAACAATGAAGGCAGAAGCGATCGAGCTCGTCAGGAAATGCGACAACTGCCAAAGGCACGCCAATATACACCATCAGCCTGCTGCCGACCTCAAGTACCTCACCAGTCCATGGCCCTTTACGCAATGGGGCATCGACCTCCTAGGGCCTTTTCCACCAGCAATAGGAGGAAGAAAGTTCCTAGTGGTGGCAGTAGACTACTTCACAAAATGGATAGAGGCTGAACCTCTGACAACGATCACAGCCCGAAACATACAAAACTTCTTCTGGAGGAACATAGTATACCGCTTCGGACTACCTCGGGTACTGATCTCCGACAACGGCAAGCAGTTCGAGGATATCAAGTTCCAAGAATGGTGCCAAGACATGGGAATTCGTCAGAACTTCACATCGGTCGCACACCCACAAGCAAATGGTCAAACAAAAGTAATGAACAGAGCCATCCTCCGCGGACTGAAAGCACGACTGGACCGAGCTAAGGGGTTGTGGGCAGACGAGCTACCAAGCGTTTTGTGGGCTCACCGAACTACAGAAAAAACCGCCACGGGAGAGACCCCCTTCAACCTCACCTACGACACCGAAGCAGTAATCCCAGCGGAAATCGAAATACCTACGCTGCGACTAGAGGCGTATGACGATAAGGCAAACGGAGATGAATTACGCACCAACCTCGACCTACTAGACGAGGTAAGAGACCTCGCGCACATCCGAACTGTAGCCTACCTGCAAAAAGTAGCTCGGTACTACAACGCCAGAGTAAAGAAGCGAAGCTTCCGTGTTGGCGACCTGGTTCTTTGTAAAATCATGCTACCCGAGCCCGGCGTGGGAAAACTTGGACCAAATTGGGAAGGGCCCTACAAAGTAAAAAGAACGCTCGGAGGGGCATACGAGCTCGAAACCTTAGAGGGTAAGCAAGTACCCCGAACTTGGAACATCGTCAACTTAAGAAGGTACTACCTATAGATCACCAAGGCAAGTACCCCGAACATACCGAGCTAACAAGGTAAAGGTGAAGCAGAGGTAAAAAAGAGTTAGCAGGGAAGACCGAAATGGTCAGTTCGGCAAAAAACACAGCTCGAAGACAGGACAACTAACACTTGAACAAAAGAAGCCATTTCATTTCAGATAATGAGGTGTACATCCAAAAAAACAAAAAAGAAGGAGCCATTTCATTTTTACAAGTCCGGGGCTACTTCTTCATTATCAGAAGCCACTTCGACGATACCCGAAGGCCCCGCCTCCCCCTCGGAGTCTGGTTCACCATCCGCAGCATTGGCCATCTCCTGAGTAATACGCGAAGTGGATATAACGCTGATGTCAAGATTGGGGTACGTATTCCGAATCATCCACCGGCTTAGCTTGAAACCCCTCCTGTAGGAGTCCACCATCAGATCATCGAAGCCCGGCGAAGCAATATAATCATCAACAGCTTTCTTCTTCGCATCCTCGATGCCTTGAGAGAAAATCTGAGTCCTCTCTCTGATGTCCTCCTGAAGATACTCGACCTGATGCTGCAGATCCAGCCTCAAGTCCGCCATATGTTTTACCACCACTCCCATGGCCTCAGCATCTCTCTGAGACCTCGCTTGCCTATATCGCGCGAAACGAGCAGCCTCCTCGGCAGCACGAGCAGCCGCCTCGGCAGCACGAGCAGACTCTTCAGCAGCTCGCATAGTCGTCTCAGCAGCACGAAGAGCCTCTTCAGCAGCTCGCGCCTGCCTCGAGCTCCTCTCCACCTGGCCCGCCAAGGCGTGAATAGAAGAGTTCACCTACCAAAAAGAAACACAAGTGAGCAGAGGGACCAATAGAAGAATAAAAACCAAAGAACTCTAAAAAAGGGAGATCACTTACCACCATGGCATGGGTAACGGCACGACAGGCCACTTGATGTAGGGGAGATCGATCCACGCCGCGACCTCCTCAGGGAAAATGGCCTCCTTACTCCTTTGAAGAGCGTAAGTAGGCGACAACACACTCCTAAAGTCCCCCGGAGCCCCCGAGCTTGACGGCCCAGCGCGCGTGCGGGCAGACCCGGAGTAAGCGGGAGCATCGGAGTAGGTAGAAGCCCCTGTATGAGTAGTTTCAGCATAAGGGGCCCCCGCCGGCTCTTGCATAGGAGGAACCATCTCGGGCTCCCTAGACTGATCCTCCGTCGGATAATCCGGCACCTCGGGCTCCGCACCCTGGGGTAGCTCGGCGCGAGTTCGCTTAGCAACCCGTTTCCTCCTCTTCATGCCCTGGAACAAGTGCCCACCTCGGGTCCCTCGAGAGTCCATCGCACCTGCGAAAAGGAGTTCGGCATCAGTATAAAAAAGCAAAGGAAGAGCAAGACAAAATTGCTAGGGGAAGAACCTACCCGAACTCAGGCCGACAGCAATAAGCTTGGCCTCCATCAGAAACTGTTGACACTTCAGCCCAAGCTGCGCCCATTGCCGGAGGCCCTTCACCGTCTCTTTATCAAGTGTGACGCCGGAGTTGGGAGCGGCCATCCCCCAGCCGGTCTGAAACGGCCACCCCAGCACACTTCGCACCCCGAAATAGTCCCGCTTCCACGCCGGGACCTTATTAGGGAGTTCGTGTAAGAGCTTGAAGCCCGGGCGAGGAGACAGGTAGTATGCCCACCTACGCCCAGGAAGGGGACCCACTTGCTTTTTAAGCATTAAAATAGAAGAAAAAATCTCCAAGTCCAAAGGAAAGCTCTCCTCACAGAATAGGGAGATCGTCCCCACTAAATTCCGAATGGAGTTCGGGTGGAGCTGGTCGACCGTCACACCGAAGTGGTTCAGAACCTCGACAAGAAGAGGATGGAAAGGCAGTCGCAGCCCCGCAACGAGCTGCTCCCGAAATATCACGATCTCATCAGGACCGTGTTCCCAAGGGAAGCTACCCGTAGGGATGAAATAGGCCTACTCCCCGGGCAAGTTATAGTAGTTTATGAGGGATCGGAGTCCCTCAGACGTCATAGTCGAAGGGCCAAACTGATCTAAAGTCCGACTGCGACGGGAGGTGGACGTCAACCTACCCGAGGCACCTCGGCCTATGGGTTCAACCTCTTCCTCAAGACCTACATCGGGCTCGCTAGAACTACCGGGGGATGCAAATCGGTTCGTAGAACCTGCATCAGACCCGCTTGGACTATCTGAGCCATCCGAGCTAGACATCAGGGAGTAGAAGACGAGATCCAGGAAAAGCACTCACCCGGGAAGAAGATTGGAGTAGACCACGAAAACTCGAGCGAGCAGAAGGAACCTGGGACGCGAACTGAAAAGCCTGGACGCGAGCTGAAACCTGGACGAGCTCGAGAGGTACAATAGCAGCGACTGGGGTCCCCCCCGCTATTTATATCCACAGCGACCGGAAAAAGACGGCCCGGATCGAAGCCAATCCAACGGCCCACAGTCGCGCTGACTGCACGTCCTCCGAAACCGAGACGTGACTAGCGCACGTCTCCCTGAAATGGATGACACCGGCGCACGTCTTTCAAAACTGACGAGGTGTCAATGCATGTCTTATCGAAACTGACGGGGCATCGACGCGCGTCTTTTCAAAATTGACAGAGTGTTAGCGCACGTCTCCTCACAATAAAAGCGGCAGCAACACGACTCCCGAAATTTGAGAAAACGGTTGCCGTCACGTCTCCCAAACGGCGCGCCTTTTTGAAAATTCAAATTAAAGCGCGTGCCATCAGTTGAATAAAATTCAAAGCACGGGGCAAAATCCGCCTGCCACCTTGCAAACTCCCCGCGCCAAGACAGGACCCTTAGCGCAGAGAGTGGGGGGCAATTGATGAAGGGAAATTTGGCCCGACCTCGCAATCACTCGACACGTGGCAAAAGCAAACAGCTCGGGGCAACAGTGCGCCCAAGACGCAAGCACCAAAAGGAACCAACAGTGCAGGAGCCCGAGCTCCCTACTAGGAGCCCGAGCTCCCTACTAAGAACCCGAGCTCCCTACTAGGAGCCTGAGCTCCCTAAGGACCCGAGCTCCCTACTGAGAGCCCGAACTCTCTACTAAGGACCCGGATTCCCTGCCAGGAGCCCGAGCTCCCTACTAGGAGCCCGAGCTCCCTACTAAGAACCCGAACTCCCTGCAAGGAGCCCGAACTCTCTCTTAGGCCCTAAGCCTCACAAAGCAGTGACCCGAACTGGCCCATGGCAGCTCGGGACACTCCCCAAACCGAACTCAAGACTTCACCTCGCCTCGCCACTCTTGTACCTCACCTCCCAGATACCTGGCTAACCGAACGTACCATCCCTGACACCGGGGGTGTCCGTATCCCAGGGCGGCGCACCTGACTGGCTTGGGATCTGACGCTTGACAGCCGCACTTCAAACGGCCTCCTGCCACCGCCACCTGCCACCATCATCACCAGTCGCAGAGATGACCTCGACAAAAGGAGCAGTGGCGGTTGTAACCAAGTCAGAAGAAAGGATATCCGAACTGGTAGGAACTCAGAAGTAATCATGCCCGATCTGACAGAGCTTGGAAGTGAGTGCGCGAGGTGGTTATAAAAGGCTCCCGACCCCCCAAGAAGAAGGTATGCAAATTTTGCGCTATCTGGTTTCATTTTGCCTTTGAAGGATTTTAACTTGAGCTTCGGAGCCTCCACACCGGGTCTCCCCCGGAGCGTTCTCACCCTTTGGTTTCAGGTTCCCCGTAGCTCCGTTCAGAGGCCAGGTCATCGACAAATAGGACCGACCAGATTGCGCCCCATCAGAAAGTAACTAATGCTTCTCTTTCATTGGCTATATTTTGCTTTGCTTTATGGATGGAGGATCAGATGTACTCTATATTTTTTATAAAGAGAATTGAATAATAAACTTTTCCTCTTTAAAGTATAGACCGAGATAATTAAATCTGCTATTTCTATAGAGAAGAAGAAGAAACGAGCGGGGGTAACTGGTAAGTAAAGATGGAATCTATTTTTTGACTGTTTGGGCCATGAGGAGTACTGAAAGTCTAAAGTCGGTTGCACCTGGGACCACATCTCAAAGTGCAGGTACGTCCAATAAATTAGGCTTACATTCTCACTATATTGGGTGGGGCAGAAAATAAGTCGGATCTGATCCGACAAGAACAGGATTTGGATACTTCCCTTGATCCTAATAAAATTGAACAGATCAGAAAAATCGATCCGCTTAATTAAAGGATCAAATTTGGATATACCCAAATCCGTTCTGCCATGACTCGATCCAATCCATTTGTTATGAAATATTATATATTAATAATACCTATATTTATATGTATTCTAGATATTATTTATATAATTATATATAATATAATATACCATTATATTGTAATTACAATTCCAATCAAATCAAATATCCAATAAAGTATTAAAATTCAAATTCAAATTCAAATCATATTATTGAAAATCCGACGAATTTTTATCAGATTTGGATCGGTCATATTTTTTACTGGATCAGATATATCCGATCCGTTTGCGGCCCTAATATTGAACGAGGCACATCTCTGACGGGGAGCGTAATCAGATGTGGGTACTGGTAAAAGCAGACGAAAAACAAATTAAGTACTTACTACTGGACAGAGCAGCTGCTACAGCTCCATATATATTTGACATCTTAATAAGCTTGCTCTCTTTTTTTATTGTATATATGTCCAGCATATAAATAGAGCCCAATAACAGAGCGGCTCACACTTCAGCTTATATAGGATGTACAGCCCAATACCGTTTATTGACCATAGCCAATCTGTAGCTATAGCTATGGTTTCATCCTTATCTATAAGCCTATTTTCTTGTATTGCAATTTCAAATCTCTAACTAAAGGGTTGGAAGTAATAAATTATTTAGATTCCAATTATTACTGAGAATCAAAAATACCCTTACAGTTTGTTTGGTTGCTGCGATGCGAATGAGAAATATGGAATATTCGGGTTAGATTCTTTCAAACTCATGTTTATTTGATGGAATGATGTGAGAAACGATGGAATATTATTTTTCAAAAACTGGGATGCGGGATGGTGAGACCCTGGTGAGAAAAGAAAAAACTCACAACTCAACACCCTATAACGGCCAGCACGACACCGAACTAAACATGCCTCTAAACACCAAATGGTTGCCTAACCATCGGGAACAACACCAGACTAAACTCCCGGTGGCCACCATGACTCATCCACCATTTCAATTGATGGCTAGGTTTCCGATCCCCAAATGCTTCCCTTCGAACACCATTCTAATGCCAAAACCAATGGTCATGAATACCATTAACCAATTTTTTACCCCCAAATTGAAGATTCTCGCATAAGCTCCATCTCAAAAGCAAAAAAAAAAAAAAAAAACTAACGAATTAATAGGAAGAAACCCCAAGGAGATCAAAACCTGTAGTACAGAGAGAGAATGTGCAGGGAGATCAATAATTTCATCAAGATATGGATCTCAGTTTTAGTATCTTTAAGCTTATGTTTCATCTGTCTCTTCAATCCATCCGTCTCTCTCTTCCATTTCATCTCCTTAACTTGTTTTTTCATCAAAATAAAAAAGAAAAAATCCATTAAAAAAAGATGATGAACAGTAATTTTTCCTTCTAAGCAATTAAACACCAAAATGCCAAAATGAAATTTTTTCCTTCTCATCCTATCTTTTCCTTCTAAGCAATTCGGTCGTCACCGTTTCCTGCCTGCTTTTGAAAAAGCGGCGGACTATAAGACTTGACTTTTATTATTTCACGTGGATAAGCGTAACGTTAGAAAGAAAATCAGTCACGATGTGTCGCGGACGTGGAAGTACGATTTTGTCGTCGAGACATTGGCTTTAACGTACAGTGGTGGGGCTAGTCCATCGTTATTGGTCAATGATTGTGAGGCGAATATGCGGTCGTTTGATTGTGATAGCTGGAACTGGAACTGGCCCAAACAGTTGATTGTTTTGTTTTTTAATGGAAAAAATTCATTAAAGTGTAAATTACTTGTTTCTCTTTTGTTCCGTGAAAGTCCACGTGTCCAATCAAGCATTTATCCAACTTATTATTTAATTAGTGTAAATTACGAGATAGATTGCTGTTCAACTACTGGCTCTGGGACCAATGATAATGCTCTTTATAATTATAAAATATATGCCCACACTTGGGTGCCATGTATTTTATCAATAAATTCTACTAGTTAACGCTCAGCTAATCCCTAGACAAAATTAATTAAAGTGTAATTATTTGATTCTCCTTTCCCCAGGAAATTTTAGAGAATTTGTTAATAGAAGAGACAGGCTCAAAATAGAAATACCATATCATTAACTTATTCTCAACTATAAAATATTAGTTTTATTTGCTTTCAAACTATATAAAAATTGAGATTAACGGTCAGTTAGTTATGTACACATCAAAATTCAATAAAGCTCTGTTATCGTCTTAATTTTTAATTTTGTTAATTTTTGATACCTTTTAAAAATTTTACTTTCATTGTAATTAATGCTACGTATGGCAGAGACGGTACCTTTGTCCATAGAAAATACAAGAAGCTTCAAGAAAAAAGGATAAGATGGACTTTTAAAAAGTTTTAAATGTCATATAAATACTTTCACCATTAAACCTAACCGTCTTTATTAATTAGTTCACACAGTGACTCACTAACTGGATATACCCAGATCTTCCATGAACTAAAACCCAATTCAGAACCAAAGATACAAGCAAAATAGATTTTAATTAAGGGAATAGATGCGGGTATGATTATGATTATGCTCAGGACTTAAACACTGTCAACTCCGTTGAAGGCTGGAAGTCCAAAGTCGGTGGGACCACATCTTAAACTGCAGGTACGTAGAATAATAAATTCGGTTTGTAGGCTGGTCAGTGAACATATTGATGAAATATGTCTATTTAATTCATTTTCACGTCATATGTGATGAAATTTTGATTTTAAATTAAGGAACAACGTTGTTTTGATTTCAGGAGAAGAATAAATATCCAACCAGATGAAATTTCCGGCGATGTCCGGTAGGTCAGAGGGAACGGCCCCAATCCACCACTACTCTGGATCTGTTAGTCATCTATATTATGTAACCTTAATTAGTTAAATCCCCAATAAAATTGAGACCTTTGTCCTGTTCATGTGAGATTAAAATAAACATGGAACTCATGACTGCAATTAATTAATTAATGTTTCATTTAATATTGGGCTTGTATATATTTATAATTTAAAACAACCCAAAAAAAAAAGGAAATTAATCCAGTAAATTCTCACCACCCAGTGCTAGGAAAGAAGTGCAACAATGCACCTCGCCAATGGGTACAACTGTACAAGGAGGTTCATTGCTAGTTGGGCGAGCTGCCGGAAAAGAAGTACGGTTTATTGCCGGCGTTATTAGCTTCTACAAACCGTAATCACGGCGCAAGCCTGACGTCGTAGTGACGTAGTATCAGATCAGTGGACACAGATCGAGAAGATCATACCAACACCGTTCCCAGTGATTGAGTGAATTTGATCAAGAGCACTGGGACGAGATAATCAACTCTCACAAGCAAAATGACAGTATAAGCTACGCGATTAAATAAGTAAAAAAGAGTAAAAAGAAAATGGAAGAACCAAGAAGACTTTTTGGTTTCATTGCTTCTTTAATTTGGTGGGTCCGATCAAATCAACTCACGAATGAATTAGAAGTCATCCAAGTTAGAACCCCACTAGCTATCTATGGTGGGTCCTGATCAGCTGATCAGGCACGGACAAATTAGAAGCCATCCAATTAACGGATAAAAAAGTCATCCAAACTAGAATCCAACTTTGGATTGTTTGTGAGCTTGATTGAAGCTAGTAAAAGAGGAATTATTTATGGTATATGATCCTACGGAGGAATTGTTTGTGAACTTTGAATCCAAACAGGCTAAACATCTTGTATGACGTAATTAAGTAAAACCCAACTTGGGGTTCAAAATTAGACTAGCTAGATGCTAATTACAAGTTGTGTGATGATATCATGAGGAAGAGATCACAAAAAGACCACGCCAACATATTCAGCTTAAAGAAGCATCAATACGACGGAAACAGAAATTTTAAATTGTTAGAGAAACCAAAATAAACAAGGCGTCAGAACATTTTCAGATTGATTTTCTTGATTCTGACAACAAAATGTTAGAAAAGATAACATTTTCAGATTGATTTTCTATGCCTATCTGATGCAATTTGTTTGTTTTTTTTTTTTTTTTCGATTTGTTGAATTGGAACTAGCCTAAGGGCGGGTGAAGCAAAATTCTAGAAAACCGTCCGATTGAGAATCTTGACCACAGAGATTGGTGTGTAGTCATGCTCTATTGCCAACAGGAAAGCTTGTTTAAATCTAAATTGAAAATAATTTTCTCTCCTAATTATAATAAAAAGCCGGCTTCAAGAAAATTAAATAAGAAAACCAACCGATCGAATGTTTCAAGGTTGATCATGTGGAAAATAGACGACCCCACAAAAAATACAGTATGTGGGACTGGAAATGCAGGCTAGGCCTGGATGCCGATGGACATGGAAGTCCAAGCTACAGTGCAGGAAAAAAGTACAGGAAAGGACCTCTCACCATTTGAGGGGGCCTACCATAAAAGTGAAAACCTGCCATATATAATATTGGAACGTGTTTTGTTGGAAGGTGATATGGACTCCTGAAAAAGATTTTTTGTTTATATTTGGAAAGAGCGGCATTAATACTTAATATAAAACAACTGCACATTCACATGATATAAAAAAGACAGTCAGCTGTTGTACAGCTGGATATGGTGTTGCTGTTTGAACTTTCTTAGGCTAAAAGCCAATAAGATGTATTTATTGCGCAAGATTTTCTTTTTTCTTTCTTTTAAACAACAACAATGTCTATATCAAGAAACACCGCGATGTTTGAATTTACCTCCAAACAATCATATCTGACTAATGAGTTCTGAGTCAAAGGATTCGTTATTTTTTAAGCTTTTTAGTTTCAAAGGATTAGTTATGATTTATGAAACCAAAAGAAAAAACGGTTTTATCAATTTCCGGAAATCTAAACATCAAATTAATTCTAAAAATCGCAAATTTCATCAGAATTAATTCACTGAAATCAAAGCATGCTAAACGCTTATCCAGTTAAAGCAAATGATCAAGATGAGGCGCCGTAGGGAGATTCCTTTGATATCGCATCGCTTTTTTTACATTCGTATAGGAGGTGATAATATTCTCTGCTGGCATATGCTCCTATGGATGAATTGTTTGGGAATTTTGAAGCCAACAAAGAAAAGATCAGATATTCAATAGTGCAAAGTCATGTTTAATTCACAGATCTCGCTAGCTAATAACTGGATGCATATATTGTATGAAATAAACCCAACTCAGAACCAGGCAGACACATAGATAGACAAAGAAACTAGATTTTATTTTTAAGCAGATGACCACTCGCGATCGCCAATACTAACATATATACTCGGCATCAGTTCAAAGGAGCATCACTATAGCAGAAAACCCAACTACAAAAGTAAAGACATACAGTGAAAAAGAAACCCATCTGAACTTCTTGGACTTAGAACTCCGAATGGTGTCTGTGGGGAATTCCTCCATTTCTGAGAAGGCAAACATCGCAAAGCCCAGGAGCACGCAGGTCACAAATAAGCCGATGTAGACATAAGTGAAGACCCTAGCATATGAGACAGTGTTGGTTGCGGACTCTTTGCCAAGAAGGTTCAGAACGGGCATGACTGGCAACGCCGCGAGACCTGCAGCGAGTGAAAACCTACGCAAGGCTTCTCTTTCGTTGGTTATATCTCGGCTTTCCTCCGTCGTGGAAGAACCAGAAGAACCAACTGCTTTTTTGGCTTCATCAACAGGTAAAGAAAGAATAGGAATTGAAAAATGTTCTTCCTTTTCTCTACTATCAGAAAGGGAACAATGGAGAAAAGATTCAGACTGAGACCCATCTCGGCTTTCCTCCGTCGACGAAGAACCAGAAGAACCAACTGCTTTTGTCGTTTCATCAACAGGTAAGGAAGGAATAAGAATTGAAAAATGTTCTTCGTTTTCTCTACTATCAGAAGGGGAAGAATGGAGAAAAGACCCAGACTCAGACCCATCTCGGCTTTCCTCCGTCGAGGAAGAACCAGAAGAACCAACTGCTTGTTTGGCTTCATCAACAGGTAAAGACGCAATAAGAATTGAAAAATGTTGTTCCTTTTCTCTACTATCAGAAGGGGAAGAATGGAGAAAAGACCCAGACTCAGACCCAGAGAAATATGCCATGTCTATGGGGTTGAGGAGGAAACGAGAGGGAAAGAACAGATGAGAACTATTCTTCTTTGTTTGGGCCGTGGGGAGTATTGGGGACGGGTATAGAGGGATTGATTTATAAGCTCATCCGTTGTCAAAAGTTCGAGTTCGAAAAAAAAAAAATCACCTATCGCCATTCTGTGCGAAAGCCAAAATTTACCATGAAGTAATCAGATATCCATGGCATTGGGGGGGGGGGGGGGGGGGGGGCATCAGGCGGGGCCCAAGAGAGATGCCACTTGAGCGGTCGATATAGAAACAACACGTGTTACAGGTGTATCTAAGACCTTGAATCTCAAAGACATTTTGTTGTGTTGGAGTGATGGAGTATTCTTTTACTATCGCTAGAACTAAGAATGAGAAATTATTAATTTGAATATTCTAAATCTTCGGTTCCCATCTGTCTCTTTGATATTAGAACGTAATCGCATAAGACGCATCCCTTCTAGAAGCTATATGTTGCTATACTAACCTCCGGAAGTTGCATGTCGACATTGTGGTTTAATCCTCTTTTGCTCGAAGCCTTCTACAGTTCTACTCCTCGTTAAGCTTAACGAAGAGGTGGGTCCAGAGAATTTTCTCATATTAGCTCTCTACTGTGTAAAGAATAGAGAATACAACAGTACACGCCATCTTATCCTAGCCGGGCATGCGTGCATCGAACCCTCTGTGTAGGCTCGATCCATTTGTTACAATGAAATATTATTTAAATGAATCGCTCATGCTATTTTGCCAATTAAGTTGCTGATGTGATATCTCAGCGTGCATTGGGAATATCTTCCATTTTTCATTGATGTCCTCAATATATAGTTGAGATGTCCTCAATATATATTGTCGGGTCCATTAGTCTATGCAAGAGTACTAAGTTATCTTATCCTAAAAGAAAGAGCCATGTGTGCATGGAACCTTCTATGTTGGCTCAATCCATTTGTTACAAAGAAATATTATTAAATCAATTACTCCTGCTTTCTCTAGTTGATTTTCTTCGGCAATCAATTTTACTCGGTACTTGACTATTGGAAAGTAAAACTTCATCTCAAAGCAGTATGGAAAATTTTATGGGAAAGTTTTAATCTTCTTCCGACACCTTTCATTTTTTTTTGAAAGACAGGAAATTTTCTTATATATTTATAAATGTGGATCCTTAGCCAAGTGAGTGGCGTACCTTGAAGAATTATTAGGGTTGCATTTAAATACCAACAAAAAATAATGTGAATCCATTTTTCAGAAAATTTTCTCATCGGAGAACTGGGTAGTAAAGTTCAAAATATCGATATGCCCGATATATCGGTAGGGGCATATCGGGAGTTTTGATACTTATTTTTTACTTTTTTTTTTAAATTGGTTCAGGAGAGCCGGTCTAAGACTCCTCCGTCCTCTGAACCGGTTAAATCCCCGATACACCCACTATAAGGACCTATTGAAAGAATTCAGGAACGATATGTATCAGCTGATACGGGCTGGTACATAATGATACTTTGAACCTTACTGGATAGCAAATGGCAGACAGCCGGCTGGTTGGTTTTGGACTCTTAGAATGGTGTAAGTCCACTATGATACTGCTGAATTGGCTGGGGTTGGAGTAGGAGAAGGGATTCGGGTTGGTGAAGAATGCTTGGTACAGTCTAACATGGATGGTTGAGCCCTTATTTTTTTCCATCAGGGGTATAGACCACTAATTTTTCGTCGCGTTGAATGTGGGAAATTTTTTTTTGGTAAATAAAATTAATATATTACTTCAATAAATAAAAAAGGGTGACGGAATCTGCTCCTTACAAATGTGCGCCTCACATACACATCCACCGTGCATTGAGAACATCTCCCGTCTATACTAACAAATAAATACGGAAAATGTTTCCAATGCATAAGGATGTGCGTGTGAAGCGCCAGGTATGAAGAGCAGATCCGGTCTCCAAGAAAAGGAGTTCAGGTCCAGCCATTCTGACATTATCCCAGTAATAAAAAATATTTACAGACTTTGCTACTTGGGCTACTACGTGGGTTAATTGAGTCTGAGCTCTAGATTTATACGGGAAAATCTATGTTTTTCGGATATCTAGATTTATATACACAATTTTAGCAAAATAAAGTTATTCAACAAAAAATTTACAATCTGCTGATCATTCTTTATTCTTTAGGCTGTGTTTAGTTGCAGTGCAAATTTATTTTCACTAGTACATTTATTTTATTTTATTTTATTTTGCTTCTTGTCTTAATTTATTTCATTTATACTACAATCAAACAAAATAAACTAAAATTTAAAACAAAAATAGGTCAAAATTTATGCTCAAATTATTTTATACTATCATGATTTTGTATTAATGCAAACTTGTATGCATTGCAATCAAACATAACCTTAATTTCCGGTCAAAAATGTCCATTTTCCCTCAAAGAACTTGCACAACCACCTTGGTATCTGAGTGAATCTTAACACTATTTGAAAATGGGTATATGGGAATGGGCCCTTTGCTGTTTTTATATGGGAATGGGCAAGTAGGGCTGTAGGGGTGGGCCCCTCTGACAGAAATACCTTTGACCTTGGGTCCTTGACTATTTAAAAATGGACATGCCCATAACTATAAGTGTACAAGCGGATGAGAGACGCTTTACGCAATTACATTTCAACGTGTAGGTGAAATATATACAAGTCTCCACCCTTAAATAATATACTACTCTCAAGGCTCTAATACCATTAGGATAGAAATGAAATTTAGGAGAAGAAATATGCCACATCGACGGTTTAATGCAGTAGCATACTAACAAAAAATGGTGATACAGGTGCATCCCAGCCATTGATTCTGCAGGGAAGAGGAAAGGACAGAAAAGCTTTTGTTTCCTTTCTAAGGCTTCCATCGCAGTTAAGATTGTTCCCGCCAAATTCTATGAAAGCTAGTCTGCTTTGGAGTTTGGACCAAGCAATTTAATTATCTCAGTAAATAAGAGTAATATTATAAAATTAAATAAAATATTATAATATAAGAGAACAGAATAGAAAAGAATCTGGACGAATCTATGATCTATGATGTATATCTCTTGTCATGCGTATCCATTCAATCAAATCTAAACAAATCCGATCAAATTTAACGACTTTAGATCTGCTGCTAATAAATGCTACCAAACACTGTCCCAATAAGTCATTACAACCCAATTTAATGTGAGGCTGGGACAGATATGATTTACATTGATAAGATTTGTGTCTGGAACATTTTAGCCAACAAACCAAGATGAAGAGATTCGATTTTTTCCATTTTATGTTGTGTTCATTCAATATAAAACCCAACTTGGTTTTTCTTATAAATCATGACCGTGATTGCATTAGCTACCCACAACGCCCCACATCATAACTTAATTTCGTAACTGTGCATTGGTAATATTTCTCGATGATGTTTTCAATGCGCGTTGAGATAAGCTTGGAATGTGTTTAATTGGATATAGGTAGATATATTTTTTATTTATTTATATTTGGATTCGTATTGGGTCATATCCATTTAATATCTACCAAATACGAATCAAATTGAGATTATAATTAGATATTAAATGGTATAAATAAATAAGACTAAAAATGATCAAAATATTATACATTATTAATAAAAGGAACTAAAAATGTTTTTAATATTATATTTTATGAACAAAATAATTGAAAATTACTTATGTGAAACTTGAACCTATGACAATCTGTTGGACATACAACATATAGGCCAAAACTTTACTACTAGATAATATGAATTTTAAATATAGGAACACATATATTTAAATTGAATCGAATAGGATTATAATAGATCAGATAACGGTGAATCCATATTTAATCCATTTATAAATGGATTGAATTCAGACCAGCCTTAATAGAATTGAATTTGAATTTTTAAAATCAAACAATCCAATACCGTTTGCAGCCAGTGAAGAATTAATCTAGATTCATCAAAAACACTCCATTAATTATGATAAATACACCTGATTGATTATCATTTTTATAATACTAGTGTTGGATTTTAATCTTATTAGAGATTAATCCAATGGGGTTTGATTGGTTAATTACATGAAAAAAAAATACACACATATATTTTGGAAAATAATTTTGTTATACTAAAATCAAATTTAACTTGTCCCACATTGGAAAAATACTAAACATGTTTTGAGTTTTTAAATACACACGCACGCATGTGTGCATGTGTATGTGGTGCAATGAGGCGCTTTAACCATTGATACGAGGCTAACCATTAATGTTTCAACTGTCACGGTTTGATCAGGTATGATAAGAGGCACTATTCAAACTTAATAATCAAGAACTGTTAACTACCTTTTAATAGTCACAAGGTTTAAAATTGTGATTTTTCAAAAATCCTTTTCTAAACCATCACTTTTCTTTTCTTCATGACTCTTTAGAAATTATGTAAGGAGCTTGAATCAAGCAAATGAACACAAGTTTTTGAAAATCACTTTTGTCTCTCTCAGTTTGATCTGTTATTGTATTACAAAAGGCTTTGTTGTATCCTATGAATAAATTTGCCTATAACCCAACAACAAGCTCAGTAAAATTGAATAAGGGCAAATAACATTCTAAAGATAGTATCTTTAGACCTCAGAGCTTTTCCTCCAAATTTATGTAACTTCAATTCCCAACAACTGATTCATTGGTTATAAGTTTTTCTGTTGTCATGTTCTTATGATTTCTGATGCATAATCAAACCCCATAAATAAGTATTTAAATGACATGGAACTGAATATGGAATTAATGGTTACATTGTTTGGATCAAATGAGTCAATCTATATATGGTGTTATATATAAAATAATAAAATTTAAAAAATATAAAAAAGAACAAAATTTTGTAGAAAAATGGGATATATCACTTAATATTTTATACTTCTATGACAAATTTTGATATCGAAAAAACACGATTCCACTTTGATACCGAAATGACATGATAGTAAAAAAACTTATAATCAATCAACCCAAATCATAGAAGTAGTAACTAATCAGGTGATGACATTCAAGCCAATGGTTGTCATTATTATTAAGGGGTCAATTGATTATGGATGAAGATGCCAAACATAAAAAACATATCATTTATTCTTTTAGTGAAGAAGATTTTAATGAGATTGTAGACTTCTTACTGAAACAGAAGTTGGGTAGACCACTACATCCTTGAAAATTTTATTATTTAATTATTTTAATAATTAAAAGATAAAGTAATAGTTCTTTCATTTCAGCAACTTCAATCATTATCAAATGGCTACTAAGCCACTCCACAAGAGCCTGAGGGTGAAGTATAGGTGCGTGAAAACCCTGGCATGTACCAGTCTTGGTTTCTCCCCATATAACATAATCTTTTAGCAGTTTTTGCAGCAATAAGCACAATGGAAGAATCTCAATGCAACTCAGGTCGGCTCAAATTAGCATTTTACTGCTTTGCACTTGGACTTTAAGGTCAGGCCCATTTAAATTTTGGCAAAAGCTCAACGCAATTCGCCCTAGTTGCACCCCAAGCAGCTTGATTGCAGGTCCTATGGCTTCTCTTTAAGAAAAAAAAAAAAAAAGAAAGCTTGATGGTGTACTCTCCATCCATGAGCACCATAGATGAGTTTTCAGGAAGAAGTTTGGCAATAATCAAGCCTGGAGATGCTGGGATTACTGTTGGACTAAAATCCTAAGCTCTGTCTCCTTTTGGTTGGTTGTTTATATGGTTATTTTCTTCTGTGAAGGAAGAACCAGAAGAATCAACGATACCTCTGTCTTTGGCTTCAATAGTCAAAGGAAGAGAAAGAAGAAGAGAAGAATGATCTACTACCAGATGGGGAAGATGACCCAAACCGAGAGAATCTACAGCTTGTGTGCTTGGCTAGGCCCAGGCCAGGGCTATGCACCCAATATCTGATAAGCTTGACCTGGACCGATCCCCGCCCGGCGCATGGTCACCAGTAGATTTGTTGGTCATACAGTTGATAAGGTGTAGATTGTTGGAGAAGAATGGGGTCACTATAACTTTGGAGGAGAAGCTCTGAGGCACGTCTGAAGACACTGTCTTTAGAACGTTATTTGCCCCCACTCAGTTTTACTGAGTTTGTTGTTGGGTTACAGGCAAATTCATTCCCAGGATACAATAGAGCCTTGGGCGAGAATCTGCAACCAACAAAGTTGAAGAGTCTCCAGAAAAACCTTCTGTGAGACTGTAGCAAACCGGACTGAGAGAGAGAGAGAGAGAGTGAATTTCGAAATTGTGTGTTTGGAGTCTGATTCATGCTCCTTAAATAATTTGTGAAGAGGTATGATGAAAAGGTATGTGCTGGTTTAGAGAAGGCACCTTGAACAGTCACAATTTCAAACATTATGACTGTTTAAAAAGTAGTTAACAGTTGGTGACTGTTTAAAAACCTTTACAAACCTTGTAAGATTTCCATATCTTTTCCTTCAAACCAAACATCGCAGAATAGAATTTCAACAAATTCATGATTAAGCTTCAATGAAAAATTTATGCCGCTGGAAAGATATGATACCAAAAGAACTTTAACCAATCAAAATCTTTAATGAAGTTTGTTAAATACCATCTGATTGTTTATCACTTTTATGTTTTTTTTTTGAAAAAAAGGTAAAGTGCCTTTATTAATGAAGACCTTTTGCAGCAGCATTCAGGATATTAGCTTTCCAAAAGTGTATGAAATAAGTTGATCCACTTTACAATATTTGTTTTAGAAAATTCTGTTATTCCTTTTAACCCAAATATTACTTAATACTGCAGCTGGGATGGAAGACCAAACACTTTTTGTGCTTGGACTGTCCTTTCTCCCAACACCACAGTAGATCACACACCGTCTCTGGGATGACCCAGTGGAGCTTCCAAAGAGACAAGAAATGGCTCCAGATTGTATAAGGCACAGGGCAGTGCAGGAAAAGGTAGTTGTTTTCCTCTTCCACTTGATTTTAGAGCACACAGTACAGGTTTTGGAGCTGGATTCCTCTGCTTTTATGACACCAGACGATTCGTTACAGGATTTTACTATCATGTTTTTCCGGTGTCATAGTCCAATCCAGCCTAGCCTATTTGACAACTCCCGAGGATTGACATTGGATAAAGAGAAATGGAGTTTTGGGGGTCCGCCCCACAGCTTATTTCCGCCGTATATTGAGAAAATCTCTTAATGATACCGTCATCAGTTCTGGTACTATCATGGGGTAGAGATGTAAATTCTTTTTGGTTGGTTGGAATCAGATTCTTATTTCCAAGAGGAGAGGTTAGATTCAAGGCTCAAAGTATCGGCACATATTGGCCCGTATTAGCTGATACGTATCGTTCCGGGACCTCTCCGATACGCCCCTATAGTAGGTGTATTGGGGGTCTGACCAGTTCAGGGGGTGGAAGAGCCCTAAACTGCCCCCCTGAACTAGTTTCAGAAAAAGTAAAAAAAGTAAAAAAAAACAGTATCGATTCGCCTGATACACTCCTACCGACATATCAGATATATCGATATTTTGAACCTTGAACAGAATGGCCAATTCCTTTAAATGGGAAAATTTGAATCCTATTATGTTCAACCAAACAGCTGAGAATCCATTTTAATTCTAATTCCAAATCCCTATTCCGGTGAAGTAAATAGACCCTCACACACATGGTAAGCCTATGAGTCAACTCAATACCACCTGGTCCAAGTAGGATGGGCCATGAATACCCATTGGATCAATTGCAATGTTTTTGACCTATTGTTTGTTGTTTGACGTGGTTGGTCAGATTGTTCAACCCGTCACCCAGAGTAAAAGATGGATCCGTTTTATCACAAATTCAGAAACACGTGAAAACCCATTGACTTTGGTCAGAAATAGTTGACCCAAATGGTTAAAACGATGAATCATTCGACCCGATTTTGGGTTGTGGTTGAAATAAATTGTATATATTATATTTGGATCTAGGTATATCCGATTTTCGATCAATTTGTAGATCTAAATATAAGTATGACCAAAATCCAAAGGTGTATGACTTGACACTTGCAAGGTTCAAAGTATCGATACGTATCAGTCCGTGTTGGCCGATATGTGTCATTTCAGGACCCTTCCGATATGCCCCTATAGAGGGTGTATCGGGGGTTTGATCAGTTCAGGGGGTGGAGGAGCCTTAAACCGGCCCCCCTGAATCGGTTTCAGAAAAAAAAAGAAAAAGTAAAAAAAAAAAACAATATTGATTTACCCGATACGCCCCTATCGACTTATCAGGCGTATCGATATTTTGGACCTTGGACACTTGTATTTTGGATTAGTGACGTAAATTGGGTACGTTGGTCTATTTAAGGCTGACCATTCTAACTGAATGAATGGCCCATTCTGACAAAAAAAAATAAAAAATTAGCTAAATCGTTGAATAGTTCAAACGGTTTAACTGCTCGGGTCAGTGGTTTATTGACCAAATCAATGATTTTTGGAAAAATAATGATTCTGGGGTAAAACGGAATTTGTCACCTGACCGATTCCCGATTTTTTGGTCCGACTGTCCGGTCCAGTCCAGTCCGGTTTTGAAAATCATGCCCAAGACATCTCAGGCTGGTTTGGGCTTCGTCAGAATTGGGTGGATTTGGTCAGGACCAGGTGGGTTGGTTGGGTCGTTCATGTTTTACATTTCTATCTTTCAATCATTTGAATAGCATTTGGACTTAACACTTTTGTATATAAAAAATGAAAATACATATAAATGTCATCACATATATAAAAAATGAACTAAGTTAGGTTTGCAAGTGGTCTTGTTTTTTTATTAAGGATGCAACTTTGGGCAGGTTGGACTGGGTTAAATATCAACCTAGGCCCAATTCCAAGATCAGGACTCAAGCTTTGGATTAGCCCACCCTGAGGCCCAAGCTTGTGTATCCACTCAAGCCTAGCCTGACATAAAACCAACACATCTTAGTTTGGGTTTGGGCTTGAACAGAAGGTGGATTTAGTCAGGGCTATTCGGGTTCATTGGATTTGAAAGCTATTTGTATTCATGTTTTACTTTTTTTTTACCTTTTGTTTGGATTTTAGACTGTATTTGGGCTCTATACTTTACTATAGAATTAGAATAAAAGTAAAATATATACAAGTCTCTGTACATGGATATATGCTACTTATAATATATGATGTATATGTTTTTGTGCACGTTAGTGGAAGATTGTTGTGTGTGTGTTTTTGGCTAGGGCCAATCAAGGTTTCAACCCAAGCCCAATCCTTGCTATATCTCGGGTTGGGTCAGCTAAGACAAGGTAAGTCATGGTCAAGTCATAGACATAATTTCAATGAATCTATTATCTATATTTAATTCCTATACGTTTAAGATCTGTATTTGTTTGTCTTTGTGTGGTCATTTCTTCCTAGTCCTACATTTTTCACCTGGAAGTTTTTATTCTTAGGCTCAGTTTGGAAAGAGTGAAAATACAAATATGTATAGCCCACAGACTGAGTCGTGCCACTTTGTTACTATAGCCCACATGCTTCTGGTAGGCGTGCACTCACTTACCAAATCTCCATGAACCACAAGAGGATGATGCTCAAATTTTACAAAGAAGACAGAGAAGAAGATTGTTCTCAGACCTGAATGGACACAGAGGTGTCCTTTCAAACAGGAGCCTCTTCAAAACAGTGCACCTGTTCGAAGAGGCACAAGAAGGAAGAGACATGAAGTTCAAAATTTGAAGAGACACAAAAACGTTTTGTTCAAGATTCAAATTCTTAAAAGCAAAAATTATTCAGTGCATCGCACATGTGCACCCGCACCCCCACCAACGCCTTGACTTGACCCGACCCAACCCTTCACATGCATGGAATATCTATAGTGCCCTCCTCTTATGGGTCCCTATCCATAGAGAGAGCAAAACTATACATATACTCTACTTCCACTCCTTTCCCAAGCAATGTGGGACAAGGAGTTTTCCTATACACTCAAGAGTGGGAAAAGGAAAAGACAAAAACAAAAGAGGGACGAGAGAAATTCTTGAAATTTTGAATCTCCCTCAAACAATAAATATATACAAAATACAAGGTTTTGCGATCTACAAATTTGTATTTGTACTCCTTCCAAACTAAGCCTTAAATACAAGTTTTTCTTCTATGCATGGCCTGTCGTGTGCGATTGTGCCTACATTGAATCCACACATAACGCAGTCTGGTGTGCCTAGATCAGGTTCTAAGCTTAGGCGTGCATGCCCAACCTTTCCCAATGAAGAAATTACATTGCCACTCCAAGTAATTTTATTTTTTCTATTGGGAAGCCAATCGGGGAAAATGAACACAACTGAGTTCAGACAAAAGAAGTGTGCAAGTCAGGTTTTATCTCTCACCACATGTTTGTTTTATGTTTCCAAGCAAGGGAGACAATAAAATGAAGAGATGATTGTAAGAGGTGTGGGGCAGTAGGTTTGGTGCTTGCATTTTTGCTAATGTCAAGTTTATTCAAATGTTTCATTTTGAAAATTTAAAGAAAAATGATGGGTAAAATAGTCTTTTCCATCTTTGCATTAACAGACGCTAGCGACAAGGAGGGTTTAGTCAACTATCAAAAAACTTAGGGTACTTTAAGAAATTTGCCCATAACAAATAATGAAAATAATCACATAATGAAATAATATTATTAGATGTTATTTTTATTTATAATATTTTGTTGTTATTAAATAAATAAATAATAATAACAACAATAATGATAATAATGATAATGATAATAATGATAATAATAATAATAATAATAATAATAATAATGATAATAATAATAATAATAATAATAATAATAATAATGATGATGATGATGATGATGATGATGATGATGATGATGATGATGATAATAATAATAAAGGTAAATTACAAAGACCCCCTGTACTTTGTTTTGCGACAAAGGCCTCCCTTATACTATGACCCTGAGACAAAGACCCCCTTACGTTAGCTTTTCGTTGAAATCTACTGTTGCAATATCTTTTAATCTCCATACTACCCTTGTAATAAAGACAATTGAGAGAAAATACTATTCATCTTTCCCAATCTCACAACCCTGACTCTTCTTCCCCTTCCCCTTTCTCTCCTCTATCATTAACGCCCAGGCTTCTTTCAACAACAACAGCTAAGTGGAATACTTGAAACTATGATTGCTTCACAGAAACCCATTTGTTTCCCCAGCACAAGCCCTCTCTTTGGATGTGTCTCTCTGTTCTTTTCTCGGCCCAGTGTAGTTGTAGAGCCTTCAAGGCTCCCATTGTCTCCGATGCATTGAAGGGCTCCGGCCAGTATTTCGTTGATTTTAGGATCGGGACCCCACTTCAGAGCCTCCTTTTTGTGGTGGATATCAGCAGCGATCTCTTCTGGGTCAAGTGCTCTACTTGCTGGACATGCATGGGTGTAGGTACCCGATCGAAGGGGAGAAGAGAGGGGCATAGGTACTCGTAGAACTAGAATCCATTGAGGCTTGGCTTTTGGGGATCAAGAGATCATCCAGTATCGCCTGCTCTAGATGCGACAGACTTGGAATTTATTTCCTCTGCCTCAGAAGTAATGGATGCCGAGGATGGTTTCCTATTGGAACGCGACAGACCTGGAATTGATTTCTTTGTGTAGGATAGCAGAGATCTCCTGATGATTTTCGAGTTTATATCTCGAGCTTTCATAGCGGAAATCACTTGCATGTTTACCAACAAGCTCAAAATGCATAGATCATCGAACCAGGGTTCGGCATTGCTAGCAGCGGTGTTAGCGTGTCCCGGTATCAATCCCATTCAATTTGTTCTGGTTAGACGACCTATCCGAGCTTGAGCTGGCTCCCTCATTCACCAACCATCCAGAGGAACAGATCCTACTGCAATTACCTGCTTAGCACCATATGAATGAATATGTTCAGGGCTTCACTTAAACAGAGAAACATATGTCAATGGTACTTCCTGCTCCAGCCTAAAGCACAACAGTCTCTGTTCTACTTTATGCATAGAAGAATTCTCATACAATTTCCCCCCTCTCTATTACCTACTATCACCACCACCCTGATTACAAAATGATTTAAGACCTTTTAAGTAATAGAAGAAATAAATCACACTGTGCCAATGGAAGGTTTCTCCTTTGTTGCCTCTGTCAGCAGCAAGCCACCAGCAGTCTTTTCTGTTCAGCTTCAGCAACCTGGAATCAAATAGACATGAACGGTACAACCACAGATTACCAAAATATCAGGAAATATCCAAGTGAGGACTGAACAACAATGATGATTTGTTTTGAGGAAGCCCAAGTTATTCCATGATGCACCATACTTTTAAATCATACACCAGCTTAGAACAACAAAGAAAGGAGACACACCTTGATTAGAACACGGTCATTCAGAGACTTGAGATCCATGATATTGTTTGTCTCAAGAATGTCCATAATGTCATCCTCCTTCAACAGTAGATGATTGGATCCATTGTACTTCAACTCTGTCCCTGCATATTTTGAGTAGACTATCTGAGTACCAGTCTGCCAGAAAGAGAAAATTAGTGGAACCTATTCAACTACATAAATAGATACACTCAAGCATACTGAAATTGAAAATCACCTTGACATTGATGTCAACTTTATTCTCTCCAACAGTCCTTCCCTCTCCAACGAATACAACTTCACCTCCTTGAGGTTTTGTTTGTGCAGTTGAAGGGAGTAGAGTTTTCATCTTTACCAGAACTCTATCGCCCAAGGGTTTGATGGAATTGTACTAGTACAAAATTGAGAAGATCAGTATGAAATACCCTAAATTTTACACGCAGATGACTTCCTAATTCTGTGTACCATCAGATACAATACACACCAACATGGATCAGGCTGAACAGAGATCTCTATTCAGCTAAAATCAAATCAAACACCATAACATTCAAATCCACATCACAACTAAGAGGGCTCCCCTCACCTATTGCAACTGCAGCTTGAAGAATAAAATTTTCAACTCATTCCCTCTGGTTATACAAGGACCATTAAGAAGACAACCTGTTTATTGAAGTTGGGATCATGCTCTATTGGGTTTGCTAGCCAAATGGGCTGCAGTATTTGGAGTAAAATACCATGTTTCATCGGGAAACACAGCATCGAAGGTATAACCGGACTTTGGGGGGCTCTCATCAAGGGGCCTAGAATTGGCCGGTTTGATCATGCCGATCCGTCTGTAGCTTTGCGTGGTCAGAGTGCATTCTTGGTCATATTGGGTATCTTCTTACTTTGGTTCAGCTGGTAGTTAACCCAAGTTCGTCTTTTACCATTCTTGCTGCTCAGATTAGCCGAGGGCAACGAGGTAAATTTGCCTCCAAGTTCCAACGGCTGGTTGAAGGCTTTGAGGATTCAGAGGATAAGCTAAGGCCGAGGCGGGATGCTCCCTTCTCTATATAGTAGAAGCCGAGGATTGCGGGTCATCAACTCAGTGGTGAGATTCCTAAAGATTCGAGGTACTACAAAATAAGAGATGTCAGAGGCCTCGAGTGAAGACCTGAGGCGGAGGCTCCAACACTCAAGTTAGTATGAGGTGTAAGGTGGGGGAAGGAGCAGATGAAGTCTCGATGGTAGTCCTTGGATGTACTAGGTCCCCAAGAGTAAATGCTAATGAAACGAGGTAGGTGCAATGATTTTAACTCAAGGCACTGGAAGTAAATGAGAGAGTTGTATCTGAATTTTGGGATTTGGATCCCTTGTCAAGGGAGAGTTACCTCAAATTTATACTTGAGCGAGCTAGAGGCAGGTGGAGATGAACACACCAGATGAGAGTTGTATGAAATCAGGTGACAGGTCCTTCCAGTACGCCCAACTGCTCTGCAGTTGGCTCTGTATGAAGGCAGTAGGGTTCCCCCCTATTGTGGCTAGTGCTGTCAAGTGTTAGTGGGCTGGACGTGGCTAGCCCACATCACTTAACCCCCACTTCCGAGGCTGAGGCGAGGTCTTGACTTCAGCTAGTAATGGAGATGATAGTCGAGGTAAGGCCTCGGCTTTGGTCGTCGGGAGTAGCGATTGTTATGCCTTTGGATTCGTCAACTGAGGGGTATTCTGTAGTGGCATCGCTTTCACCTCATATGTGTCTTCTCTCATCTGTTCGGAGATGCGTGTGGCGTGGATGCCTCGGGTTAACGGGGATGGTCCATATCACGTACGGTCAAGCTGCGTCAAGGGTCCACCGTGAGGAGGACAGTCACCCGGATAGGCGTACGTTTGTTGGGCTGAGCGGTTCGCCCGACGGGTGAGCCTCGCGGTTCGCCCAACGTCGTTTCATCTTCCGTGGGCACGCGTTGAGAGGTGCGGTATAGCTGGTTCACAGAAGCAAAGGGTCCCTGTTATCGCCGAATCCGTAGTGATCTGAGTTGTTTCTTGGGCGTCGTTTCGTCTTCCGAGGACGAGTGCCGGATGGTGCATTATGGTTGGATGGTGGAAGCGGAGGTGCCTCAGCCATCGGATCCAACAAGATCTAGGCTATCCATTTTCCTTTAAATAGGGGCCCTGGTGGTGACTTTCCCTGTTATTTGAACTTAGGCACCCTTGCTGTCGAGTGAACTTAGCTCCCAAGTTCTCAATCCTTTAGGAAGCCCCATCTTCACCTTCTTCACCATCTAAGTAATTCACAATGTCTTTCTTAGACTCCGGCCTTGAGTGCCATGAACTCCCAAACACCTCGGGAGGGAGCTCTCCTCAAATCCCTTTCCCTCTCTCCTCCTTAGGTTCTTTGGCCAGAGCCCCTCTTCGACGGGAGGTAGCTGTACAAAGGGAAAGGGTAGCCTCAGGGGGGGTTGAGGGCTGCTGCCAGGGTGATGACTCTCGCCATGAAAGCGTCGTGTCAACGTTGTTGAGGGAGCCCGAAGGGTCTCTAGCCGATGAGGAAGACGGTGTGGAGCTCACCACTGGACCGGTGGAAAGGAGCGCTGCCCGAAGGGTGGCTAACGTTGGTGTCCCACGCTCGGAGTTTGACAGCTCCTTGGATGTGGGCCAGGTCAAGTCCCTGGAAGGGTGACTGACGTTAGGTGACCGGCCATGAACCCCTGACGAGGGAGAAATCTGTGTCTACTAACATTTTTTAGAGTCTGGCCTTAGGTTTCTCCTCCTTTCCTTAGTTTCTAAGTTATTGGAGAGGTACGGTATCACTATCAGTCAACTCATCCCTAATGCCCTAGAACCATCATGGCAATGTTAGTGTGGGCTCGGCTTCAGGACGTGGAGCTGACATTAGAAGTGCTCGGTGCCATGTTTGCATCAAGGAATCATGTTTTTGAGGCCAACATGTATTACTTCTATCCCTGGAGAGGGAAGTCGGTGCCCTCGTCCGTCCATGGGTGGAAGGACAAGTTCTTCTATGTCTCATACCCCGAAGGCTGGAGGTTCAGGTTTGATTGGGAGGAGGCCTGTGTAGTCATCGAAAGATGTCCCCCTCTGCTTTGAGGTCCCCCTCTGCTTTGAGATGAAGAGGCTATTATGGTGGCTCATCTGCTTGTGATGGGGACATTCCAGGCGAAGCCGTTGGCGGAGGAGGAGGTCCCCCTAGTGTTCGTTGGGATTAGACCTACCCCCATCGGTAAGAGAGGTTTTGTAGTTACTTAGAATGCCTTCCACATCTTCATCTTGTTATACTTACTGTCTTCTTTTGTTGTTCGTAGAAGTGCCAATGGATGCTAAGCAATGATTGCTCAAGAAGGTCGGCGCAAAGCAAGATGGGAAGAAGGCCGAGGCATAGACGCCAAAGCAACCCGGAAAAGAGGTTACCTCCCTGTCTCGATGAAGGGGGGAAATCCGCAAGTCCCCGCCAAGGGGAAGCAATCGGTGGTAGCACCCCAAGAGCTCGCCGGTGGGGTAAAGAGGCCCTCAGAGGGGTCCAAGAAGTCAGTGGAGGAACCGAAGAAACCAGTCGGGGGGGGGGGGGGGGGGGGGGGGGGGGGTGGGGGCGAAGTGGGTCGGAGGAGGCCCGCTGTAGACAGGAGCCATCGCAGAAGGTGGCCAGCGCTGAACGCCCGGTGGAAGAGGTGGTGAGGAGATCTGCGCCAGGGGAGCATCCATCCAGGCCTTCTTCAGCTCCGCCATCAGTGCAAGGGCTCCCCGAGAGAGCCGAGGGGGCCAACAAAATATTCCATCCAAAGTGGTAGCTCCAAGAGGGGGACTCCATCAGGGATGAGGGGATCAGCAAGGCCCTGGTGAGCAGGGTGATCTTGCCGAGGGACCGCTACCGCTTGATGTAGAGTGACCCCATGGCCATCTACGATGAGGGCCTATACCATCTGGCCGAGGTAAGACATGTATTTTTTATTATTATTTTTTCTGTTGCTTTGTATCTTTTGTATTAGCTCCTCTTCTTCCTCCTTTGTTTACTAATTGGCTATGTTGCAGGCCTGCTTGCACTTCGTTGGTTTGAGGGATCGGATGAGGCTAGCGATGTCTCGCATTGACAAGCTAGAGAAGGAGAAGGACAAGCAAAGACTGCTTCCACTGAAGATGACATGGTGCAGGATGAAGCAGAATCAGCAGGATGGCTCTTCAGCAAGAACTTGATTCTTCAACAAGAATATGATGGAGGGCTAGTGAGCACGACTTCTGATTACCTTTTCTGCCAAAAGGTAATATCAAGAACACTTCTTGATCACTCCTAGAGGTGGAGATCGAACTGATATGGCGGCAGGAGCAGGAAAGAGTAGAAGACAGGAGCAGTCGAACTGCATGTTCTTTTCTCTCTTTAATCTTTGAACTGAGAATTGTGTCTTGGAGGTTCTCCCTGCTCCTTTATTTATAGCCTTTAAAGAGAGCATCTCTTAATCCCATTAGGAGTTTCCTAATCCAAATATTGTATTTGGATCTACACTCTCTTTAAGAGATAAGAATAATCCCTTATCTTATCTGCAAATAAAGATTAGCCCTCCTAATCTAATTATGAGTTTCCTAATCCAAATCTTTATTTGGATCTGGACTCTCTAAATGGATAGGGACAATCCCTTATCCTATCTACTGATCTAAATCCCAAAACCGCCCCCTTTTGGTTAATCTCATTAAGCTAGTTCGAATTGGGCTTTAGGCCCATTAAGTCCACCTGCTCACTTACCCTCCAAACTACTGCCTAGTTGGATATCATTGTATGGCGTGGGACCCAAACATTGATCTACACATCAGCCACATGGGTTTAGCCCAGCCTCTGTTACAAGGCCTGGCCGAATTCATTATAGAAGACAGTGAACCCCTAAGTCCATCACCATGGGCTCTTAATGGGCCCAACATTTACACTAAATGGTCCATGGGACAAGCCACCTTATAAAAACCCAAGGACTGTGGGTAGATGCAAGATTTGCCCATCAGGTATTACTTTCAATGGTCTTACACTTAACCTCTCAGCCCATAATGATCAAACACTGCCCGATAAGAGAGGACCTTTCCCTCGGCTACAAGGTACAGCGTTGTACTCTCTACTCACATGGATCCCGGGAATTAAAACTTTTTGTAAACATTTTGAAACCATAATATATTATATATATATATATATATGTATATCTCTATTTAAATATATTTTGCAAAACAAATTTCAACGATTGAAATCAATTGCCGGCAATTTTGGTTTCCATCAGAGAGAGTGCATCCCCGATCATTCATTTTGTCTAACAAAGGAGTTGATCCTGTCACTATGATCACCCACTCAGTTGAATTCTCAAACTATCCCAACATACCCAGGTTTTGACCCTCTCTAAGGATCTCATTGATTGACATATCAAAGATAGCCCAATCCAACACTTAGTGTAGTATCATAATTGAGTCTAGAGGTCAGGTGTAACATTCCAGTTTTGCCCATCTATCTCCAAGGTCCAGGGCAATACTAGAATTCTGGTCCGGTTCAGGGTTTCAAGAAAACCCACACTGCATGTTCCTTATGTCTCACCTTGACAGCTGAGACAAGTCACCCCAACCAACTTGGTAGCACATCAGTGTTAGCCTTGGCAGGATAAATCTCCCTAGATCTATCCAACGGCTGTGAGATTCTAAACTAACACGAGTCTCAGTTTAAGGGTATTACATAGAAACACACCATAATAACATGAATCAAATATGTACTTTATTCATTTGCATTAAATGTCATAATGTACATCATTTTGATTGGAGCTAAAGGGCATACACTTAACACTGACTTCTACAATTTTTCAAGAACATGCACAAAAACATAAATATTAAGCATGGTATTTAGTTTACAATCCACCCAATTTTACTAAAGCCCAAACCCAGATTCAAATGTGTGGGGCTTAGGCCAAGCTGGGTTTGGGTTGATGAACTCAAGAATTGACCTTTGAATCTCTTATTAGGCTAGACCAAGCTTGAAGTTCTAATTTTATGGATAGACCTAGCCACATAGGTTGACATTAAAAGTCCAATTTACCAAGGTTTTTAAAACCAAATTGGACAATGGACCGGGGAGGGGTCTAGTTTTTCGGTCGAATGTCCTATCGTTTAAACCGAATGAACGGTCCATTCTGACAAAAAAATTAAAAACCACCAAACCACTAAACGGTTTAACCACCCGGGTCAGTAGATTGCTGACCAAATCAATGGTTTTGAGGGTTTTAATGGTTTTGGGGTAAAACGGAACCGATCACCTAATCGGTTCCAGGTTTTTTCGATCTGACCATCCGGTCCGGTCCTATTTTAAAAATCATGCAACTTACCCAAGTTATACCCTTAATGCATTATATAAAGATATTTGTATATATTATTCTTTTATTCAATTTTTTATACTGAACTGCAAAGCTCAAATGCAGCTCAATTGAAAGATAGAAATGCAAAACATGCTTTCAAATAGGGGTGGCAATTTTCAATCCAACCAACCCACCCATTTATTAAAGGGTTGGGTTATCTTTTAACTACTTGGTCAATAGTGGGTGGATTAATCCAATAAAGACTAACTTAATGGTTTGGGTGAATTGCGTCATGGGTATACAATGGGTATCCATTAATGGATTAGAAAATTTCATTTTTTCGATTCTTATCTTATTTCTTCCCTTATATTTTGATAAGTAATAAATTATTTATTTACACAAGAAGAGGTTCAATACAACTAGCGAGAGTACCCCACCAAAAAGAGATCAGATTGCAGTTTCTTTCCCTCCTGAGCCAACACATGAGCAATCTGATATCTAGACCTACTAATAAAACTAAAGTTAAGAACTGAAAAATAAGACTTGAACGAACTAATCAGATCCGCCTAAAACATAGATTCCCATAAGAGCTTAACAGAACCAGACTTTAAACAATTAACTACATTTTGAGAATCTGACAGAATGACAGAATGAGGACTGATTGCCTGTTTTGATCCTTAGCAATAGGGGTGTCAATCAACCGGTTTTAGTTTAGATTCAATCCAGTACAAACCTTATCAAATCGGATTTGGACGGTCCATTATAATTATTGGATTGGATCAATCTAAAATAAATTGATTCATATTTTTATTGGTTTGAATTAAACCTAAACTAAATTTTCAATAATTCGATCATGATGCCAAACCCTTATCCAATTTGAAATCAATCAAAACTGAAAACAGTATAAAATCACTTTTATGAAAGTACTTTTACGAAAGCACTTTTATGAAAACATTTTTATAAAAACATTTTTATGAAAAGTATTTTTACGAAATCACTTATAAAAATACTTTTACAAAAGCATTTTTACGAAAGTACTTTTATGAAGCACTTTTATAAAGTAGTTTATAAAAAGCACTTTTACAAAATCACTTTAATTTTATGAAAGCAACTTTATAAAAGTACTTTTACACGAAGCACTTTTATGAAATCACTTTTACAAAAAAAATTTTATGAAAGTACTTTTATGAAAGCACTTTTATAAAAGCACTTTTACAAAAGCACTTTTAGAAAATCACTTTTACAAAAGCACTTTTAGAAAATCACTTTTATGAAAGAACTTTTACGAAATCACTTTTACAAAAACACTTTTCTAAAGTACTTTTCAAAAGTACTTTTATAAAACACTTCTACAAAGGTACTTTTAGAAAAATACTTCTACTAAAGTACTTTTATAAAAGTATATGGAACTACTTTTTGAAATCATTTTACAAAAGTACTTTTACAAAAATGCTTTTATAAATTTACTTTTACAAAAGCACTTTTTCAAAGTACTTTCAATAAAGTGCTTTTGTAAAAACACTTCTATGAAAATAGTTTTATCAAAGTACTTTTTTAAGGGATTGTATTGGATTTGGACTGAATTGGATCCAATACATTTATAAGTGAACTCACGTTGGACTGGATCGGGTTGGATCAAATCCGTCCAATTGACACCTCTACAAAATATAATGCAGAAAAAACAGAAAGAAGCTCAGCATCTGCTACCCCCTTGAGTAACTGCCCCTTCAACCACCAGCTGCCACTTAGTTGATTAAAGACATCATCTCTGTCTCTCTCTAGAAAACCCTAATCCAAACCCTAATCAACACAATCAACAACAGTAATTCAATACGAACTAGATCTCCCAAGACAACGATACAGTTTCTAGTGGTAGAACATTGGACCCAAAAAATTCATATCCATTTGCATGATTGATGTTACAGACCCATGAATTTATTGGACCAGTCATACTAGCCTGTTCTCTTCAAGGCCCAGCCCACAAAGTACCCCACCAATAATTGTAGTCAAGTATAACCGTTTCTGTTCTGATGTGGCCGCACAATCATTACAAATCATTACCATTGTGAACCACTCCTAGGATCAATTGTAACGGTCACGGGCCAATATAATTGAAACCTATCAATAAACAAGGCATTCGACATTTTAATCAAATTCATCTTCTACTTTAGTGATCCGGAGCCTTCTTTGAGAGTTGTTCCATCATTATTACTCTTTTCCTTTCTCTAAAACTGTATTTAACAATTGAAAAAAGCCATTTTCATTCCCTCTAACTCGATATGGGATAAGTTTACTTGGAGGGTCTACTTTCTCTACGAAGTCGGCTTACTTGGCTAAGTTTAACAGCTCCGAATTTAATAACAACCTAAACCAAAAAATTAGGTTGATTTGGAAAATCAGATGCCCACCAAAAATAAGAATTATATTATATCTCCTGGTGAAGAATAGTCTCACCTCAAACTCAATCTGGAAAGAAGGGGATTTATCATAAATACTTCTCGTAGTTTTTGTGGTGTTGAAGAGGACATTGATCATATTTTTAGGGTGTGTATTTTTTGCTCATCAGGTTTGACATTTATCTCCCCTTCTCTTAACGGGCCGATCCACCAAAATATCAAGGCAGAGATGAGAAGTTAATCTTGGAAAAAAATGCTTTTATGCTTTGGGTTCTGTAAAAATTCAGAAACCAAAAAACTTTCTCTAATATTTCAATTCTTCCCTCTTTGGTCATCTCTTAATCATTTAAATGACTTCTGGAGTAGTCTCATTCTAAGCAAGTTGATAAACCTACCAAATCATGGAGGCAAGTCATTTGGAAGAATCCCAAGATGGGATCCATTAAAATTAATTTCGATGCCTCCTGTGCAGATGGAAGTTGTTCTATTGTAAGCATTGCCAGAGACTTCTCCTAAAATGTACTTAACATTAAAGGTTATAAATTGGGCTGCACCACCATCAACGTTGCTGAGGCTTGGGCTGCTTGGGAAGCATATAATCTTGCTCTTAACTTCAAAGACACCCCCATCATCATTGAAGGCGACTCGAAGCTGGTCGTTTCTTGTCTTCAGCAATCCACTTCCCCCTTGGCGTTTAAAGAGCACAATTTCCAGTTGTAAGGAGCTTGTGGATGCTTTCAACCTGCGGATTTCTTACCACCATGTCTTTCAGGTGGTGGACTCCCTCTCTCTTGACCCCTCTAATCTTCTCTCTAATTTGTCTCTCATTTGTTTTTCAGACTCGTGGGGACGTGCTACCCCGGCTTGTGTAGAACATTTCGATTTCCATAAAATAGTGGTTTTGGTGAGCTGAGCGATGGTAGATTTCTCCATCTGCTAGAACAGCCACACAGGTTCTTATCTTCGGTGAGAGTTTCATTTTGATGATAATGATGACCTTATAAAACTTGACAGAGCTTGGTTTTGCCAGAAAAAAAAAAAAAAGTTTGTTTGGGAGCTAAAGAACCCGAAGGACAATTTATTCCCAAACTTCACAAGATAATCCTGATTCTTGACAGAGAATTTTGTTGGTTGGGTTTGAACAGCATCACCTATTCACCATTTTAAAGTTGTAATCCAATCTATTTTTGTGTGGATGGATAATGTAACGAAGTCATTACCATTATCTTATTCTTCTGTGCCTGTAGTTGAAAATAAAAGGATGAAAGCTAACTTATTTTTGGAATTTTATTTTTTGGTCTTCTATTAAGTCGCCATTCTCCATTCCCATTAAAGAGATTCCAACTTCCTGTTCATTTTGCGATTTTTGGCTCAAGACTCTCAACTGTGCTTTGAAGTAAGTATGGGCCATTTTTTTCTCAATTTTATAAATTTATTATTATTTTTTATAATATTGCGTTTCTTTGTCTTATGTATTTTTTTGTTATTTTTCTTTATTTTCTGTCTTTCTATAATTTTCTTATGTTATTCTGTAATTTCTGTTATTGTCTATAGGATTTGCCTCACATATATATATTTTTTATTTTTGCTATTTTTATTCATTTTGTGTGCATTTTTATAAATTTTGTTATATTATGCTGCAATTTCTTTTGGTTTTAAAGGCCCCATTTCATTCATGGGAATAGGGGTCTGGAATCGGAACCGGAATGGGCTATTCTGATTCCAACTGTTTGGTTGGATGGAATCAGAATCCCATTCCTATTGCTGCTGGAATGGCATTCCCCCATTTGAGGGAATGGCCATTCCCTGCCCCTCCCTAAGGAAGGAAATCACATTCCTGATGATTTCAATTCCCATTTCCATTCTTGTCTTGAACCAAACAGACTATGGGAATGGGCCATTCTAATTCCGATTCCGGTGGATTTTGATTCCGATTCTGACTGCAAACCAAACAGGCCCTAAATTTCTATTTTTTTTTGTTTTTTTGAATTTATTATTTTTCTATATTTTTATATTTTCTATAATTTTTGTTATATTATTCTATAATTTCTAGTTTTTTTTATTTTCTCTTGTGCAGATCATGTTATATTTTGCCTCATTTAATGAATTAAAAAATTAATGTATTGGGTGGACTGGATTTGGTTAAGGTGGGTTTGGGTTCAACTCAACTCATTTAATTTTATCTAAACGAATCATTAATGGATTAATAGGTTAAATGGGTTGGATTGAAACTCAGCCCAAACTGAACCCACCCAAACCCGTCCAATTGCCACCTGTATACTTCCAAACCCAACCATCATGCAATCAATTCGACCCAGATCTACCCAAGCCCAAACCAGTCCATGTTTGGATTTAAGCCAGGCTGGGCTTAGATTGACAAATTCAAGCTTTGGCCTCAAATTAGGCCCCGGCCTGAATTCTTTAAGTCTTGGGCCTAATTGACCTTAAAACTAACTCAACCCGCCCAAATTGCACCCCTGATCCAAAATAGAAGCCCAATGTGAAATATACTTTTCCATAGGTGTATCCTAACACCTTTTTATGCTGCATGTAATATTATCCATAAAAGTTCAATTAATCATCCGTTTCCATGAGTAATATTACTCATGGCGGAGCTATACTCTCCCAAAATGTCCATTAATGGGGATATTACTCTCCATTCCTTTGACTTTTTAGTCTGGGAGGTTTAGGGGACTTGTGAAGGGAGTTGAAGGTGAGCACCAAAAGAAAAAATAAGAGCACGTTGGCTACTAAATGATGAGATTTGAACCACCACAAAGAAATAAAGAATATTAAGTAAATTATATTATATAAATTTGCAATATAAACAATACAAATATTGTTAGATAAAATCAGAAATGATATGAGGTGTGAGTGGACTGCCATATCTTTTGTTTATAGGCTTTATATCATTTTCCAAGTGAATTATCTATTTCTTAAATACATACAAAATATAGGGTTTTGCATTCTACTTATTTATATTTGTACTCCTTCCAAACTCAGCCTAATGTAATTAACTTACGTCATGATGGCCTTCTTCCTGCGAAAAATAAGAAAATAAGATAAAGAGTAAAAGAGGTAGGGTTTGAAGAGAAATAGAAACTGGAGGGTTTGGCCTTGGGTCTATTATGTTTTTTTTTTTGTGAAAAAAAAAGTTAACAAAATTACTTATTTTTTTAATCTTAGAGTTAAGTGGAGGGACATTAGAGACTTCAGAAAATAACCCTTAACATTAATACTTTTTTTTTTTTTTTGATTTTGGGGGCCACTAACCCAACTTTATACTTGGCTCCGGCCTGGTTTCACCGACCCAACAAAAAAAAGAAAGAGTTGCACCTGCATGCTCGTTGTTTATGCTTTGGTTAAACTCCCTGTTTTAGTTAATATTAAAACTTTCAATATATGAATGAATAAAGAAAAATATTAAACCATGGTGTAAGCTGGGTTTGGGTTTGGGCTAGGCTGGTCAATGTCTTTGTCGGTTTGTCCAGTTGTGAATATAAGCATTTGGGTATATGTGAAGATAGAGAGCATCTATATATGGATCAACGGGTTTATGGTGTTCGATATGATCCCGACCTATTTACTTCCAGACCACTTACAACCTGTGGTCTTCTGTATCCACTTTCTTCGTCATCAGGCTTCTCATTAATGTACTTATTTTGGGTTTGGTTTGTCAAACATTCTTTTCGCTATCTCCACTCTCAATTCCTTTATCACGATCAATATCTATTATACTATTATAAGTATGAAGGAGCTTATAGAATTTTTTTTTTATATTTTTGAATTCGGTTCCTCTCTAATTGTCATAGTTAAGGGGGTGACCATGGGTTAATTTGGTTTGGTTCCAAGTAAGGGTGTCAATTGGACTGGATTTGGTCAAATTTGATCCAGTCCGATGTGGGTCCATTATAAATGGACCAGATCCAATTCAATCCAATGAATGTTTTGGACCAATTTGGACTGATCCAATTAAATGTCTGGACCGTCCAATCTGTTCAAATTCATTTTGATTTAGATTGGTTTCAACCCAAATCAGGTCTATTAACACATATATTCTTATCTTATATCAATGGACCAGATATTGGCTTAATTCAATCCATTGACACCCTTAGTTCCAAGGTAGAACCTACCCTGTCAAGATTGGTTCTAGCCTTAATGATTTCAAGGTTTACCCATTAAACCTATTTTTTCTTTACCCAAGAAGGAAAAAATAGAACCTATTCTTAAAAAAAGGAAATCCATAACATTAAGAATCAAATTAGATAGCTACATATCTTATTGAGTTCAATATAGTACTATATGTTATTCTTTTTTTTTTGTAATAGTAAGAATTGTAAATGTTACATAATTACATCATCACAAATTGTATGATCAATAATGTTACCTTCAATATATATTATTGATTAGAAATCACAACCATAAAACGTTTAAACTTGATTTTCAATCATAATAGTAATAAAATATATAGTTCAAAATTTATATTACTTTTATTGATTGAATTGAATAATTTAATATGTAGGGTTGCCAAAATTTATCGATATATAATTCAAAACTTATCTTTATAATTTAAATTTTGTAAATATTGCCTTTCACATTATTTATTAGACACATTCAAATATTAAATTGAAGAATGTTATCAATTCACTTAAATGGCTTAGTGGTCAAATGAAACCATGGTCTTTGTAAACATTAGTGCTTGGTTCCAAGGCTGGTTCTTTGAATTGATTCTAGTAGGATAAGCCCCAAGACCTCGGATTTGGTCTAGATGGGGGTTGGTTTCAACAATTTGGAATTGGACTCTACCCATTAACAAATTGGGTAGAATTAGTTCAAGGCCTATTCCATTTGGTTCTAGATAGACTTGGTAAGTTAAGGGATAGGTCAACAGAACTATTTTGTAAACAACATTCTAGAGAGACTTGGTTAGCTAAGGGAGATCAAAATACTTACTTTTTCTCCTTTCGACAATTGTGGATAGAAGGAAACTATCCATTGATTGGCTGAAGATGGATACGGCTAAATAGAATGATGATCAAGATGTCATAATGGAGGAAGTTGTGAAGTACATTGAAGGAGTTTTTACTTCTTCGGACCAACTAGCATAAGTGATATTGAATAGTTAGTGATCCCAGTCATTACAAAAAAGGAGAATGCTAGCTTCTACTGGCTGCCTATGGCTGAAGAGGTTTTGAATGTTGTTAGTCAAATGGGCCCTCTCAAATTCCCTGGCCCAGATGGCTTCTCTACCATATCCATATACCTATATATAAAGGAGAGAATTTCAATCTCTCCCTTTCATGGTTTTTAAAACCGACCCGAAGATCGAACCGATTAGGGGTCCGGTTACTGGGTCAAATGGTTCGGCCGTTTAAATTGAACGGTCGGCCCATTCTAATAAGAAATTAAAAAAATATTAAAAACATAAAAAACGGTCAACCGTTTGAATGATTCAAACGACTAATCATCCAGGTCAGCGGTTTACTAACCAAAATCAACAGTTTTTGAAGAAAATCTGGTTTTGGGGAAAACCGGAACCGGTCACCTGACCAGTTCCCGGTTTTTCTGGTCCAACCATCCAGTCTGGTTTGGTTTAGAAAACCATGCTCTCTTTTCACCTCTTATGTGCAATGATAGATTTTTCTTTTCCAAAATTCTCTTTATAGATTTTTAATTCTCTTTTACCAAATCTATCTAATTAAATGGTGAGATTGAAAGAAACCCACCTACTCTCTTTCTCTTTCCTCTGCCTTTGATCTTCTTCTGATTTTGTAACACAAATCATGCTTTGTGATTTTTTGGGAACAAAGGGATCCTCAATGCTTTTGTACTTTCCTTTTTCTAATTTGAATTTCGTTCATAGTGAGAGTTCGTTTGAGTTCCTGATAGCTTATTAGTGGGGAATCTTTGGTAGGGATTTGGATTTATCTATAGCAACAAAGGATTTCCATCAATTTCATTCGCTAAGAAGTTTGATTTTGTTTTGCGTTTTTTTCTTCTCTGGAGTTGAATTGGACCAAAGTGTGTGTGTGTGTGTTTATTCGAGTGTTGCGTGATCTGATTTTCTTGAGTTCCGGAATATTCTTGGTTAAAGGATTTTGTTTGTTAATTTGGTGATTTTTGCGGTTCCAGACTTTGGTGGATGGAGAGCAAGTTGTTTTAGTTCATATAATTGCAATTTAAGATATATTCGTGGGAAGCCATTCCGATTTGAAATTAACCAGATTGGACTGGACGATCGGACTGAAAAAATCGGGAATCAGTTATCTGGCTGGTTTCATTTTACTCCAAAACTGCTTTTTGACAAAAAACCGTTGATTTGGTTAGTGAACCGTTGACCCAGGTGATCAAACTGTTGACCCAAACAACAGTTTTTGGCCATTTTTGTTTTTTTTTATTTTTTATTTATTTTTCATCAGAATGGATTATCTGTTCGGACTGGATGGTTGGACCATTCGACCCAAGAACCGAACCCCATAATGGTTCCCTGTAGATACTTACTGGTGCACTATTTTGAAGAAGTTCAATGACTTCACTTTCTCATAAAGTTTTGGTGATCTTATTACTGAATGTTCATAAAAATCGAAATCCTGTAGTTCCTAACCGGAGCCTTGTGGACTTGTTGGTCATAGAAAATTTGGAGGGTTTTTTCTTGTTTCTTCTTCACGAGATTGAATTCCATTTAACATAGTTATTGTAAACTTCTTCCACTATAGAAAGCATTCATGGCCTCCGAAGGAGTACATCAGTAGAGTGGCCTTGTATTTGGTGAGCACTTACTGATTCTGAAATTTATTGAATTCTTACCTGAGTTTTGATAAACTATTTGGCTTTCTCTTGTTAGTGTTGTACATTGGATTTGCCACGATGCAAGTTCCTATCAATGAGTACTTGTGTCTATAAAACCCAAACAAAGTTTTAGTAAATTTAAAGAGGTAGTTTGTAAATATTATAAGAAGCCAAAACACACCAAGGATAAGTGTTGGAAACTAAATCCCCACCTAAAGTTTGAAAAGTTTAAAAGTAGAAAGAAGGTAAATGCTCATGTTTCTACAACTAGTCATGATTCTCAAACTCACATGCTTGAGGGAAATTCTTCTACTTAGGCATCTATTCATGACACTTCTGATGTGATGGAAAAATTGAGAGGCATCTTATTTTTTGAAAAGAGCAGGTTGTCTACATCTATTGGTTCATATGCACCTTCTAGTGCCTTTGCAAAATCAGGTACTACACTTTCATGTTGTGCCTTATCCTCTAACTCTTAGATAATTGATATAAGAGCCAGTGATCATATGATTGGTATGCCTTTCTATTTTACCACTCATAAACTTATTTTAAGAAAAAAATAAGATTACGGTTGTTGATGGATCTCAAACCCAATATTGGGTTTGGGTGAAGTTAAACTTACCAATAACATTTCTTTGAAATATGTTTTCCATATCCTATAACAACATAGAAATATCTTATCTGTTAGCTTACTTATAAAGTCTCATAATTGTTTTATAACCTTCTTTTCATCTCATTATGTCTTTTAGGATCTGAGTATAGGGAAGATGATTGGTAGTAGACATGAAGCCGATGAAGTTTATCCTCTTGATCAATCTCCAAAGTTAAGGTTAATGTGTCCATTTAAGTTATGTAATGATGAGAAATTAAGTCAAATTAAGTTGTGGCATCATTGTCTTGGACATGTATCTTATGGTTAATTGATGTTTTTGTTTCCTAGTTTATTTGAGTCATTGTTTAGTTCCGGTTTATTGTGTAAAGCCTGTCAACTATCAAAGTAATGTAGAACCACATATTTTGCAAGTAATAAGAGAAATAATAATGTTATTCATTTAATACATACCGATGTTTGGGAACCTTATTCTATTTCATGTATGGGTGGTTATAAATATTTCATTCTCTTTGTTGATGAAGTCAATTTGAAATTCTTTCAATTATAAAGGCTTTTTTAGTATGGTGGAGATAGTTTGAAAAGAAGATTAAGATTATTGGATTTGACAATGCCAAGAAATACTTTAAGAAGCACTTACAAAATTTTCTTGAAGAAAAAGGGGCAACTCACTAGAGATGAAAAACAAACATGTGGTTGAAGTTTCTAGATGATTGTTATTCCAGATGCATTTTCCAACTCGATTTTGGGGGGATGCTAGACAAACAGTTGTATATCTTATTAATAGATTTCCTTCATGGATCCTTCATCTACAGTCTCCTTATTAACTTCTTTTTCCTAATGAGCCTAATAAAAATACCTTCCATCTTCCTCCTAAGGTCTTTGGTGCGTCTACTTCATCTATGACATGAGTCCTTTTAAGTTGAAATTTGATCCAAAGTCTATCAAGTGTGTCTTCTTGGAATATTCTTTAGTCTAAAAAAATGTACCATTATTATGACCCTTGCTCTGGAAAAAGGTAAATGTCCAAAAATGTCACATTCTTTGAGTCTACTCCCTTCTCCTCTTTTCGTCCTTCTCTTCCTAAGGAGAATGTTAGTGAAGATTAGACTCCTTTTTGTCTATCAATTCCGGCTCTAGTTATAATTGATGTTATCAATATTTCTCATTTTCTTCCTCCTTGTGGTGCTAGTAGTACTCCTCTTGTGCCTCCTCTTATTCCTTGGTCTTGGCACTAGTAGTTCATCAAATGTAAAAAGATGATGATTCTAGAGATTGAATGCCCATTACAATCTGACTTCTTGGACTCAGGTAATTTGGATTTTGAACATCTTCTTGTTTCTGATGGTTGTGTTGAACTTGTTACTAAGCCTCCTAGTGTGGTTTTTTACCTTAACCTTCATATTGCAGTTTGTAAAGAAAAATGGTCATGTGCTAAATATCCCATATCAAATTATGTTTTTTATATATCTTATCTCCATCTTATTATGCCTATATCTCTTCTAATATTTCTGTTTTTATCCCTCACAGTGTTACTAAGGTAGTTTAGTTCCCTTATTGGAAAGATACTATGAACCAAGAAATTGAGGCACTTGAAAAAAATCAAACATGGAAAATTGCTTCTCTTCTAGAGGGCAAAGTTCCTATTAGATGTAACTTTGTTTACATAGTGAAGCATAAAGATGATGACTTAATTTAAAGATATAAAGTCAGTCTTATGGAAAAATGGTACACTCAATCTTATGGCATTGATTATCGAAAAACCTTTTCTCCAATAGACAAGATGAATTCCATTCAAATTATCATATCTCTTGTTGCCTGTTATTCTTGGCCTTTGTATCAAATGGATGTTAAGAATGCCTTCCTTAATGACGGTCTTTGGAAAGAAGTTTACATGGAACTTCCTCCTGGAGTGAACATCTCTAGAAGTGAAGGAAATTTTTTTCTGTTTGAAAAAAATCCATTTATAGCCTTAAACAGTCCCCTAGAGCTTGTTTTGACAAATTCAAACAAGTTGTCCAGAAAATTGGTTTTTCACAATCTTAAGTTGACCATACCTTGTTTATTAGGAGAGCAAATGGAACAGTGACTATGTTGATAGTATATATTGATGATATTGTTATCACACAGGATGATATCTCTAGAATTTTGAACTAAAGTCTTTTCTTGCTTTTAAATTCGAAATTAAGGATCTTGGAAATCCCTAGTATTTCTTAGGGATTGAGGTCACAAGGTCAAAGAGGGGCATTTATTTCTTAAAGGAATTTTATCCTTGATATGCTTTAGGAAATAGGAACTATGTATCAAAGATGTATCTGACTAAAGTAGATACATCATATGCTTTGAGTGTGATCAACCAATATATGCATAAGCCTAGATCATCTCACATGCAAGTAGTGAATAGAATACTTGCCTATTTGAAGGGATGTCCAGGAAAATGGAAGTTGTATTCTAATCATGGGCATCTAAAGGTAGAGGCTTATGCTAATGTTGGTTGGGCCGATTCTATTGATGATAGGTGGTCAACTTCTGGTTGTTATACCTTTGTGGGTGCTAATGTTGTATCTTGGAGAAGTATGAAACAATTAGTCATGGCTCGATTTAGTGCAGAGGTAGATTACAAAGCTATATGGCTCATGGAGTTTCCGAATTGTTATGGCTAAAGAACTTATTGAAAGAAATGGGAGTGTAGATTGATACTCCAGTGATATTATATTGCGACAATCAAGTTGTCATAAACATAGCCCACAATCCTATTCAACATGATCGTATAGAACATATAAAAGTTGGTCAACATTTCATTAGAGAAGGAGTTGCGAGTGGAGAGATTTATTTACCTTTTGTAGGTATGAAGATCAATTAGTTGATTAATTGTCTTCCTAAAGGTGTCTCCAAATCAAATTTTGACAATAGTTTGAGCAAGTTGGGCATGACACATATCTACGCTAAGCTTAAAGGGGTGTGTTGAGAGTGTAAGGGCATTTATGTTCTTTCATGTTTTTTGTATTTGGGCACCTATTCAAGGGCCCATTTGTAATTTTCTTCAACATGTTAAGTGAAAGGATTTCAGGGTCTGAACAGACTCTCAACAAAACTTCTTTTTCTTCTTCTTCTTTTTGAATACTTTAACTATTTTAGTTATCTCATAAATACTAATTTTTATTAATTTATTAATTTTTAATGGTTGTTATATAAAATTTGCAAAAAGTTAATATTTTTATTAATTTATATCCTTACTACCTACATTATGTGTAGGTTAGGTGTAGATTTGAGCTAGACCTAACTTAGAAGAAAATATTTGCTTAAGCCTAGAAATTTATAGGTTTAACAAGGTAGGGCTAAATTATAAACAATCATCCCTAAGCAAGAGTCTTATGACATTTATAATTGGGTCATTATTAGTTTTATTATTTTAATTAATTTTTATGGCAAATGGTTTATTTTATTATTTTTATAATTTTTTTACTTTTTATTATTAATTTTAATTATACTATTAATATTAATTATCTTAAAATAGAATTAAATTGCAATTTAGATTTTAATTTATTAATTTCTTCTTTTAATAGTTGTTAAATAAAATCTTGCTAAAATTTAATATTTTTACCAACTTTAGTAATTTTTTATTAATTATAGTTATTATGTTTCTAACTGTATTATTATTATTATTATTATTATTATTATTATTATTATTATTATTATTATTGTATTAAAATATATTGTATTTTATATCACACATCACTGGTTTCTAGACAAATGGAAACTATTTTATTTTCATGGGCAATCCGTTTTATATGAGTTTCCTATCTAGTATGTGCACTATGCACAATAAAGGTCTCAACTCATAAAAAGTTTTCTAATAAAATAAAAAAGAATAAACAAAACAAAATACAACATTAGAACATGGGTTTTATGTGCAATATATCGAACCCATTTTCTTATTTTTATTAGTGTTTGTTAAGTTTGATTTTTAAGTAGAATTAGAATGTTTTTAATTAAAATTTTAAGGAAACCAAAGATAAATGTATTTTAATTTTTGCTAAGTTTTGTTAATAGTTATTATTTTTAGTTTTTTTAGGTTTAATTGTTTAACTTCAACCTATTTTAAATTATTTGATTTATTAATTTTATTTATTATGTCGTATTACTATTCCCACTTTCACTCTCTCACTCATCCATTCTCTCTCTCTCTCTATATATATTTATATATATAGTGTACAGATTTATTGATCCAATAAAAAAATGAATACTTTTTTTATATTTTTAAAATAAAAGAAAAGAAGAAAATACAAAAAAAAAATATAAAATAGACAAATAGCTTCCCTGAAAGCAGAGGCTTGCTAACATGGCATGTCTTATTTTATATATATATATAATATGAAATATTGACATATTCTTGTTGGAGAACAAAGTGGTGTTGTTCGTTTGGGGAGATGAATCTTTAAAGCTGGAGTTAATCATGATTAGAGTTTTGTTAGGATTGATTTACTCTTGCACATGCTAAAAATAAATAAACAATTCGATGCCACCCTCATTTGGGCAAGGATTTTGGTTGACACATTAAAAGTTCTTTCTGGCTTATTGGTTGGGTTGGAGTTTTAGAGGTAAAATAAAAAAATATATATATATTAAAAAGAAAATGCCATAGAAGAGAGATAGTTGAGGTAATGGGTAATCACCCAAATTTTCCAAAAGACCCCTCAAGCGTGCCAACATAGAGTCAGTAGGGTTATGTATTTGCTAACAGGTGCAACAGACGAATAACCAATTGGAGTGGTAATTGTTTAGGAAAAGAAAGACAATTTTTAATTTTCAGAAATCTTATATTTGAAACAAAAATTGATATCTGCCGTTAATAATCCTGATTTATAATATTATGAAATTTCAAAATTACCCTTTTAAAGAATACACTATCTCCCTCAAAATTGGAAAATAAATCAGACAACGGTCAACAATGACGGAATGATCAAGGGCTCTTCACAGTTAGCCAAAAAACAAGTTACCTAAACGAAGCAGAGGATAGCAGCCCATGGCTCCACCACTGAGCAGCCGGAGGTGATTGCCACTAACCCACCAAGCAACCCATTGCACATATCGGTAATATTCCAGTGTACTGAAATTAACCTTGAAGAGAGTGGTCACTGCAGCCGTGCAACCGGCCAAGGTTGTGGTCACTGTTGCCTGGTCGATGGCACTCCATTGTCCGTAGTAGTTCCTGGAGTTATACGCCTTCAAGGTGGTTGATGTGGGCTAGCCAGGCCCAGCCCACTAATGCCTGACAATGTCAGCCACAACAGGGGGAGCCCTGTTGCCTTCGTACGGAGCAAACCGCGGAGCAGTTGGGCATACTCGTAAAGACCTGTTGTCTGACTTCGTATGACTCTTATCTGGTGTGTTCATCTCCCCCTGCCTCCAGTTCGCTCAAGTATAAATATGAAATAATTCTCTCTTGACAAGGGATCTAGATCCCAGAATTCAGATACAACTCTCTCATTTACTTCCAGTGCCTTGAGTTAAATCATTGCATCTACCTCCCTTCATTAGCATTCCTGAGGACCCAGAGCATCCGAGGACTACCATCGAGACCTCGTATGCACCTTCCCCCACCTTACACCTCATACTAACTTGAGCATTGGAGCCTCCGCCTCAGGTCTTCACCCGAGGCCTTTGACATCCCTTGTTTTGTAGTACCTCGGATCTCCAGGAACATCGCCACCAAGCCGACGATCCTTAGTCCTCGACTTCTACCATACAAAGAAGGGAGCATCCCGCCTCAGAACTTGGAGGCAAATTTACTTCATTGCCCTTGGCTAATTCGAGCAGCATCAATTGGCACCGTCTGTGGGAAACGTTGCTAAGATGATTCCTTAAAACTCACAAGAAGAAAAATCTCTAAGCCCTCCTAAGCTTGAAAGTTATGGTGCGAAGAGCCAAGAATAACCAAAACCTAGTCACCTACAAGCAGTTTTAGGCTATCCTTGATTGTTTGGACCGCCTCACTCAGTGCATGGAAGAAGTCTGCCCCGGAGCAGGAGGTCCCTTTCGAGGTGACTGCCCCGCTGAGGTGTCAGGACTAGGGTTGAGGCGAGCATGTCGAGCCCCCAACCCTCAGCCAGTGCGACAATCAGCTGGCCGAGCAATCGGAGTTGGGCAATAGCCAACCCCCTAGTTCACCATGAAGGAATACTTGACCTCCCAACTGAAGAGAAGAAGTGCCCGCTCGGTCTGAAGATAATCACTAGCCTTCTAAGTAGCATCACTGCCACCGAAGGAAGGTCCCCAAGGACGATAATGGAAACCTCGACCGCCGCCCCGGAGTTCGCTCCTAGGGCAAAAGCCAACGCCGCGCCACTCCCCCTCCAATCTCGGATCTCCAGGACATTCTGAATGATCGTCACACCCATAGGAGAGTGCACGACCCGGCCTCGGAGTACTTGAGAATCCACTGATCGAGTTCGCGAAGACAAAAGCGGGGCCCATGCCCCCACCAATCTGGGGCTATCCAAATTGCACGCAGAACTCGGGGTCATCAGAGAAGAGCTCCGCCAAGTCAAGGAGAGTTGAACTAACACCTCCGCTAGTCAAGATAATTCCGCTGGCCACATGGGCATGTTCACCCCAGAAATCATTTCGAAGCCTCTCCCCCCATACTTCAAGGCTCATACTTTAGAGATGTATGATGACTCCTCGGACCCTAGCGACCACCAGGAAAGTTTCAGAGCGCTCATGATACTCTACGGGTATTCCGACGCCTATATGTGCCGAACTTTCAAGGGGGTAGCACACTGCTGGTTCTCCAGCCTCCCCCCAAAGTCAATCAGTTTGTGGGAGCAGTTCACCAATATGTTCTTCGCCCACTTCATCAGCAGCAGACAGTGTCAAAAGAGCGTCATCTCGCTCATGTCCATCAAGCAAAAACTGGGTGAAAGATTGTAGTCTTACATCGACCGCTTTAAAAAAGAAGAGCTTGAGGTCAGAGACCTCGACCCATGGTCTTAATGCACGCCGCCATCAATGGACTCTGAGCTGGCTCCACCCTCAAGTGCTCGATCGCCAAGACCCCACTGAAAACAAAGCTGGAGTTCCTCAAAAAGGCCCAAAAGTACACAGCGGATGAAGAGGCTTCGCCCAAGGACCACCAGGAGAGGGAAACCGAAGGCAACGATGGGCCATCGGGGAAGCCGTCGGCCCTGACCATGGCTTATAGCCAATATACGCCACTCAACTCCTCCTGGACCCAGATCCTGATGCAAATAGGCGAGGAGAAGTTCGCGAAGTGGCTAGAGAAGATGAAGAGGAACCCCAAACAATATTGCAAGTTTCACTGCAGCGTCAGCCACGACACCGAGGACTGCTATGAGTTGAAGAACAAAATAGAGTAACTCATCTACCGTGGGCATTTGAAGTAGTTCGTCGGGGGCGAAGCTGGAGCTTCGTCCTCCCAGCAACAACAGCAGTATCAGTAGGTCACTAGAGTCATTGACGTCATCATTGGGGGCTTAGCCTTGACCCACAAGGCCTATCCTAGGCAATTGAACATCCGAGGGCCAGCCCCCAAGAGGCCAAAGTAGCACGAGGACCTCTCCTTTACGGACAAAGACCTTAATGGGGTTACAATACCCCATGATGATGCGTTGGTGATTTCTGTTGTAGTAGCAAACTTCCTAGTCAAGAGGATTCTTGTCGACAGTGGCTCCTCGGTAGACATCCCCTTCTATAAAGCCTTTGAAAAGATGAAGATAGTGCCAGAGCGTCTTCAACCTGCTGACATCCCACTGGTCGGCTTCTTCGGCAATGTCGTTAGGCCAGAAAGAAAGATTACCCTATCGATCACGGTAGGAACCAAGCCTTGACAGGTGATGAGGATGACAGATTTCCTTGTCGTAAGGATTGGCTCCCCATACAACAAAATCATGGGGAGACCAACCCTTCATGCGCTGGGAGCCGCCATGTCCTCCTACCACCTCACCCTCAAATTCCCAACTGAGCATGGCATCGAAGTTGTTCGGGGGGATCAACATATTGCCCATTAGTGCTATGTGGTGGTGCTAAAGGGCAAGAACAAAGAAGCATTGCCACTTGAGGGCTTTGACCTCAGGGAGGAGCCAGCAAGTCGAGGTTAAATGGCCAATGACCTTGTCTCAGTTCTCCTTGATGAGGACGAGCCCGAGAGGATAGTCCACGTCAGGTCCTTCCCCTATGGAGCCTATCCAAACTGGTAAGTTTCCTCAAAACTAATGTTGACATTTTCGCTTGGTCTGCCGTTGACATGTCCGGAATTGACCCTTCGGTCATTACTCACAAGTTGAGCATGGACCCGAGCTCTAGGTCGGTTTGACAGAAGAAGAGGAACTTTGCACTATAGTGATGGAAGGCCATAGGAGAGGAACTTGACAAGCTACTCGACACTAGATTCATCCGAGAGGTATACTATCCTAACTGGCTGTCGAATGTGGTTTTGGTTAAGAAAGTTAATGGGAAATGGCGAATCTATATTGACTTTACAAACCTTAACAGAGGAATGTCATCAAGCTTTCGATGAACTCAAGGAGTACCTCACCTCACCTCCCTTCCTGGCCCGCCGGCCCCAGGAAAAACTCTATACTTGTGCCTATCAGCCGAGGACGAAGTAGTCAACTCAGTCCTAATCAAAGAAGACGAAGCACAAAAACCGATATACTATGTCAGCAGGGTACTGTTTACCATCGAAACTAGATACCCTGAAGTGGAGAAACTGGCCTTCGCTCTAGTGGTTTCAGCCAGAAATCTTAGGCCATACTTCTAAGCTCATGCCATCACGGTGTTGACAAATCAGCCCCTCAGAGCTGTCCTCGCCAAGCCCAAGACCTCGGGGCGTCTGATCAAATGGGCCATAGAGCTTTCCGAATTTGACATATGGTACCAACCGAGGCCTGCCTTCAAAGCACAATCCTTCACAAATTTTGTGATGGAGTGCACCTTCAACCGAGCTCTCCCTCAGGCCCTGGAAGATGAATTGGGAAAAGGGTGCCTAGCTGGAGATGCTCCCCTTGCTTGGAAGCTTTTTGTGGATGGGTCGTTCAATGCCAAAGGAAGCGGTGCTGGCCTTATCCTCCTTAACCCGGACAACTCAACCCTTAAGTACACATTGAGGTTCGACTTCCAAGCATCAAACAATGAAGCCGAGTACGAGGCCTTCCTTGCCAGGCTACAATTGGCCAAGGACCTCAGCTCCTCACACGTCGAAGCCTCCAGCGACTCTTAGATGGTGGTGAAAGAGGTGAATGGCGAGTACGAAGCTAGAGAGCAAAGCATATCCAAGTATCTCGCCAAAGTCGAAGAGCTAGCCCGTCATTTCCAATGCTTTACCTTATAGCAAGTCTTGCAAGCTAACAAATGCGAGGACCGATGCCCTATCCAAGTTGGCAAGCACCTCGGGCATGGTCCACAGCCGCACAATTCACATGGAGAAGCTACCTCAACCATCCATTGAAGAGGCTCAAGTACTACCAATAAAGGCCGAGCCATCATGGATGAACCCCATCACCAATTTCCTCCTGACGGAACAGTTGTTTAACGACAGGAACGAGGCTAGATGACTCTGACGTCAGGCGGCCCACCATACCTTGCTTGGAGGAAAATTATATAGAAGATCTTTCACCTTGCCTTACCTCTGATGCCTCCACCTCAACCACCCCGACGGTAGGGCCCTTGCCTAGAAGACGTTGAGACAAGGATATTTCTGGCTAACAGTTCACAAAGATACAACCGAACTTGTGAAAAGATGTGATCAATGCCAGAGGCACGCCAACATATGTCATCAACATGCAACAACCCTCTCAGCCCTCAACATCCCTTGGCCCTTCACTAAATGGGGAATGGATCTCCTCGACCCTTTCCCACAAGCAACGGGGGGCAGGAAGTACCTCGTTGTCACCACCGGCTACTTCACAAAGTGGGTCAAAGCCGAGCCCTTGGGCCTTAGCCACTATCATAGCTCGAGCAATCCAAAGCTTTTTCTGGAAAAAACATCATTTATCGCTTCGGCCTCCCTCACATTCTAGTCACCAATAACGAGAAGCAATTCAATGATGACAAATTTCGGGAGTGGTGTGCCTTCCTCGACATCAAACAACAGTACACCTCGGTGAGATACCCCCAAACAAATGGCCTAGTCGAGGTCACCAACAAAACCATCCTAGATGGACTAAAGACGAGGTTAGACTGAGCTAAAGGCTTGTAGGCCGATGAGCTGGATAGTGTACTCTAGGCATACCGAACCACACCTTGGACGGCCATGGTAGAAACTCCATTCAGCCTAACCTACAGTACAGAAGCGGTAATCCCAATAGAGATCGGCCATCCAACTCTCGGAGTCAAAGCCTACAATGAAGTAGAGAACAACAAAGCCCTCAAAGCCAGCCTAAAACTGTTGGAAGAAGCACGGGAGCGAGCACAAAACAAGGTAGCTGCCTACCAGCAACACGTGGCCCGCTACTACAACTCGAAAGGAAAGACACTTCCGAGAAGGGGACCTCATCCTCAGAAAAGGCATGGTCCCCGAACCTGGAGAGGAAAGCTGGGCCCCAACTGGGAGGGCCCCTACAGAGTCAAGCGAGTCCTCGACCTCGGAACATTTCACTTGGAACACTTGGTTGGAAGACCCATCCCCCGGACATGGAACTCGGAGAAGCTCTGAATGACTTTCAATTAATGTAATTGCCTATGGCTATGTGATGAATGAATGAAGCAAAAGTTCCTCTTCGCCTCAAATATTGAACGAATGTGTGTCCTAAATCCTCAAAAAACCTTAGCTTTGCAACCTGTCGATGTGCGAAACCCTCTTCCGAGGGATGAGCGCTCGGCACAGACCAATGAAAAAGGTTGTGATGACCCTCGGACGAGCACCTCGCCAAAAGCATGCACGCCAAGGCGAACGAGGCTTTTCATGCCTCATCAGCTCCTTGATGGACCGCCCCCTCGGCACGCCAGGGCGAACGAGGCCCTACACACCTCGTCACCTCCATAGAGGACGGTGACCCCCTCGGATACCTACACTTAGTGCAATAAAAATGGCAACCCTGATTGCCTTAGCGGTTTGCTTTGGCTCGGGCCCCCAGCTTCGCCGATGGGACTTCTTAGCCTTCCTTGAGGAAAACACTTGGTCAAAAACAAGCCAGGTCACCTTAGATGTGTGGCCTTGCATAAGTTAACACTTAAAGGAATTTTGGAGCCAGGCCAGCCTCACTTCAGATGTGTGGCCCTGCCTCAGCTCTCAATGCCTTAACTACTTAAAGCGAGCGTGCAAGCAAACTATATGTGTTTTTGTGTGTTGTGGTCCCATTGTTCAGAGGGGCAAGGACTTCTCAAAGAAGAAAGAAGGAGAAAGACAACATACAAAAGGCACAACCTATGCAAAAATTGGCTTCATTCATCATTATATTCCTGTATTGCTTTTACAAAAAGTTTTTTGCAGGCCTAGTAGGCCAAACATATGTACATTAACAAAAAAAAACAGAAGAAAAACAACAAAACAAAATGAAAGGCGGGGGGGAGATCCACGCCTAGGCCTCTCTGCCGGATGCCGATGCATACTCCGCGAATGCATCCAGATAATCAGAGGACTTCTTGTATGCCTTCACTGCTTCAATGCCTTGTTAGCTTGCTCCACCAATGTCGCGGCCTCGGTAACCCTCTTTTCTACCTCGACAGCCTTTCCTTCAGCCTTGGTTGCCTGCCTCTCCACCTCGAAGACAATTCTCTCTAGACGAACTCTTTCCATTTGCTCCTTGGAAAGACCTTGCCACGCCTCCTTCAGCTATATCTCGAGGCATTCCCGAATTGATTGCTCGTCAAAGAATGCCTTCCTAAACTTCTGATATTTTTCTTCAGTGGTAGCATCTGTCTTCTAGAGCTTCTCCTTTTCCTTTTGGAGCCTCTCCTCGATTGGCAACGCTACAAATCTTAGACCAACTTTATTTTCTTGTAGTTGCAATTCATGTTAATTGAAATGGATCTATTTCTTATTTAGTTCATTAGGTTACAAATGGTCCTAATCCAACATATTGAATGGCCATCAGAATCAACATTAATTAGAAAATGTAAAGGCAAAGGAAAATGGCTATATATACTCTACTAAGGCCATTGATCTTGTATCAGTTGTACAGACAATTTACAAGTTAAGAATTTTATCTCTTGATACCATCTTTTTTTTTTAATTCCAGAAACTAATCAACTGTTAATTGAATATTTGTTGCATCCAAATTCATATTCTTTTCTATGTAAATCGAACTTCACTAAAATTCAACTTATTATTATTTCAAAATTTAAATCCTATTAGAGCATTGAAGATCCCCTATTCTAGTCTAAAACTTGCAACCTGGCAAGATAGATGCTGCTATAGCTAATGGATGATAATCATTTATGAGTGTAAATATTTAACTAGTAAAGTTAATTCAAAATTGATGTATAACAGAAACCCCATGGCAACTTCTTCTTAATGTAGTTAATAGGCAAGTTAATGGATGCTATATGACAACAAAGGCCAACAATTCAGACCTTGTAACAAGTTGATTAGAGCTTTTTTTTTTCTTTTTTTTTTCGCTTTACTTTGTACCCGACCTCTCACTTTGGTCAACCTAAGGGCTTTTCTTTATTCCAGGAATGCTAATTAGAGCTTCTAAAAATAAAACAAAATGAAAAAAATTCTCAATTAAGTTAAAACTGTTAGACAGTTTTGTATGCCCTTAGCTTCAATCAGAATGATGTACTTTATGAGCTTATTGTAAATGAATAAAGATACATATTTGATTCATGTTCCCTTGGTATGTTTCTGTGTAATACCCTTAAACTGGACACTTAATGAGACTCGTGTTAGTTTAGAATGTTCACAGCCAGTGGGTCGGTCTGGGGAGACCTATCCTGACAAGGCTGACACTGTGGTGCCACCAAGTCGGTTGGGGTGGCCTGTCTCAGCTGCCAGGGTGAGACCCTAGGCACATACAGTGTAGGATTAATTGAATCTTTGAACTGGACCAGATTTCCAGTATTGCCCTGGACCTTGGAGATTGATGGGCAAAACTGGAAAGTTACACCCGACCCCTAGACTCGATTATGATACTACACTAGGTGTCGGATTGGGCTGTCTTTGATGTACCAATCAGTGAGATCCTTAGCGGGGCTCAAAACCTGGGTATGTTGGGACAGTCCGAGAATTCATCTGAGTGGGTGATCATAGTGACAGGATCAGCCCCTTTGTCGGACAAAGGTAATGATCGGGGATGCACTCTCACTGATGGAAACCAAGACTGCCGGCAGCCGATTTCAACCGTTGAGATTTGTTTTGCAAAATATATTTTATATGAGATATAAAAGTATATATATTATGGTTTCTAAAATGTTTGCAAAAGGTTTTAATTCCCGGGATCCATATAAGTGGAGAGTGCAACACTGTTCCTTGCAGCCGAGGGAGAGGTCCTCTCTTGTCGGGCAGTGTATGATCATTATGGGCTGAGAGGTTAAGTGTAAGACCATTGAGGATAATACCTGATGGGCTAATCTTGCATCTGCCCACAGTCCCTGGGTGTTACAAGGTGGCTTGGCCCAGGGACCACTTAGTGTAAGTGTTGGGCCCATAGAGCCCATTTGATGGGTTTCAGGGGGTGCACTGTCATTAACAGTGTATTCGGCCAGGCCTTGTAACAAAGGCTAGGCCGAACCCATGTGGCTGATGTGTAGATCAATGCTTGGGTCCCACGCCATACAAGGAAGCCCAACTGGGCAGCAATTTGGAAGCCTTTTGAGTACATAACCTTAATGGGCCTTAAGCCCATTTCGAACTGGGCTGATTTGATCAGTCATTTAAAGGGGGCGAATTCTGAAGTGGGTCAGCTAAAAGGATTGGGCTTAGACCCTATCCACTCAGAGAGTCCAAGATCTAAATAAGATTTAGATCTGGAAACCTCCTAATTAGATTAGGAGACAGCTGATCTGATTTGCAGATAAGATAAGGGTTATCCCTTATCACTAAGGGACTTCTAACCCAAATATGATTTGGATTAGCAGCTCCTAATCTGATTAGGAGCTAATCCCTTTTGAGATTATAAAAGGGGAAGGGGGCGGCAGCCTACTACACAACAACATCATCAACAGCATTCTTCTCTTTAAGAAAGAGAGATTAAGAGATTTCCTGGATACTGCGAATTCTCTTCTGCCGCCACCTTCCTGCCATTGCCATTCCTTCAGTTCGATCTCCAGTTCTTGGGAGCAATCAAGATTGGATCTTGATTTCAATCTTTTGGGAAAAGATTGATTGGAGCTGTACTCACAAGCCGTCCAGTTGATTCTTGCGAAGGGTCAAGTTCTTTTGAAGAACATTGCTGATTCTGCTCCATCCTTCACTGCGCCATCTTCAGTGGGAGCAGATTTTGGATCCTTCCTTGGGCGTGAACACCTCCATTGGGAGATAGTATTTCTCCGTATCAGGTATAATCCTCTCCCACTCCTTTTGGTTCAGATCTGGTTCAGTTTATGGTTAGAGATTGATCCTTGAAAATATGATTTTCTAAATAGGGAATACGATTCCCAGTTGAAGGGAGAGAAAAATTTTTGAAATTCGCCCCTTATTCCGCATTCTTTGGGCGTCCATAGGATGGATCTCTCATCCCTTCAGTGGTATCAGAGCCATGGTTCAAATCTTGAACCAATTTGTTTCAGATCTGAACCTGCGCAAATGGGCAGAAGGTGTTCTACCCGATTTGCGCAGATATGGGTTTTGGGAATTTTTTCCCAAAATTAATGGGCGAATAATCTGAAATTAATTTTATATAAATCTGATTATTATTTAGAATTGTTCTTTATGATTTTCTTGATTTATGGGCTGTTCGTACAAGAGGAGATCGAAATCTTGGTTGGCGCAGGGAACCTGCAAGATTTGCAGTTTCCTGATTTATTTATTACATTTGGTCTGTAATTTTTTTTTTCTTAGACTCAATGTATAGGCATTCGATCTGATGTAATAATTAATAGAAATAGGATTTCTATTTTTTTTATTTTGGATCGAAGATGGCGGCGCAGAAAGGGAGAAATCGCAGAGAAGAAGATTTCGCAGATGGGAGAATCGCTATCTGCGATTTGCAGTTTATGAAACTGCATTCTGTGATCTAACCTCTGTTTTGCAGGATGGATTGTACTAACAGCCCTGATTGACTGATTGTTGTTTTTCTTTTATCAGTAATTAATTTTAGATTATTTTCTTGAATTAAAGATTTAATTAAAAATCAAACCCTAGACCCATTCGAACCAAGATTGGTTCAAACTGTTTGGACCAAATCTAGGGTTTAATCAAGGCTGAAAGCCAGCCCTAATTTTCCCACTAATGGGCCTGAGGATTGATGTTTAATTAAATGGTTAATTCGGCCCAACCTGTAAAGGCCCAGTTTTAAATAGTTAAAACTGCTAAAAGCCCACTTAACCCTTAAAGCTATATGGGTTGAACCGTTCGGCCCATATACCTAGATAATGTTAATGGTTAATATTATGGATTTAAAATGGGCTTCAAATGGGCTTTACAGATAATTAATTGATTGGATCAATTTATCCCTGCATGTGATGTATGGATGTGTGATGTGCTACGTACATGGGCCATAAGTACTTGGCCCATGCTCAATCGGCAATGGCTCTTTCGCACACCATGGTTGAATGCACATCATTGCCATGGTGTCCCTTTTGGTCATTGGATGACCTCCCTCCGTGGTGGGCCCCACACCTCATCATGATGTCTCGTGCGGAACCCTAGCCGATTTAGGCCCACCAAAATCTGGCTTTATGAAAGTCAGTGGGAGCCACTTTGGTTTGACCTAAAGATAAAACTAGGGCGTAATTATCTGTTCCCTCCAGATAATATGAGTGCATGTGATAGGGAGATTCATATGATGAACTCTCTAAAGGCCTTCCATCATTAGCACGAAGATGGGTCCTTCAGTAATGAGGAAACGCACCAGAAAATGGGCTATCCATTTGCTGTTGGGCTTGTCTAAGTGTTTCATAAGATGATAGGGGCGTCATAGACCGATGTGGGAGGGGCTTCACCAGAAAATGGGAACTCTCTCACGGTACCTTGGCGTTCACGAATATGATGGGTAAACACTCACTGGACAGAAAGGTTTACCTGAAAACGGCTCTGAACCTTGTCTGACAGAGGCCAAAGGGAAAACTCATATGATGAGTGGATATGATCCTTCACAGAAAGGTGGTGGGGTTATGCAGCTGAAACAGTTGGCTTCATGCACCCTATGTGATTTCCCACATTTCCAGAGACAACCCGTAGTCTCCGTCACTGAGAAAGGAGGGAAATCTCAGAGATGAATAAATGGAAATGGGTCGTAGATTAAAATCCATATCTATGAAATGAACATGAATCGAATAAGGTCGTGGACTGATGTTTGCTCTTTTATCAGAAAATGGCAAACGGATCTTTTGCAAAGCTACTTGATGACAACAAGTTGAAGGGCCCAAACTATGCTGACTGGTATAGAAACCTTATGCTGGTCCTTGCTTCTGAAAAACTTGATAAAGTGGCAAAGAATCCTGCCCCGGAGCGTCCGGGAGATAGGGCTTCTGAGGCCCGAAGGAGAGACTATCAAGAATGGGAGGAGAAAAACTCCCTTGCCCGGTGTTACATCATTGCCTCGCTGGACAATCCGATACAGAGGCAGTTCGATCAGATCGAACTTGCCAAGGACATATTGGACAGTCTCAAGACGATGTATGAAGAGCAGAATCGTTCTACTCGACAAAAGGTCTTGAAACAGTTCATGACCACACAAATGTCCAAGGGCCAACAAGTTCACGACCATTGTCTTCGGATGATGGGATACATCAATGAACTGGAGGCTCTTGGATCTGGGCTGGACCTTGCAACCCAGATAGATGCTATCCTTAACTCTTTGCCTCCTTCCTTTAATCCGTTCATCATGAACTATAACATGAACAAGCTAAATGTCAGCTTACAAGAGCTCAGCAATATGTTGCAAAGAGCTGAAGAACTGATTAAAAAGGATGAGCCTGTAGCCATGCTTGTTGAAGCTGGCAAGACAGGCAAGAGAAAGAGGAAGGCAAAGAAGCCTCAGAAGAAAGCCACTAAAAGCAAGAAGCAGAAGAAAGACAAAGCATCGGATGCCTGTCACTTCTGCAAGAAGATCGGCCACTGAAAAAGGAATTGTCCTGCCTACCTGGAATCCAAGAAAGGTAACTTCGAAACTTGTGTTATAGAAACCAATTTATTGGTAGCTTCTGCGTCCTGGTGTATTGACTCCGGGGCTTCAACTCATGCGTGTAACTCACTACAGGGGTTCAAGGTAAGCAGAAGGCTGAGTGAAGGAGAAGTAACACTCTACTTGGGGACTACTGCAACTGTTGCAGCCACGGCCATAGGAACCGTGGAATTATGTTTTAGAGAAGGAATAATTGTACTGAAAGATTGTCTTTATGTACAAAATTTAAGAAGAAATTTGATTTCTGTCTCAAAACTGTGTGCAGATGGTTATTCTGTCTTCTTTAGTAATACGATTACTATTAAAAGGAATAACAGATTCATCGCATACGGGGAACTGGAGAACGATCTCTATGTTCTACATCCTTCTCTAGAAACTAACATAACCGAAACTACGTCGGTTGAAAACCCCAAGAAGAGAGCCCGTGATACAGTTAATCCCACGTGTCTGTGGCATTACCGACTTGGCCACATCGGTGTTGACCGAATCACAAGGTTGGTAAAGGATGGTCCTTTGGATTTTCTAGCTGTAGAAGATCTTCCCACCTGTGAGCCTTGCCTACAAGGCAAGATGACGAAACGGCCATTTGACGGTAAGCCTGAAAGATGTACAGGCACACTTGACCTAATACATACTGATGTATGTGGTCCCCTGAGTGTTAGGACACGAAATCAACACGTGTATTTCATCACCTTCACAGATGATTTTTCACGATATGGTTACGTGTACCTAATGAGACACAAGTCTGAATCCTTTGAAAAGTTCAAAGAGTTTAGACAAGAGGTCGAGAAACAGTTAGGGAGAAATTAAAGCCCTTCGATCCGATCGAGGTGGCGAATATCTCTCTGACGAATTCAGGGACTACTTAAAGGACAATGGGAGAGTATCACAATTAGCTCCTCCTGCTACACCACAACTTAACGGTGTTTGAGAGAGGAGGAATAGGACCTTATTAGATATGGTCCGGTCGCTTCTCATACACTCAGAGTTACCCACATCCTTTTGGGGTTACGCATTAGAGACTGCGATTTACGTGCTGAATCGGGTTCCAACCAAATCGGTTCCGAATACTCCATATGAACTTTGGACCGGAAAGAAACCAAGTGTCAGACACTTGAAGATTTGGGGTTGTCCAGCACACGTTAAAAGAACGAGTGCAGACAAGTTGGAATCTAAGACCAGCCGTTGCCTATTTGTAGGCTACCCAAAAGGCTCTGTAGGTTACCTTTTCTATGACCCAAGTGAGCAGAAAGTGTTCTGCAGTCGAAATGCGCAATTCTTGGAAACCGACTATATCCTGGACACCCATCGTCAGGAAGTTGTTCTTGATGAGGAGAGCTCAGGAGCAGTGGGAGATGTCCCACAAGTTCCAGGTAGTGACCAACTTAGAAGATCCACTCGGGCATCCAGGCCACCAGTCCGTTATGGTTATGACCGGGATAGTTACCTGGTGGAAACCTTGACTAGTGAGGAGGATCCCGTGACTTACGCAGAAGCTATGTTGGACATAGATTCCCAAAAGTGGGTGGAGGCCATGAGAGCAGAGATGGACTCAATGGAGACCAATGGAGTCTGGACTCTAGTAGATCCGCCCTCCGGGGTAAAGGCAATCGGTTGCAAATGGATTTACAAGAGGAAGAAGGGCCCCGATGGTAAAGTTGAGACCTTCAAGGCTCGTCTGGTGGCGAAAGGGTACACTCAGAAAGAGGGCATCGATTATGAGGAAACCTTTTCGCCTGTGGCCATGCTTAAATCCGTTAGGATCCTGCTAGCTGTAGCAGCATACCATGATTATGAGATTTGGCAGATGGATGTCAAAACTGCATTCCTGAATGGAGATCTTACTGAAGATATCTATATGCAGCAGCCGCAAGGCTTCATTGCTGCAGGTTAGGAAAACATGGTATGTAAACTTAACAGATCCATTTATGGGCTTAAGCAAGCTTCTAGAAGTTGGAACATCCGTTTTAACTCTGCTGTCAAATCGTTTGACTTCGAGCAGAATTCGGATGAACCCTGTGTCTACAGGAAGTACAGTGGGGATAAGGTTACCTTCTTGGTTCTGTATGTAGATGACATTCTACTCATTGGGAATGATGTGGGAATGTTAACTACGGTGAAAGTATGGCTTTCGCAGCAATTCTCCATGAAAGATCTTGGAGAAGCCTCCTATATACTGGGTCTTCGACTCTATAGAGATAGATCAAAGCGGATAATAGGATTATCCCAATCTGCTTACATTGACAAAATAGTCAAAAGATACAGCATGGAAAACTCCAAGAAAGGAAATGTTCCTTTCAGGCACGGAGTCACTCTCTCCAAAAAGATGTCTCCTAAGACATCTGAGGAGATTGATGGCATGAAAGACGTTCCCTATGCCTCTGCCGTAGGGAGCATCATGTATGCCATGCTATGCACTCGTCCTAACATTGCTCAGGCAGTGAGTGTAGTAAGCAGATTTCAGGCCAACCCAGGGCAGGAGCATTGGACTGCTGCGAAAAACATACTTAAGTACCTTTGAAGGACAAAAGAGTTTTGTCTGGTGTTCGACGGTAGCTCACTACAGATCCAGGGGTTTACAGATGCCGATTTCCAGTCAGACCCAGATGATAGAAAGTCTACATCTGGATATGGTTTCACGATAGGATCGTGTGTTGTTTCCTGAATGTCAGCAAACAGGGGTCCTAAGTAGCAAATTAATAGTCCACAACCCAAGCCGAAAGCATTGCCGTAAGTGAGGCTGCCTTATGAATGAAGGTGTTCATTCCTGAATTTGGAATTCAGCACATCACCCATTCCACTGTTGTATGACAACGCTGGACCTACGGGAGGATAGTGTAAAGAGGTAGCATCAGCGGAGAATGTGGTAGACCCATTGACTAAGCCACTATCACAGAAAGTGTTTGAGAAACACGTGGACCTAAGTGCTCCGGCTAGTACCTGATTGGACCTAAGTGCAAGTGGGAGCTGTTAGACAGTTTTGTATGCCCTTAGCTTCAATCAGAATGATGTACTTTATGAGCTTATTGTAAATGAATAAAGATACATATTTGATTCATGTTCCCTTGGTATGTTTCTGTGTAATACCCTTAAACTGGACACTTAATGAGACTCGTGTTAGTTTAGAATGTTCACAGCCAGTGGGTCGGTCTGGGGAGACCTATCCTGACAAGGCTGACACTGTGGTGCCACCAAGTCGGTTGGGGTGGCCTGTCTCAGCTGCCAGGGTGAGACCCTAGGCACATACAGTGTAGGATTAATTGAATCTTTGAACTGGACCAGATTTCCAGTATTGCCCTGGACCTTGGAGATTGATGGGCAAAACTGGAAAGTTACACCCGACCCCTAGACTCGATTATGATACTACACTAGGTGTCGGATTGGGCTGTCTTTGATGTACCAATCAGTGAGATCCTTAGCGGGGCTCAAAACCTGGGTATGTTGGGACAGTCCGAGAATTCATCTGAGTGGGTGATCATAGTGACAGGATCAGCCCCTTTGTCGGACAAAGGTAATGATCGGGGATGCACTCTCACTGATGGAAACCAAGACTGCCGGCAGCCGATTTCAACCGTTGAGATTTGTTTTGCAAAATATATTTTATATGAGATATAAAAGTATATATATTATGGTTTCTAAAATGTTTGCAAAAGGTTTTAATTCCCGGGATCCATATAAGTGGAGAGTGCAACACTGTTCCTTGCAGCCGAGGGAGAGGTCCTCTCTTGTCGGGCAGTGTATGATCATTATGGGCTGAGAGGTTAAGTGTAAGACCATTGAGGATAATACCTGATGGGCTAATCTTGCATCTGCCCACAGTCCCTGGGTGTTACAAGGTGGCTTGGCCCAGGGACCACTTAGTGTAAGTGTTGGGCCCATAGAGCCCATTTGATGGGTTTCAGGGGGTGCACTGTCATTAACAGTGTATTCGGCCAGGCCTTGTAACAAAGGCTAGGCCGAACCCATGTGGCTGATGTGTAGATCAATGCTTGGGTCCCACGCCATACAAGGAAGCCCAACTGGGCAGCAATTTGGAAGCCTTTTGAGTACATAACCTTAATGGGCCTTAAGCCCATTTCGAACTGGGCTGATTTGATCAGTCATTTAAAGGGGGCGAATTCTGAAGTGGGTCAGTTAAAAGGATTGGGCTTAGACCCTATCCACTCAGAGAGTCCAAGATCTAAATAAGATTTAGATCTGGAAACCTCCTAATTAGATTAGGAGACAGCTGATCTGATTTGCAGATAAGATAAGGGTTATCCTTTATCACTAAGGGACTTCTAACCCAAATATGATTTGGATTAGCAGCTCCTAATCTGATTAGGAGCTAATCCCTTTTGAGATTATAAAAGGGGAAGGGGGCGGCAGCCTGCTACACAACAACATCATCAACAGCATTCTTCTCTTTAAGAAAGAGAGATTAAGAGATTTCCTGGATACTGCGAATTCTCTTCTGCCGCCACCTTCCTGCCATTGCCATTCCTTCAGTTCGATCTCCAGTTCTTGGGAGCAATCAAGATTGGATCTTGATTTCAATCTTTTGGGAAAAGATTGATTGGAGCTGTACTCACAAGCCGTCCAGTTGATTCTTGCGAAGGGTCAAGTTCTTTTGAAGAACATTGCTGATTCTGCTCCATCCTTCACTGCGCCATCTTCAGTGGGAGCAGATTTTGGATCCTTCCTTGGGCGTGAACACCTCCATTGGGAGATAGTATTTCTCCGTATCAGGTATAATCCTCTCCCACTCATTTTGGTTCAGATCTGGTTCAGTTTATGGTTCAAGATTGATCCTTGAAAATATGATTTTCTAAATAGGGAATACGATTCCCAGTTGAAGGGAGAGAAAAATTTTTGAAATTCGCCCCTTATTCCGCATTCTTTGGGCGTCCATAGGATGGATCTCTCATCCCTTCAAAAACATCAGTTAGAATCCAATATGAAGCCTGATAAACATGGAGGGGCGATTAAAGAATGAATAGGCCATTAAAGCATTACCACCACATAGGCCATTAAAGAATGAATAGATTCCTCTAATCAACCTAAAGGCTTTCAAAAAAACTATTTATTATTTACAACCACAAATTACAAACCAAAAACTCATCCAAGCTTATATAAAAGTGTAGGGGAAAATAATTTCTCGTGACTAAATTAAGATAGTAAACTATTCATTATTTACAGACCATTAATTTTTCTCTACACTAGTTACACCCATATCCAATACCTATGTATTGTCATTTGGGTCCACCTAACATCCAATCCGAAAGTCAATTAGATAGTTCATAGTTAGTCTATGATTATTATGGGAGAATCCTATAACTGTTGTAACAGGTGATTTTAACTCTTAATCATCTAATCAATAATTTCATTCCTAGTCAATGTTAAGATTGATGCAGTTGATCACCTTCATATCCACCTTTACAGGGTAAGCTGGTCAATCCAATCATCCAAGTATGTTGACTGGAAAAGAATGATCTTGTATTAATCCTTGCTTTCAGACTTTGAAAACTTTCTCAAATTCCTTAGGTTGATTTGTAACTTGATTTTACAAAGATAGCACAAATATATAGGAAACTGGAAGTTGGCCTGGTTTGAAGGCTAAAGGTTCTTGGGATTGAAGTTATTTATATATTCAAGTGCTTAGTTAGATAAGAGAAAATTTTCTACTTACGAGTCATTTTTTGGTTATGCTATATATATTGGTGCTATCTCTAGTTAGATGCATCCATTCACTAATCACTACATACGATGAATGGTTCCTGGAATGCAATACTTACCCTAGATGTTCTACTGAAAGGCATCACTGCATAATGGTTGATTATACATTTAAAATCCTAATGTTAACAAATGTGAAACCCTGACCATTAGGAACTATTTGGGCATGGAGAGATATGCATTTAAATCCCTAATCCATCAATGGAATCTAAAAAAATTATATGAGAAGTGGTTGTTATACCTAAACATACTGAAGAATGGTAAGTATGGATGGAAAAGGAGAACATGGTGAAGAACCTGAACGGTGAACAGTGATGTGAAGAGAAGAAGAAGATGTTAAGGAAGAAAAGGAGAACATATCTTCTATGCATCTTAGTCAAGTTAGTGGGAGTTTCTTTCAGTCAAATGAGGAAAGTTTCCATCAACCCCTTTCTAAAATTTTGCTAGACTTATCAGGAAGTTGAAAACCTGAATAGACCATAAGCCTCACTTATAGCTTTTTAGATTTGGACCATTTTGATCTTTTACGGTCTTTTTAGGTTATGTCTTTTAGTCTACCAGGCTTTTATGAGCCAAACAAGAAAAGACTATTTTTGGTCTACTTGGATTCTAAAAGCTCACTAGATATTCAAAAAGATTTGCCAAACAGGCGGCCTAAATTCATTTCACAACGGCAATGAATCCTTGAGATAGTTGAATTAGGCCCGCTATAGGCCCGACATTTAAGTCTAAGTGATCTTTGGTTTCAACCACCCTATGAAGCCTATGGATAATGGGTTGATATAAGATAAAGCCCATTAGGTTTAGCCTTGTAATGGTCTCTTGTCCTTAATCACTCAGCTCAGAATAATCAAAACACTACTTATAGCAAGGGACCTCTTCTATGACTATAAATGTAGTGCTACACCCTCTTTTCAAATGTATCCAAGATTAAAACATTTTGAAAACCTTTTTCACTAAATAATATAAATATAAATACATTTTGCAAAGAAATCTCATAAAAATTGAAATCCGTTATTGACAATTTTAGGTCTCCATCAAAAAGAGTGTAAAACTTGATATTCATTTTGTTTGAACAAAGGGGCTAATCTTATTATAATGATCATTTACATAGGTAATATTTTAAAAAGCTCCAACATGCCTAAGTATTTGACCCTAAGAGAATCTCACTAACTGAATATCAAAAATTGCTTAGTCCAAGACTTAGTGTAGTATTGTTATCAAATTTAGGGTTAAGTGCAACTTTTCAGTTTTTGCTCATTTATTTACAAGGTCCAAGACATAATTAAAAATTGGCCAACATTGAATGTTTCCTACAAATACACACTAACTGTACATAGCAAGACTGAGATAACTGCCCCATCATTTTGGCACCACATCATTGTCAATCTTGTCAAGATAAACTCCCCAAGTTTATTTGATGGTTAAAAACATTCTAAACTAACATAAATCTCATAGGTGTTCAGCTTAAGGGATAATTCACAAAAACATACCAATATGAACATAAACAATAATGATTTGATTTTATTAATACATAAAAATCAATGTAAATCATATGATTGGAGATAAGAGCATACACTGTCAAACACCAATCTCATAACTCTCTCAACCCAAGTACAATCTGGATTTGATCCTAAGTCTCCGCTAAAACCAATAGGAGACCTTACCAATCAACTAATTGACACCTTGCATTTTTATATTAAATTTCTAGGATGGGCTATACTAAGCTGGCTTGACATTTTAGATATAGGACCTGAATGGTATTGATCGGGTCATAGCTGAGCTGGACCTACAAGATACGTGGTTGCCAAACTATCGCCCTACCACACCATCCTAGCTCGACCACGTTGGTATAGCTCGTCTAAACTACGCTAGTGTGGTCTTCCCCCATTTTCCTTTCAACCACATCAACTACATGTCACGTGGATGAGCACAACCGCGGGTGAAGAGGAACAAGGAAGACGACTCCGCCAGGGAATGGAACTCTATCCCGAATACCTCGGCGGTAGACTTCATCCTGGCAACCTTGAAAGCCCAATCCAATTAGGAAACGGATCTTTGGCTATAAAAAGGTACTTCATGCTCGAGGTAAGGGATCCGACTTTTGAGACCCACATAGCCACTTAGCCCGAACCAGTATCCTTAGAGCTCGGCCTGGCCATCCCACCACCACCTACTGACTTGAGCGTCGGAGTTCTTACTCAGGGATAAATCCTTGGGCCTCTAACTTTTGTTTCCTTGATCATAGATCTTGAAGTGTGGCCTCGTCCTTGTAGCCCGACCCTGCCCTGCCAACAAAGACTATCTGATCACCTTCCTCAGTTCATGCACTACCTCAGATTAAGTAGCATTAGATTGGCGTTGTCTGTGGGAATGACACAAAAACCCTTTCCCGAAAATCTCATTCCTCACCACGCAAATCAAGGAGGTAATCAAGATGCCTAAAAACTAGCCTGAGATATCAGCTGACTATTACCCGACTCGAGAGAACCAACACTCCCCGCACCAAGAAGTCCCGCAACCTTCAGTAGTAGTAGATCAAGTGCAGTTCCGAGCCATGCAGGAAAAGGTTGACAAGATCTTTGAATTTATGCAGACACTAGGATCTACTACACCACACAACCAGGCTGTCCCTCACGCCCCAACATGCACAAATGATGATGCTCGGACCAAGGACCCCAAAGCGCACTGGACAGATGTAAGCGGAGAACGGTCTAAGCACATGAGGCAGGACACGACCCGAAGACCCTCCGCCATGGCCCATTCCCATGGACGGGACCGCCATAGCCAGACACACCAGTCAGTGCGCACCCCCACCAAATAAAGACTCAGCAAAAGGATGCCGCCCTTCGTGGTCTCCGTCGCCGAGTCAAGTTCAGTCAAGGATCACCCCACATGGCCCAAAAGGGAGGCCATACACATTGTAGCCCCGGGTAGCAGAGACACTGAGATTAAGGAACTACGACGACGTCTGGAAGAGTTAGAGTGTACGTCCGCCCCTAAGAGCGTAATCCCCACCGCGGATCAACCTATGTAGGCCATCGCTTATATCAACAAGGAATCACCCTTCATACAGGACATCGTGGACGAGGTACCCCCTGCTGGATGGCGAGCCCCCTAACTCGACAAGTATGATATAAATTACGACCCTTTCTACCACATCGCAGCACTTCAAGCCTAGATGATGCTACATGGTGTGTCGGAGGGACTGATATGCAATGCCCTTGTAACCACATTGCAAGGCCCGACCTTGGCATGGTACTCCTCCTTGCCGCCGAGGTCTATAGCATCTCTGGCACAACTGGAGACCCAGTTCCTAGCGCAGTTTACAGCAAGTCAAAAGCATTGGAAAACCTCAGCCAGCCTCATGCAAATCTGACTGAGGAAGGCGGAGTCCCTTAGGGACTACCTGGCGAGATTTAACAAAGAAGCGCTTCAAGTAAGGGACTTAAATCAATCAGTCGCGGTAATGAGCTCCTCAAACACGGACTCCGCCCTTCCCCGTTCAACTTCTCCATCTCCAAGAACCCCCCTCAAACATTGGTCGCGCTAATGAGCTACACACAGAAGTATATCAACACTGAAGAGGTCCAAATACAGCTCAGGGACGAGGATGAGAAGCCCAACAGAAAAAGGAGAGACAATGATGGACGGAAGATTGAGAAAGCAAGTAGAAATCACAAGAGGCAAGACTGTTGGGCTGACCATAGGCCTCGCATCCCTACGCCGACCTATCGAAATTTCATGCCGCTTAATGTTCCACGGTCTGAAGTCCTGATGCAAATCCGCGACCGTAATTATGTCAGGTGGCCTGAGATGATGAAGACACAAAGCAACAAGAGGAACTGAAACAAATATTGTGAGTTCCACAAGGACTACGACCACGACATAGAGAACTGCTTTGACCTACGCAACCATATCGAAGATCTAATCAGGCGCGGTTATCTCAGCGACTTCGTAGACAAAGCGGAGAAGTCTGCCCAAGAGGAAAGAAGAGTAGGCGAAGCTCGACAACCTCTGCCCCATGGCCCCACAACTGGTGTTGTCCATGTGATATCGAGCAGAAGCGCCTCCAGAGGGGAAAGCAGCTTGGGACGGAAGAGATATGCTCGACTGTGCGAGATCGACGACTGAGGTCACGGGAGGAGGCGTGGCACGTCTATTACCTTCATTGACGACAACCTCCGAGGAGTCCAGACATTGCACGGCGATGCCTTGGTCATCACCACCAAAGTGATCAATTTTGAGCTACAACAAATCCTAATTGACATAGGGAGCTCCGCCAACGTGATGTTCGAAGATGCGTTCGAAAAGCTCGGCATCACCAGAGATCAACTTGCATCAGTTAGCACTCCTTTGATGGAATTTTCCGGAGAGTCCCTCCAACCAATGGGGAGGATAACTCTTCCCCTCTTGATTGGGGGTGGTGACATAACTGCAACGGCCAAGGTAGATTTCATTGTGGTATGCTGCCCCTCCTCTTACAACGTTATCCTCGGAAGGCCGACCCTCAATGCTCTGTAGGTAGTAGTCTCAACGTACCACCTCGCCATGAAATTTCCAACCAAGTACGATGTAGGGGTGGTGCGCGGGGATTAGAAAACAATGTGACATTGCTAACAGTTATCACGCCGATGACCATGTCCAGTGACCGAGACATTGATGGCGGAAGCTTATGACTTGCGTAATGAGGTGAAGGCACAGCGCGGACAACTTGTGGAAGACCTCATCCAAGTCCCCTTGGTTGAGGAAGACCCCGAAAAGACGGTCCAAGTTGGTTCCCTGCTAGGTGACCATCTCCGGGAGGAACTTATTCGGTTACTAAGGAACAACGCCGATGTGTTCGCTTGGTCGGCGGAGGACATGCATGGAATCGATCCCGAGGTTATCACACACCGGCTAAATGTCAACCCTCGTTACCGACCTGTGAAGCAGAAGAAGAGAAACTTCGCCCTAGTGAGGTGGTAAGTAATCACTAAGGAAATACAAAAGTTGATCGACGTCGGCTTCATTAGGGTAGTCAAATACCCTGATTTGTTGGCCAATGTGGTGATGGTGAAGAAGGCCAACGGAAAGTGGAGGATCTGCATCAACTTCACCGACCTAAATAAGACCTGTCCTAATGACAGTTTTCCCCTTCCCCAGATTGACCAACTTCCTGATACAACAATAGGGCACGAGCTCTTAAGCTTCATGGATGCCTTCTCAGGCTACAACCAGATCCAGATGAACCCAGACAACCAAGAGCGAACGGCCTTCATCTTTGACCGAGGTCTATACTACTATAAGGTAATGCCCTTTGGCTTAAAAAATGCCAACACTACCTATCAGCGGCTGGTGAACGAGGTATTCAAGGAGCAACTCGGTAGGAATGTGGAGGCGTATGTGGACAATATGCTCATAAAAAGCAAAAAGGTTGAGCACCACCTAGCCGACCTCTACGAAGTCTTTGACACACTTAGAAAGTACAAGATGAAGTTGAACCCGACCAAGTGCTCCTTCGAGGTTGGCTCCGGCATGTTTTTGGGATTCATGGTGACATAGAGAGGAATCAAAGAAAACCTGGAGAAGATAAAAGCCATCCTTGACATGTCATCCCCTGGGACCCACAAAGAAGTATAGCGGCTCACCGAGAGAATAGCCGCCTTCAGAAGGTTTATATCCAAATCCGCGGACCGGTGCCTCCCCTTTTTCAAAGCGCTCAAATGGCCAAAGGAATTCTAGTGGACGGAGAAATGTGAGCAGTCTTTCCAGGAACTAAAGCAGCACCTAAGCTCGCCACCCCTCCTGACTAAGCCGAGCCCAGGGGACGAGCTATTGCTCTACCTCTCGGTCGGGGATGAGGTCATCAGCTCGGTGTTAGTTAAAGAAAAAGATTGAGTACAAAAGCCGATCTATTACACCAATAAGGTCCTCAATGGCGCAGAAACCCAATACTCCAATCTCGAGAAGTTGGCTTTGGCTCTCGTCACTATGGCCAGAAAACTCAGACCTTACTTCCAGGCCCACAGCGTCCGAGTACTCACTAGCCAGCCTCTCAAGCAAGTGCTCCAGAGATCGGAAGTGTCGGGTCGCCTGGTCAAATGGAGCATGGAACTGAGTGAGTTTGATGTTACGTACACCCACCGACTGACGATCAAAACCCAAGCCTTGTCAGACTTCATCGCAAAATGTACATTTGTCGTGGAGGAACTGGCCTCACTGCCCCCATCATGGACCCCCCACGTTGATGGCTTGTCAAACAAGCAAGGCAGCGGCCCAGACGATGTGGTATTGGAACACTCCCTCATATTCAAGTTCAAGGCATCTAACAATGAGTTCGAGTATGAGGCCCTGATTGCTGGGCTCCGCCTTGCCTTAGACCTCGGGGCACGATGAATCGAGGACTTCTATGACTCTCAGCTCGTAGTCAACCAAATTCACGGCCAGTTCAAAGCTCGGACTCCCTCTATGGTGAGCTACTTACAAAAGGAATAGGAGCTCCTTCAGCGGCTCAAGCACTTCGACATCCAGCAGATCCCCCGGGCCAAGAACCCTTGAGTCGACGCCCTTTCAAAGCTCACCAGCTTGCCACAGTCTAGCATTGATTCAATCATCCGGCTAGACACGCTGGCCCAACTGAGCATCGCGCCATCAACCGTCCTCATCCTTCCAGTGCAACATGGCTCATCCTAGATGAACCTCATAATCGAGTATCTTCGAGAGGGAACCTCCCCGGACGATCGGACAAAAGCGAGGAAACTCCAACACAGAGCAACCAGGTATTGTCTGATACAGGGACAATTGTACCGCCGTTCCCACATGCTTCCCTACTTAAAGTGCCTCTCCTCTACCGAGGCGGACTACGTTCTTAGGGAAATACACGAGGGCATCAACGGAGATCACCCCGGTGAACGCACACTGACCCATAAGGCGCTCCGACAAGGGTATTTTTGTCGACGATGAAGTAGAATACTGCCTAGCTAGTTTGGCGGTATGATAGTTGCCAATGTCACTCTAACCTACATCACCAGCTTGCGGCCCCTTTGAGACCGATCACCATGTCATGACCATTTGCCTAGTGGGGAATGGACATCCTCGGCCCCTTCTCCACCGTGGTTGCACAGAAGATGTTCTCCTCATAGCCGTGGAATACTTCATGAAGTGGGTAGAAGCCAAAGCCCTGGTGTGCATTCTTGCCCACAATGCCTGGAAGTTCCTTTGGTAGGGAATCAACTGCGGCTTCGGCATCCCGCGCGTGCTCATCGTAGACAATGGAACCTAGTTCACCAACAAGAAGTTCGAGGCCTTATGCTAATCTAAGGATCGATCACCGGACTATCGTGATACATTGACCTCAAAGCAATGGGCAGATCGAGGTGACCAACCGCATCATACTACATGGCTTGAAAACACACATAGATTAGGGGAAGATGGGTTGATGAGATGTCGAGCATTCTCTTGGCTTATAGGATGACCCCACAGACTGCCATTGGACAAACCCCTTTCAGTCTGGCCTATGGGGCCGAAGGCATCATCCCTATGGAGATAGGATTCCCGACTCTTCGGACCGAGCTCTTTGATGAGGGACAAAATGATGAAGATCTACACGCGGAGTTAGACCTGGTAGAAGAAGATTGAGACCAACCACACGTGAAGATGGTGGCACAACAACAAAAGGATGGCACGGCATTATGACTCTAAGATGAGAAGATGCGAATTCAAGACAGGCGACTTTGTTCTGCGTAAAGTCATCGTACCCACGCCAGGAGAAGGAAAGCTCAGACCAAATAGGGAAGGACCGTATAGGGTCACCAGGGTCCTCAAACTGAGCACTTATATACTTGAAAACCTCGAAGGCCAACCAATTCCGAGGAGTTGGAACTTGGAAAACCTCAGGATGTACTACCAATAGACCCATAAGCATTGCAAGTCTTCTTTTACGTTACTTCTTCGATTCAGAGGCACGCCCACGGCCAACCTCGCACACTACACACACATGCTGTCACACTACTAGCCGAGCTGACTCCGCCGATCCCCAAAACGGCTGAGCCTACTACTCCCAGCTCGGCAGTGCATTACCAAGCAAGCTACCTGACTCAATTGCCAACGGCTGAGCCTAAACGTGGAGGAAGAACGCCCCAGTTCACCAAGACCTGAGGGCGGTCAAGGAACTCCACACTACCGCCAACTTAAGGGCTAAGCTAGCTGAGAAACGGCTAGCCCTAGAAGGGCCCCAAAGGCTCCCGAGACCAGAAACTAAGCATCCCATGGCTGAGAGCTCAGACACCGAAAGATCTCAAACAACGACACCAAGGCATAACCCGACCGAGCCGCACCTCGGCCAGCACAGAACTGGGAACGCTGAGTCATAGCTCGGCCGGCTGCACCTCGATCATATTTCGGGAACCGAAATATCTCGAACAATGACACTGAAGTATAACCCGACCGAGTTGCACCTCGGCTAATGACAACCTCGGTCAGCACAAGACTAGGGATGCCAAGACGTAGCCCGAACTGCTACTCCTCCATTGGTCATACCTCAACCGAATAACAGCCCGACTTGGCCCACACAGCAGCCCAACCGACCTCACCCAGGCCAGCAATAGAAAAATGGTACAAGAGGTCGCGGCGTAGCTTGGCTCAGCAAGCATAATAGCCCAACTAGGCATGCTGTGTGTAAAGAAAAAAAAAGAGGCATGTGCACAAATACAACAGCAACAAAAAGAGGCATAGGAAGAAATGTTGCCATTTAACTTGAAAACAGCCCATTACAATTGTTTAAAAGCCAGGCATACCGAGCCAACAAAAAAGAAAAAATCAACACAACAAAACAAGAATAATGGACTTTTAAGGCCGACGATTAGTCCTCGGTAGAAGAATCAACAACGTCAATAGTGGATTCAGCCTCATCCTCAGCTCCTTCAGCGGATCCTTGCAGAGAAATTTGGTCAAAAGCGTCCTAGCCCTGTGACTCCTCGGCCAACTCCGGGTGACAACGAAGGATCCTTCGTCAGAAGAGGTTGAACCCGGCCACAAAGGAGGCCTCGGAGTACTCATCCATGTGCAGTTGCATCTCCTCAGACGCCTTGTACTCGGTGATGGCTTCCTCGACGGCCTCCTGCCTTAGCTTGTCTCGTTCAGCCTTGAGCTCGGCGATCTCCCTCTTCAACTCTCGGACAAGACTAGCCTGCTCAGCCAGTTGTGCCTTCAGCTCAGCCACTTCCCCCTCTAGTGCGACCGACCGCTCCCCAACAGCTTGAAGCTCGGCCAGCTGGGCCTTTTGTCGTAGGTACTCTGAATGTTCCCGCTCGTACGTTGATCGAATGTCTCAGAGACGATCAACCAGAGCAACCACTGTGCAAGCATTCTGCAGACAAAAATAATGTGATAAGTACATCGGCAAGGAAATCAACGCACAAGGAACAAAAGGAGGAGGATTTACCTGGGCGGCAGACCGAAGCAGAGCACACTCCAAAGCTCTACTACCAACCCCAACCAACTCCCGAGCTATGGACATGGTCATAATCCCCCGCAACAACTGCTCGGGAACCCTGGAGGTCACCAAGTTGTCGTCCATACGAACCAACCACCTCGGCACATGCAGACCTGAACTGCTGCCTGTCTCGGTCACCGGCCATAGGATGACATACCCCTTGAGGTTCAACCACGAAAATTTCATCTTCCTCAGCCTCGAGGTGAGCCACCGATGGCACACCGGCTCGTTCTTGCCTTTGTCGAAGAGCCCTCATCCGATGAACAATGTCCTCCTTGCTAGCCATGCTCGCACCTATAATACAGAAAGTCCAAGATAATTATGAAGTTGGCAAGATAAAATCAGATTGGCAAGCAGACCGACCTCCCCTTCCATCAACCCAGCGAGCATCAGCATCTCCGAGCATGTGTACGCTATAACGTTCATTTCATGGATCATGCTCAGGGCCAACCTCTCCTCCCAAGTAAGTGTCAACCATTTGGGCTGCGATAAAGACATCCTCGGTCTCCGCAGCTCAGCAGGAAAAGGGAGACCCCCAGGGATTTGCATGGAGAAGAAAGACTCCTTCCAATGCTTTACTAAAGAAGGGGCTCCGACCAATGACCGAATGTTCCGCCGAGTGGAGAAATAGTAGTACCCTTGCTGGTGGTGTTTCAGCTGGAGTATAAAGCTCACCAGAAAGTTGAGGGAAAGTTCTTAACAAAATTTGTGGAGTTCCTTAAGAATTTTGCCATAACTTTCTGTAATCTCTCTTTGAAACTTGTTCAAGAGGTCAACTTGAATTTCATGGAAGCTCTCTTCGTTTTAACTCCTAAGCCAGAAGGAACTAGATATTTGTTCTTGAATAGGTATTCTATGGTTAGTAAGCTTGTATGGGTCATGCAATTATATAAGACATTTGCAAAGAGAGGAACAAGAAAAGTTTTCAAAACATAAAAAGACATCATACAAGGCTCTTATGGTTTGAGTTCTTGGCTTCTTTAGCTCTTGGGTTCTTGTCACACCAAAACTGGAAGGGGTATCATATCCAATGCTAATACTGCCCAAAATGCTTTAGTCCACCAGGGGTATCATAGTTGTCATTGGTTTTCTTGAACCTTATTTTTTTTGTGATTTACATGTCTTTGTTGTAATCGGTGTTTATACAACTTATAGATTTGATCTAGAACTTGCACAACCTTTTCTTGACAATGATCTTAATAGATTGCAAAACCTACTGCGTAAATGGAATCGACAAAGATCAATGTATAAATAGGGGTTACATTGTTGTCTTGTATAGGGAAATGCATGAGGGGGCCCATTTTAATATTTTGTGTAGGTAAGCGAGATCTCCAAGTAATATTTTCAAGTTTGAATATGTTACTGGGTCCTACACATAATATTTAACATGTATGTAAGAGGGACCAACACGTATGCTTGCCAAACAATCTTTCAGTCTTTCTAGCTTTTGAAAAGATCTTTAAAAAAATTAGCCTTTGAAGATCTACCTGCGAAAGCTCATCAATCTTTTGAGGTCTTGAGCTTTTGAAAGATCTTCCTAAAAAGACTTGCCAAATGCCTCCTTAGTCTGTGTATTTCCAAACATAAGTTGAACCCATATGGACTAATATGCAACCATTGTAGGTCCTACGCCATATATTTTTCAGGCCTAAGAAGCCTTTCAATAGTTATGTAAGTGAATCACTAAAGAAAATGGGCCTTAGCCCATGACTAGTCAACTAGTTACATGCAACTTAAATTGTCATATAAATTAGATTGAATATAGGTATGGATATCGATTTGAACTTCCATATTATTAGTGTAATTAGAGACCTAACCCAAATTTGATTTGGATTAGTCTTAATTACATTAGGAAAGAGGTCTATATATAGCATGGTTTTTAAAATCAGATCAGATTGGATGGTTGGACTAGAAAAACTTGGAACTAGTCACCTGATCAGTTCTGTCTTACCCCAAAACCTCTTTTTGGCCAAAAGCCTTTGATTTGGTTAATGAACCACTGACTCGAATGGTCGAACCGTCGAACTGTTGACCCGAACAATAGTTTTTGGATTTTTTTTTTTTTTACTTATTTTTTATTTTTTTTCTATCAAAGCAGGTCGTCTGTTCGAACCACATGGCCAGACCATTCAATTTGGGAATCGGACCCTAGAACAGTTCTTTGTCTGATTCCCTGTTCGGTTTGGTTTTAAAAAACTTGATATATAGAGACAAGAGGGAGAGGTTGACCTACACTATTGTAGACATTCTTTTGCACTCTTTTCTCTTCTCTCTTGCTTCCTATAAACCCTAGTTCAAATAACCAATATGGGTTAGCAAAAAAAAAATAACGAACTGACCAAAACCGAACCAAAAAATCGGTTAACTAAATTGGTCAGTTTGGTTCAGTTTCGGTTAACCATTTAAATAATCAGTGGTTAATCGAACCGACCGATATATATATAGTAATATATATTTATATAATATTATATATATTATATTATATTTTTTTTTGAAAATCTACTGAGACTTTTCAATTCGGCAGTCTGAAAGTGTTTAGACTGTCGAACCTAGACTTTTCAGTTCGGCAATAAAAGTGTTCAGACTGTCGAACCTAGACTTTTCAGTTTGCTAGTCTGGTAGGCTGGCAGCCAGACTAGCGAACATCTTGTCTGACACCTGTGCCTTTCCCTTTTCCCTTTCTTTCCCTCTCTCTCTTGGACTCTCACTCTCTTAGACTCCCACTCTCCCAGTCCCAGTTCTCTTCTTCATTCTTCCCCAATGGACCGACGAGCGATAGTCTTCAACGCTCTGCCCTCCGACCGAATCACCAACGGCCTCTGATACTGGCGATCCCTCCTGCTTCCACAATAGCCTGAGACCCGCCACACCTTTCCCCTTTCCCTTTTCCATTTCTTTCCCTCTCTCTTTCTGAGCTCTTTCTCTCTCCTAGTTTTCTTCTTCATTCTTCCCCAACAAACCGACGGCCTTCAACGCTCCGCCCTCCGACTGAATCACCAATGGCCTCCGACACTGGCGATCCCTCCTGATTCGGCGACACTCTCTTAGACTCCCACTCTCCCTGTCTCCCAGTTCCTTTTTTTTTTAATTTTGAGGGCATAAAAAAACTGAAAAACTGAACCGCGGTTAACCGGTCGACCAGTTAATCGGTTGCATCAGTTCGGTTTCGATCCAGTTAAATGTAAAATCTGAACAAGTTGGTTCAGTCCAGAAAATCACCCCATGGTTTGGTTAACCGAACCATGAGCACCCCTATCAGCCAAGGAAGGAATTGTTCTTCCATCATTCTCTGTTCTGATTTTGAAGAAAAACGTCATATTTGAAGTGATTCGCACAATTGCATTAATCCTAACTCGTTGGAAATAAAAATCTGCCAAAGGATTATTGCAAAATTGACCTCAAGTTCCAACTGTGCCATCTTCAGTTGGGAGGTCGATCTAAGTCTGAGTTTTGGGCATGAACTATCATTCTATAAGCTTTAAATTGTGATCTCCATGTTAGGTACACTCAATTTAAATTTTGTTTTCAAATCTGATCCAATTCAATGTTAGAATGATTTTCAGAGAATTTGATTTTCTAAATTCTTTGAGACACCGATTATTGAGCTCAGACTGAAATTTTTGAAATTCGACCATGAGATAGTCAAGTTTTAATCTGTTAAATAGTTGGGGGATGGGCTACCCAGCCTAAGCCTACTGGCCCAAGCAACAAAAATTGCTCCTACAAGAAGAAGAAGCGCTTTTACTTCATAATTTTATGGACAAAAAAAATTCCGTAAATTGATTTCGTCGTACGGTATTTGTTCTTGTTTACATGAAAGATGAAACCACCAAATCTATTTTCCATTATCTTATTCCCGATCGTATACTCAAAGTGACTAATAGATAACTCAAAATTACCTTAAAGTCTTTTGAGTTTTATCCTTTTTCCATATACAACAATCTGAGTTGTTAATTATTATTTTATTCCTCAAAATTCCAATCCAACAGTGTTGCTCTATTTTGCTTGACTGTTAGTTTGAGCCTTGAGGTGGAGGCGTAGCCGCATAGGCCTTATAAATCACGAATCCTAAGCCTTGAGCAATCTCCACGAAGCTATTGAGGCAAGGCGAACTCAAAGCCTTAGCCTTTGAAAACATTGTTCTAAAATCTAAAAACTGTAGCTATCAAATTATCATCGATAACGTGTCGGTGGAGAAAAGGTGTTCCTAATTTCTACACAAAATTAAGTTGAAATTTGAAGGGATAAGTGGACTGCAATCCACCTTAAAAATCTGAAATTGCAGCTCTTATCAACCATAGCTTATACGTAAATTTAGTATCAATCCACCGGCAGAATTAAATCCACCCCTTAAAAATCTTAGCTGGACTGAACTATAAAAAATTAAAAACCACGATAGAAACAAAACATTCATTCAAATAAGAACAAAAATACAAAAGACCCAAATCTTAATTCTTAACCAGAGACCAGAGTCGCCCACCAAAAACTAACTCAGCGTCGCCTGAAAACAATAATTAGTTATTAAATTGTTAAATAAATCAAAAGCACCAACCACCTTTTCAAGACATGAGTCACCATCATGAAGACAAATTAGATATAAATGGTTGGATAAAAGATAAAAATGTGTACAATGCAGGTTGAAAGTTCAAAAGCCCACAAACTAATGTTAATTATTAACTAGGGTTAGCCCACAAACGTCTAACCAGCCCACCAAATTCTAACCCCAGTAGCCCACCAAAAAAATGAATAAATCCGGTTATCTCGTTCCATACTACACAATTTGGAATTGCTCTTCATCCAACGGCCCAATCTTTAGCAAATTCTAACCCCAGTATGTACCCAGTAGCTTCCTTGTAGCTTCTCTAGTCTATTTTGTAGTTATAAATATGAACTCTTAAATTTCTATCAATCCACTCTTTCTAATCTCTTCTCTTCATTCATCATTCCTTCTGTTCTCTATCAGTAATGACTCGTTCTTCTATACCTGGTCTTCCTTCTTTGCCGGTGGAAGAAACTGAAAATCTAAAATCATCACGGAAAGAAGCATACAGAGTTGCAATCTGTACTTCGGCAATTGCAGCGGGGGCGACTTTTAATCCTCCATGGAGAGTTCCCCTTGGAAGCTCCACTGCTTATGTAATTCTATCAAAGGCTTACACAGTCACCATGTTCTTGTGCTTGAGCATGAGTTTGGTGCTGTTTGTGCTCTCAGTGATGCTTTCCAGAGTGCCCAAATTGGTTCCCTTGGCCAAGAAGTTGATGTGGGTTGTTTTGGCACTGGTTCAAATTGCTCTCTCCATTGGGACCTATATTGTGGTAATGTTTGATTAAGTTTTTAGACTCTGTATGGTTATTGAACCGTGTTTGTATTGTCTTAATGTGTGATATGGTTATAACTAGGGACTAGGCTTTAGGTTTACTGTAATAACCAGCAGCTGGTCTAGTTCTCTGTTGCTGGTAATAAGTCATGGATGATGATGATAATCATAGGAGTTAGGACCCATGATCTTGGGCCTTCATAAGTCAGAGATCATGACCCACTAGATGAGTGGATAAGTAATATAGCATATAAGTAATGTTTGTCTTGCGAGAGGGGACCAAATATGATCATGTTACCTAACATTCTTAATATGATGCTTTCACTTAGACTCGAGCCCATGCTCAGGTTTTACCATTTCATCAAGCAAGAATCTCCAAATAATTACTATTATATTTAAAAAGCCCGGTCCAGTTCAGCCCACAAATTTCTGGCTCCAGGCCCAGATTTTAAGTTTAGGTCCTTAAGGAGCACCCAGCCCGAGCCTATAAATTCCCGGGCAGGGCTTGGGCCTAATATTTCATGCCCGGCCCAACCTACAGTATATATAAATATATAGGAAAAATTATAGATTAGTACCTTGTATTTTAGGCCCAGTTTCATTTTGGCCCTTGAAATTTAAAATATACAAATCTAGTATCTAAACATTCAAAATATACCAATTTATTACCTACACTTAATTAGTCGTTAAGTGATATTTGAAAAGATACAAATGCCTTTAGAGTATCACCTAAAGGGTCATTTGGTAAGTCTTTTTTAAAAGATCTTCTGAAAGCTCTGACAGTCAAAAGATGAAGCGAGCTTTTGCATCAAGATTTTAGAAGCTTGAAGACCGTTTGATTAAGGTGTGTCTATTCGCACGTCTTTCCATGCGAAGACAAATTGAAAAAAGGCAAAAAACTCTATTTGGAGCTTTTCGAAAATGGGTTTCCCATGTCTTTTTAGGGCTACGGTTTTCGACGATTAGATCTTTTCTCAACCAAACAGGAAAAAAACAAAATGTAGACTGCCGAGCTTCTAAAAAGTCAATAGCTCGCATGAAAAGATATACCAAATGGGGCCTAATTTTCTTTATCAATCATCTAATTTTCTTTTCTCTCTTTTTGTTTGATCTCTATTTCTCAACTAATGTTGAATCTAGACGGCCTGGCCCTACGAGCTAAAAGGCATCGGTGTTTCAAGAAGGAATTTTCCATTGGATTATAGCTTGAAGCTTGACGGAGTGCTCCTTCGGGGCATAATGGGCAACAAATGGGGAGTTAGAGAGAGAATAGATGGGAGGGGCAATGATGTATAGGGGTGGATTCGAGCCGAGCTTAGCTGAATAGTACCAGGCTAGGTTCAGCTCGGCTCGGCTCAACTTATTTTATATTTTATAAAAATATTTAGAAAAAATATTTTATAAAAAAATTATATATAATTTTTTTTATTTTATATTTAAAAATTAAGAATTATAATACTTTTATTTTATATATATATTCAAGCCGGCTCACAATCCTCACAAGTAGAGCTCTAATAGGTTTGTGTTCAACTCGTTTAATAATCGAACTATTGAATTGGATTCAAACTCAACTGAAACAGAACCAAACTTAACTTTTCACAAATCAGACTCGAACAATTCATAAAAAACTCAACTCGTTACCACCCTTAAATTGATGTAGCCTATAGGCTTCGTTGGGTGAAGATTGCCGCTGCTAGATAGATAACCGATCGGGAGTCCTTTTTTACCACTATCAGAAATTCTGTAACTTCATGGGGCCTACTTAACACGTTTGACCATATAAATGATGCTCCATCAAAATTTATTTCTCAAGTCTTAATGAATCAGATGTCTTTGGACTTTAGAGTTTAGACTATAACTTTAATCCTATTGGATTTTTCAGATCAATACCCCGAACCTATCGCCAGTATCATTTCTAATCAACTTTTCCGTGTAATCAAAGAAACAACACCTGATTAACATCGCGAATAAACAAATATCATTTATGATATTTTCAGGTAAATTACAAAAAAAGGGTTTGAAACAAAGATCCCCCTATATTTTGTTTTGCGAGAAAGATTTTTGTACTATGACCGTGAGATAAAAATCCCCTTTCGTTAGACTTTCGTTGAAATCCGCATTGCAATATTTTTTAATCACAATACTATTATTGTGAAAACACTGTTCATCTCTGTTCCCTCGCCTCTGAGACAAACCCGTCCGCACCGCTTCTGGTATCGCCGTAAATTTTGAGTTGACGAACATCATGACTACCCACTAACCCCCTTGCCTTGGCTTGCAACTCACGAACCTCTTGACTACCCAGAAACCTAAACGGAAAGCCAGAAACCCTGAACGGCTACCCAGTAACTTACTAACGTTGATCTGAGATGAGACGGTCGTTGCATAGTCATCTGCCAAATCAAATGAAAGGAAAGGATCCGATTCTGTGGACCAAGTCCATCTCTTCTATGAGTTGAACTCCTGGGCCCTCCCAGCCCCTCAACGATGCTGCAAGCTAAAAGTAGATTTATTCATTCCATGGTGAATAAATCAGTAACAACTTTTTGGTCTCTATGCGTCTCTCTTATGAATTTTCCGTACAGAGACAGCACTTCACGACTCGCCAATATAACTCTTCCATAATACTCTTCTGCTTTAGCCACATCTTTCTCCACTTGTAGAAATCAGATTCAAAAAATAAAAACGATCGTTATGAAATGATGGAGTAGAAATATAAGTGGTCATCAACGTCGGTAAATCGAACTGCCAAATATACCTCATACAAGAATTGACCATAATTCCACAAGAGAAGTGGATTTGTTGGGTTCGATTTCAGCATCTGTTGACGGAACTTCCAAGTTTCGCCAGCTCAAAACTTATGGCGATACCAGAAGCGGTGTCTCACTGTTTTTGAGTTGCGACTCTGCTGTTTTTGATTTCTATACCTTGTTATTCGTGCCATTCGGGGAGGGTCTAGGGGTGAAGTACGCCAGGCGTCGAGTGTGGAGCCAAAATCGGCTAGGCTCATTGACCAGTTAACCATGACTGCTGGTGCCTTTAGAGGAAGCAGGTATGCTTTTTCTCTCTTCTTGGGTTGTTCACTCCTCGGCGGTGACAGAGGACTTCAAAAGAGGGACGCCGCTGCAATCCTCCGCCGGTGGAAACGGAGGCGTCGGTGACGGGTTCGAATCCGCTGCCGCTGCAATCCTCTGATATCGTGTTTCTTTCACTCTTTCAGGTGTTATTTTCTTGCTGAAATTGAAAGGTAAGAGAGGCTACAGCAAGCCTCAGGTCTTCAGAGGAGCCCTCGCTCTCTCGCTGCCGGCCCGCAGCGGTTCCGTGAAGCATTGTACAGTTGGTTTTTGACAGTACGATGACTTGCAAAATCCCAAGTGAAAGGTGCAAGGCCTCAGGACTTAGAGAAGCTGGATTGGCATGGACAAGACCTGGCTTGTTTTCATTTATAAATGGCCTTTTCAACAAAAGTTATGCTGTCGAACATGCTTCCATTCCATGCAAAACAGACTGACCTTCGGCCTTGGGTTGCCAAGCATTTATTATGTTTATCCATGTCCACATGGTGTCCATCTGGGCTACGTTCTGTGGGAACCGAGATTGCCTGGTGTCTGTTGTCGGAACCCGTGAAAGACTTGTAGTTGACGGAACTGCAGACTCTACTCCTGCAGTACTTACACTTGCGGAGCCGGAGCGGGCGTCACGTCCCACGGTCATAGTACAGGGATAGCATCGGAAGGGTAGTATTAGAAGTTTGGGGAAGATGAATATTATTTTTTATCTATTGGAACGGTCATTTTGGACGAAAAACTAACGGAAAGATGTTTTTATCATAATACAGGAGCTTTTTGTCTCAAAACAAAATATAAAGGGGTCTTTGTAATTTATTGCTTTTATGTGGCAACGCTTACATCCTTAAAATTTATCATAAAAGGTCCCAAATAGAAATGGCAGTAATTGTAAGTAGAGTAGATTTAGGGTGAATTGCATTGGTAGAATCTCTAATCTTCCACTGGAAAATGGAAACAACAGCAAGAGCAATCAAGTAGATTGGGGCCAATTCCTCAAACCTTTGCACATCATCGAATCCCCATCAGAGCTCTCTCCATCATACAGTTCACCAGCAACAAAGTCCAAGTCCAAGCAGCTAGAAGAGTCTGAATAATCCGAACAATCATCCCAGTAAGTCCTCTTGTAACAATCTACGATAAGGGGTCCCAGAACCTTTCAATCATGAGTACTTTTCTTTGGGGAATTTCTAATCAAGTTTCACATCCCAACACCCTCTGATGTTCAGGAATTCAAGATCCCGGCGGTTTGAGAGGATCTCAAACACATCTTCTGTAGTGATGAGAAGGTAAGCCATCTCAAGGTGCCGTCAAAAGCCATCTCTGTTCCAAGATTTGCAAACCTTTGGCGTCACAGTCATTGACTCCTGAAGAGAAAGATTCTTGAAGATTAGCCCCAACGCATCGGTTATTAGTTCATCCCATCCCCGGAAATCGCCTCCCTCCTCTATCGAATTTTTCAGAAAACCGAACAGCTTTTTTATGCCCGACTGTGGTTGTTTGGATCTTCCAACAGGGAAGGAGCCTTCAGGAAAGAATTTGGGAAGGAAATCAAATGGGATTACACCTTTGTTTCATCTTCTTGAGAAAGAAAATGATGTAAGTATTTTATTTTTAAGGATAATTTTAATATTTACAAAGTTTTAATTCGCACATGATGATACACGTAACTGACAGTTGATTAATGTTTAAATATACTACATTCATACATAGGTACTAATATATAATTTTACCTGATATATAACATATACATAATATCTGTATATTATAAAATATTATACTATGTAAATCATTTATTTAATATTTTTTTTTTGTAAAATTAGGAGGAGCTCTGCCCAAAGCATCATAAAATCTTGTTATTAGCAAGGTTTAAAGTATCGATACGAAACGAGTTTCGTCCGTATTGTCACTTAGAAATGGCCGAAACTCTATTTATTTTTTTAGTTTATTTTTTTTAAATTTTGGTTTTTTGGAAAACTTTTAGCATGCTTTTTATTATTAAAAAAAATTGGGGGTCTGAACCGTATCGTTTTCAAAAGATACAATATCAATACTTTGAACCTAGATTATTAGTAAAGAACTTAAGGTCCAACTGAGAGTCAAACCCAACCATATATTAAATATTATATATACAATATATTTGGTTTTGTTTATAATATTTTATATAAAAGTTAAAATATATAGTATACATATTCATGAGTTGACATATAAATCAATTACATAAGAAAATAACTTGTTCTCTAGGCTTGTCTTCCCTTATATAGATGAAGGTAAGACTTTTCAACTCCTAAGTGCTGTTAGACTAATAATTATGCTTACTATTGGGTGTAATGCATTAACAAGAATGTTGTTCCAACTTCCAAGTCTCACATTGCTTGGGTGTTTCTCCAAGTATTTCATTTGTATAAGAGACAATTATGTGTTTCTCCAAGTACTTCATTCATATCTATCTCTCTCTATATATATTCAGCCCAATGTGTTTTTATACAATTTATTTCATTATTACTACATATTATATACTTAAAATTTCTATATTTTAGGGCCTGGCCTGGCCTGAGCAATACCCTAGCACAGGTGCTAAGCTTGACTCGTGTCCAGCCTGGTCCATCATCACCCCTATTGATATCTAATAACTTCTAGTAGTCGATTATGGTATCATAACTGATAAATGATAACCAATCAATGCTTATGAACGCCCAGCATTTAATCCAACTATGGTTTGGAAGCATCGTTTTCTGAAACGTTGCTATCAGGTAGGACGTTTTTGGGCAATAACAATACTTTCTGTTTGGTATCAGTGTTCCATATCTGTTTTCAACACTGGTACCTATTATAGGAAGTCCACGTCAATGTCACATTATTTCTTCGTTGGCAGCAATGGGCTCTAAATTGAGAAAACATCGAATTCAACACTTCCTCAAATCACGCCTTCTCGATTTCTAAGACATAGTTTGGAGCACTATTTTTTATGAAACACCAATTTTTCCAACATAACGCTAATGTATCATCATTTTTTGGAGCAACGGCATCGATGCCAAACACCACCTAAGAATTTTGTCCAGGACTTGTGCATTTATTGTGCATATGATACAGCTAAAGGAAGCAGCTGATTGGAAAAATTTCTTGTTGGTTTGCACCTGGGTTAGGGGTTATGGGTTCGGGGATGGGCTACCCCCTACCCCCCACGGTTGTGTAACCCTTCAAAATATATCAACATCACGAATTCGATGCTGTGTCATTTGATAAAACAAATTGAATCTAATAATTAATTACAAATTACCATTTGTCATCCAATATTTTTACTGGAATTTAAACCAGTTTCGTGTTTAACCTTAAAAAAAATCAGAATACTTGGAAACAAATTAAAAATTAATAAACAAATTTATGAAATTTTCAGGAGGTACTACATTATCATCGAATTCTTTTCTTTAAACTCCATATGAAATGACCAAACCCTTATTAACAGTCAATTAAGAAAAATTAGAGCAAGGCATAATTCTCCTACATATCTTTATGTAAAATAGTTATAAAACTAGTTTGTATGTATCTGTTGCTGAAGCTTGCAAATGTTGTAGATCAGCAAACGTCTTCTGTTGAAAAATATGACCCCACTCACAGCCACACCTGAAATTGGATTGCTGCTCCACGATTGGGAATGCATAACTAGACTTCTGACGTAATGGGTTTTATCTAATGGAAACATGGGCCCAATGTCAATGGAGGCCCATCCTTGGTCCAACTTTAAATGCTGCGCCCACATTAATACACTAAGGTTTTAGGGCCTGCTCATGAATTTTGTAAATCCTTGATGATGGAAAAGGAACCACCTCTTTAACTCTTTGTCTTTGATGCCTTTTCCCCCCCTCTGAACTCTAGAATGTCTTCTGGGTCAACTGAACTTGCAAGCTAGAGCAGAATTAATACAGGCCATGTTCATTCTACCATGGAAGCTTTGAACAAACAAATGAGTAAGCTCCAACTCTTACTGATACAGCTTTTTTTATGTTTCTTTGAAGAGATTGTTTTGGCGACCAACCCGAATTGGCAGCCCAAAATTTCGATATATTCTAAGCTCACCTCCTAACCCCGCTGTCACCAGCGCCAGACCCCAAGCTGTTGCCTGGACGGCAGTAGCCCCGCTGTTATTACTCCCTTCCTGCAACGACCAAGACGAAGATGGAGAATGGCGTGGAGTATGCGTAGATGGTGACTCGAGATGCCCAGGCGAAGCAACACCTGAAGAAGCCGAGGCGTTGCGACAGAGCCCTGAGTCTGTACGAGTTGCTGCTTTGTCCAACTCCTCTTCTGGGAAAATTGCCCTATCCGAGAAGCTGTTCTTCTTTTTGAAAGGTGAGAAACTACTTCTCCTCCCGCTGCAGTGCACGGAGGAGTCTTCAGGAAATAAAGGGCTCAAGAAGGAAGAAGGTGGCAGCACACTGATGCGTTTTGAGTGTTTTTTCGAGTGGACTGTCGGCATTGGTGGCTCATGCTTGGTACCAACAGGCCATGGGATTGCAACTGATACATCGTTGCATTGGAATCGCTCATGGGCTCGATTGGTGACATGACCTTTGATCTTTCCACTACCCAGATTACGGATTTCGTCGTGCTTCCATACACAGACAGTAGAATCTTCACTTGCACAGACAACGTATTTCCCATCTGCAGTGAATGATGCCGATATTTGGCTACTCGTATTCCGAAATCCTGTTGAAGAATAGTTCGTCCAGTCAGAAAATTAATACAGGTGCTTGTATTCATGTAGTTCCAGTTAATTAATTATAACTAACGCCCAATCCAACAAAATTGTAATCAAATATTTACCGGTTCCCACGCCTTATACATCTGTGTATGTATCTTATATGTAATTAGTTATTTTTATTAATTTTTATTGTGTTACTTATTAATTATTAATTATTAAATAGTAATTATTAATTTTTTAAAATATTTTAATTTTTATATCTAAATTATTAATTATTAATTTTAATTGTGTTATTTTTTAATTATTGATTTTTATCAAATTTTAAAAATTATTTTAATTTTTATTTGTATATTATTAATTATTAATAATTTTAAATGTATTATTTATTATTTACTAATTTATTATTTTTATTTACATTATTTTGAATTTCATAAATTATTTGATATGAAATAGTACAAATTGAACTCAAAATTATCAACTAGTTTGTTCTTGGGGTAAAATAGTAAAATCAGGGAATTTCATATGCTGAATGGTTGATCCAACACAAACAACCTTATCTAAAGTAGAAAAACATCACAACTCTTTTCAGATTCCAGACATACTTTTAGGGGGCATTCTTTTTTTGGATTTGGAGAGGGGGGAAAGTTGGTCAATGGAATTTTGGTTCCCATTGATTAGGAATTCCATATTCTTTTTTCAGCTTTATATGGGGACCAAGGAAAGTTTATTTTCTTGGGTATCACTTACCCAGAAAAGTGATACTCATCTCCTAAATAGGTAAATTACTTTCCCACATAGGGGGAAGTTGTCAATACTTGAATGTAACAAAAATGCCCCTTTTATTAATAGATTTCTATAGCTAAAATGGTCATTACCTTATTTACCTGAAAAATAAAAGAACATGGGTAAATGCATTTACCCGGGTAAGTATTTCCCATAAAAAACTTACCTAGGCAATTGCATTTTCAGATTTCAGATTTCAGATTTATCAAACACCACCTTAGTGTAAATTAGATCCATATCCAATACTCTGGTCAGCTTTCTCATTTTATATACATATTTGGATAATAAAGATACAGATGATATATACCTCTGAATTTATGAGTGAGATCAGAACCATGAAAGATTCGGATCCGTGAATCAGCAGAGGTAATTAACACCTCGGATGGATTCCCTGGGCGAAACTGTCCAAGGACAAATTTTAGTCAACCTGCATATTATATACCAATTATATAGAAAAGAAAGAAACTAAACACACAAATTGGCAAAATAATAGAAAAAACTTTGTACAGAGAGTTACAGGCCTAAAAATGGATATTGGTAACCTGAAAACCAGTGATCTTTTTTGCATGAGTCTTCTTTTTGTTCTTGTTCTGGATATCTATCTTCTTTTTCTTTTGGATGTTTACCCGACCTTTGGGAAGCAGTTTGTATTCTGAACCATCAATCAAATAGGAATCAACATTGCTTTTCCAAATGAACTGAAAAAAAGAAGTATCCCTCAGGAGGAATTGTAAACACCACATCATTTTTAGTACCTCTATGCAAATTAAATGTCTTCTAAATGTCGAACATCTTTCAAGAATTTTGGAAAAATTGAGGAGTTTCCATCAAAAGATCTCCTAGCTAGTCCAAGGAAAACTAGGAATGGCAATGGGGCGGGGCACCCCCTCCCCGTAGTCAAGATACTTTTCCCTATCCCCACCCCGTCCCCGGTGGTGGGGCGGGTTTAGGGTGGGGCATCCACTCTTAGTCAGGGACGAGTAATTCCTGAATTTTCCCCGCTCCAAGGCAACTATTTAAAAATTATCTATTTTTGTGGACAATTTATACATATAATATAGGAATTTAGGGGTATTTTGGGAATTGAATTATAATACTTTGGGGTTATTTCAAAAATAAAATTATGGGATTTTAGGATTTTAAGAATTTAGGGAAATCTTAGAGATATTTTAAATATCATATTAAACCTAGAGATATTTTACTAATTTTACCTTCAGGTTCAGGGAATTATATACAAAACCCGTTCCCACCCCGTCCCTGATTTGAGAAAAAAATATTTTCCCCGTCCCTGCCCCGTACCCGTTTAAGGTCGGAGAAAACCTGCTCCGTTCGGGGCAGGGCCACGGTTTCACATAAAGATATAACTGAAACAAAAATTTTATATCTATAGTAATACTACCAAATGATGATGATGATGATATGTGTTTAAAATTTTCCACATTTGTCCCGAAAAAGGTTTAATTGATGATGATACTAGTTGTGAGTTACTTAGGAACTCTTTGATGCCTCTTAATGCTGAATGTTGAAAATCATTCATGCATTTTCAGAGCCAATAAGAGCGTTCGGTTTCATTTCTCGCTTCATCCTTAAATGTCATGTCAGTCCTTATTTTCCACTAACTTTACTTTTTTGTTTTCCAAAAATTACCCCCAAAAGCTTATTCCTTTCACATATACTACAATTTGAAAAACCTATATAATAACAATAATAATAATAATAATAATAAAGTAATATTTAAATTTATTACTATTATTAATTATTTATGTATTATTTGAGTATTTTATTAAATCATAATTTTATTTTATTATCCATTAAATTATTTGCCAATATATTATTTTAATTAATTAAAATTTAATTCATAAATAATAAAATTTAGTTAAGATTTCTATTCAAAATTAGTTAATTAATTAAAAATTAAATATTAATTATTAAAAAGTAATTGACTAACAATAAAACTTCATTAGTAATAAATATTTTTATTATTTATTATCTAGATATAATTTATTATGTTAATAACCTATTATGTAATTATCTATTTATAAATCAGTAAATAATTTATTATTAATTATTAAGAATTAATGAATTGATTATTAAATCAATTGATTATTTTAATTAATAAAAATTAATTAATTTATATGATTAATTAGTTAAAATAACAAATTATTATATAATTTTTATATAAATTGTTTAAGTAATGCTTAATATCTTAAAAAAATAGGTAATTAATTATAAAATCATTTATTACTAGTTAGTAATTACTCAATTTTTAAAAATATTTAATTATTTATAATTTTTTACATTCAATTTATGAATTGTTAGTTAGTTTGTTAAACAATTAAACAAACTTTCTATTATCCAAGGTTAAAATGGTCAATTGTCATTTTTGAGAATTCAGCATTCAAATTTCAGAACAACATTCTCTACATTCAGACTTCAGAGTCAAGAGAAGTTACAAACAATAGTACACCTTTAAAAGTAATTATTACAGTTTCAGAGGAATTTAGAGTTCAGAATTTAATGCAAACGAACATGCCCTTAGGCTCCAATAAAAAATCATGATGGGATGTGTTGTGAGCGAAAAACATGTTAACAAGTGGCAACCATGAATGTAACAAACAAGTATGGGAGATATCGATGTGTAGTTGGATGTTGTGTGTCAGAGTGTTAATATGCTTTTGTTGGTAGTAGATCTAGAGCATTACTGCTACTAACAAACAAATCAAAGCACATCAAATTTTTGTGTCACCTATCCTCAAGCCATAATAATTTTAAGAAAATAATTTGCACAAGTGCATGTTTATCATTGTCAAGGACAAGTGCATGACACAAAATTGTGATGTGGCTAGCATGTTTTGTTACTAGAGGATCCCCATAAGATTATTATTATTATTGCAACTAGTGGGGACCTGTGCGATGCACAGGATTTATTAAGCCAAAGATAAATAATATAAAGGGTCATTTATTAAGATACCTCTTATAATATAAAGGGTCATTTTACTAAAATCTACCCTATAATTTGCAATGGATTTAATCAATCTTCCATTAGTGACAGTGTTGACCGTAATGTTCATTTCAATAAATTTAATCAAAAGAAAATAAAAACAAAAATACCATTTTTGTCCTTAATAAGACACAAATAACCACTCTATTGCTTACATTTGTTTTTTTTTTGTACAAAAAATTATTAAGGATATTTTTGGAATAAAAAATAATAGGACTAATGGCAAAACAAACACTCCTTAATGAAAGGTTTATTAAGTAAATAAGTTGTAAAATATATGGGATATTTTAGTAAAATGAAAATTATAAGGTAGGTTTAAGTAAATATGTAAAACTTTAATGTGTGTTCTAGTAAATGACCCTAATAAAACACATAAGAGTATACAATTGTTTTTTATATTTTCAACTTTGTAAATAATTAATAATTACTCATATTTTATATACTACTTTTAATGAATTTTTTATCATACAAAATTAACAATAATTAATTTCAGTTAGGTTTATTCATCAAACTGATGAAACAGTCCAACTCGATCAACTCAACCCAAGTTGGTCAGTTTTCTAGTATTTTAGGTTGGCTTATGTTCAAAAATTTCCCAATTCGACTAAGTTGGATCAATTTCACTTTGACCATTTATAAACCAACCTAAATTGAATGACCTAACCATGGATATATATTAATATTTTAAATATAATTTTTAATATGAAAAAGTGGGAAATTTCTTATTTTTCTTAGTCTAAAATGTTTTATATACTAAATCTAATTTATAAATTTATTGTTTAATAATTGCACTATATCTTTTAAAATTAAATTCAATTTGTAAGTTTAAATCCTTTGAGTCCTTTTATTTGAGTGTAATGCTTAAAAAATAGTTTTTTTTTTCTCTGGTTTAACTCCATTGAAGGCCTCATATTAAGCTTGGAGTGATTCCGTACTTAGATTTGGAAAGTATCTTCTTCTTTTATATTTCTGTTCTACATTACTTTATCATTATTGTCTAATGCTGACATAGTTTAGCTGCAATAGAACTCAACCAGAATTATTGATAAGTTTAATTAGATCATAAGAGTGACAGTAATAGAATAGCTCATACCGCTAGAAATGTTATAAGAACAGCAGCTTCCGTTTTGTGAGCCAACTAATGCACCCTTCAATAACAAAAAGAAAGCATCATTGAGTGGAAAAACTCATTTTAGTATGTTCTTTTGGAGTCCAATGAAGTGCTCAAAAGGATCGACCAAGGCATTATGATAAGAATACTCAACCAAGCACTTGTAAAATTGGATCATCTAATATCCAATTTAATTAACTCTTTATACATTAAGAAAATCTTAACGAAATATGTCATTGCCGCTCAGTTTGGAAGGAGTACAAATACAAATATGTAGGGTGCAAAACATTGTATTTTAATTTGTATGTATTTATATTGTACATATTTGTATTTGTAGAAATTGGCTTCCATCAGGGCAAGCCCATGCTCACACCGTCCCAACAGCCTCTTGCACCCTTACACCGGGAATATCTCCCCATGAAATAAAGCATATGAGTGTGGAGATATTCCCAAAGCAAGGCTGTAAACTGAGCCTGATGGAAGCCGAACTCTGCTCAAATGGGTGTTGCCCTGATGGAAGCCAAACTCGTATTTGTATTCCTTCCAAACTGAGTCTGAAGGAAAAAAAGGGATAAGTTCTAGAAAACAAAAATAGTTCAGGGAAGGAATTATATGATTTGTGAAATGAATGTAGCAGAAATGCCAATGCTTGGAGAGACTAATGGTAAGTAAAACTAGGAAGGACAGGGCTAAAACATGAACTCATACAAAGAAACCTAGGAGTAGCCCCAATAGGTGATAGAATGAGATAAAGTAGATTGAGATGGTTTAATGATCACAAGCAAAGCGACATCACCTGATAAAAAAAAACGATATGATCTATTACAAGTTGAAGGGGCTCCAAGAAAATAGGGGCAGATAGATCCTAATAGGATTTAGGTGGAAGTACTAAGAAATGATTTAAGCACCCATAATTTTTTGATAGATATCTACTGAACAGAAGGGAATGGCTACACAGGATTCATGTAGCTCAGCCCATAGTTGGAACAAGGCTATGAGGATGATGAGGATGATGATGTAAAAATAAAGAAGAAAAGAAAACATGGAGCAGCATATGAACCTTTCCATCAGGAGTGTAGCAAGCAGCAGTAACCATTTCATGAAGATCAGTCCAATCAACAACTTTCCGTTTTGGTATGTTCCATATTCGGACTTTGGCATCAAGAGAACCACTGATGAAATATCTATCATCTATTGGATTGAACTGTACGCAAGTTACTGCCCAACCATAACAGAAACAAGACCATAAGAAGGATGAACAACCATGTTCAAAGGATACTGAAATAGTACATTATTTATCACATTGAACCTAGCTAGCTTTGGTTCTGGGCATCTCACCATAATCATTATGTGCAAACAACTTCAAACATGTCTTGCTTTCTATGTCCCACAACCTAACAGTTTTGTCCATTGAAGAGGAAAGTAGTAATTGCTGAAAATTCACAGAAAAGCAGATATTAGTTCCTTTTCTTTCAGTAGCATTGGCAAGAATTTTTAGAGTTTCAACATTCATGGAATTAGCAGAGCTGACCTGTGATTTGGACCAGGAGAGATCCAAAACATCAGCCAGGTGACCTTCGAAAGAGCAAACTGGTTTATCTGAGAGTAAGAAACTGGTTTCTGGTACGAGCACATGATTAGGGAACGATCCCTTTTTGCAGGTAGATGAAGCCTTTCCCTTTTTCTTCCTCTCCCATGAAGATGAATGACTCTCTGCAAGAGATCGATCAGAGGAAATGCTTGCATTGGATGGACGTGGAGCATTGAAATTTTGATCATCTAGGGTTGATTCCACATCACATTCCAACACTTCCCAGACATGAATTATACAATCTTCTCCTGCACTTGCCAAGTAACGTGCATCAAAGCTAAATCTAATAGTCCAAATAGAACCCTCATGAGCCTTAATCTCTTGGCACATATATAGAGCGGTTAGCTCTTTGAAAGATTTTCCATTCTGGCGAGCTTTTGTCCATGCGGAGGTGCGAATCTCTGGAGATTGCTGTTCCATTAATGGACACTTCTCTTTTTCACCCTTGAACCCAGTAACTGAATTCGCAACACCCTTTATGTTCTTCAACAAAGAAGCACCCTTTTTCTTGCTTGATTTGAAACTCTTACTCAAAATAGTATTGGAGCCGATTTTTCTTTCACTTACACTGATTCTTCCACTGTCATCAAGTCTAGACACGTTTTCTCGACGCATCAGCTCTCTAACAATTGGGGAATAACCAACGCAAAACTTCTCAAACTCATCCCTGGTTAGCTGCTTTCCAGTCTGAAGATCACACAACCTGTTCCACATACCATTGTCATCGAACTCGTTGACAAGGAAATCCTTACCTGTGTCTAGGTTCTTTATCACAAAGAAAGAATCATTTTTGTTTCTTAGCAAAAACGATGTTAGTCGATCATTGGGGAGGTCTGAGGATTTAATCCCAGATTTCTTTATAGACAGCTCGATGGAAGCAGAACGTAACCGTGAACTGTGGTTGCATAACAAGGATGATTCCGAAGAGTGTCGAAGCAGTTGCTTCGTCAATGCAACAGAGTGAAAATCTTCCATTCTTCTTTTGGCAATTCCATAAGCTGATATTATGCTTCCCTCTGATCTAGATCGAACAATCATGGCTGGAGGCAACGGCGGTGAAGATGAAGGCTCTTGGTTCTGTTCGTCTCTCCCTGGGGGAGCTGAGGTAGGCACCACCAAAGATGGCGATTTGACGAGTCCTCCACCTTTTGTCGAAGCAGTATGCGTAAGTTCAGAGGTGGTGAGGCTGAGGAGCTCCCTGTTGGACGTCAAGCCCATGCCTTCAAGAAGGCGCCTGCGTCTATCCTTAATGGAAATGGGCTCTGCCATCCATACACTGTATTCGTCGGACATGGAGTGAGAAGCCACCACTGGACCTTCATTAGAGAAGCAAAAGAGCTCCTCCGGCGGAGTCGAACTGGTGGAGGCAAAAGAGATGCAGCTTACCTCCTGGTATTCATCGTCGTCATCCGATCCTGAAGAGAAGTTGGGCAATCCGGAGGAATCGAAGAAGCAGTCTTCATTATCGTCCCCCAAAGTATCCAACTTCAGGGTCATCGTCCTCCTTTTTGCCATCCTTGCACATTGATTGCAGAGAATTCAGTCTGAGAGAGAGAGAGAGAGAGAGAGAGAGAATTTTCTGAGTTTTTGAGTATTGCTTTCAATGGATAAAGAGAAGTAACCGTTCGTTTTGTTTAGTTGTTCATTATTTTTGTGGTAAAGGCGCAGCAATGAATCAACCTTGATTTGAGGAGTCAAATTGTTCAAACCCAATTTGAAACGGTCTACCTTCTTTCCTCAACCTTTCATCGTTTACCTTACAATTTTACACCTGGCAGGCTGGCACTGGCAGGGACCTACGAAAAAGTGGGTCCCTTCCTGTGAGTTATTCCAACCATATCAAATGCTCACATAGCCGGATAGCTTGAACCTCGAGGGTTACAAACTTACAACTTCAAGAAGGCTTTCTGGCTTCTACTTGACAAAAGTAGAAACAATTGTAAAGGATTACATTCACATATACCCATCTACTTGACATAAGAAGAAACAATAGAAAGCATTACAAAAGTATAGAAACAAAATCCTATCCACAAAGACACTACAGCTGTACATCGATAACATCTCCCTTGAATACTAGAGATTGGATCTCCACTCATAAAGGTATTTGGTATGGCTGTGATAAAGGTGCCACGTCATCGCCATGTGGGCAGTTACTCCATGAGTCCGCGTTCTGTGCACCCGTGGGTGCACTCGACGTGTGATCCCGCGAATAGGACAAGGATACATCAACCATGCTAACGTTAACGTGCGTTTGAACGTTAACATGGTCTGATCGATTCAATCGGACATGAACCGGTCGCGACACCAGAGCTCGTTCCACCGAGTCCTTTCTCCATCGGCGGCGACAAGGAAACCTCCGGCAACAAGGAGACCTCTGGCGGCGACAAGTATCACCGTTGCTTTCTCTCCTCTTCTCTGCTTCTTCTCTTCTTCTCCGACGGTGACAAGGACTCGTTCCTGAATGCTCTGACGCCAGAGCAATGCTCTTAAAGCAGATGGACAGACCCAAAGTGCTAAGTTGAACCATTTATCTCTAGGCTTGACATTCAAAGACGAAGACGAGGACGATGATGGAGACAAGAGAGTCTGCTCACCACTGTAATTCCGCGAGGAAACACAGGGATTCTAGTATTATGTGCAAGGTCTTTGTAAAAACTCAGTAATTATCTGCTCAATTTTGCTGATTCGGAGTGAATATTGCTCTGAGAAGAAGCCATTAACTCTCACTCTCTCTCCCTCTCTAAACAAACAATTTCATCGATGTTAACTCAATGTTCAATACTCTTTCCAGAGGGAGAGAAATCGAAAATTTCAAAATCCAATTTAAAACTGATTCTTCCAGCAATAAAGCATTCAAAACCTCTTTAAAGAATAACCCTAGAGATTAGAAAACAAAAAAAAATCACAAATTTCGAACAACAGAATCAAAGACAGAAGAATTCGAACTACAGATAGAATTAGAACATGTGAAGCTCATGGGATCGATACAAAATTTTCAGTGATCAACAAATGAGAAGATCAGAAATTAATCAAAAATCGGGAAGAGATTGAAATTCGAAAAAGCAACACTCACTGTTCTGCTGTTGTTGATATGGTTGGAATCAGGAAGGAAACCCGTTTTTAACAGGAGGATTTTCAGTTGTTTTTTTCTCGTTGAAACTTAAAGGACCCTGGTTTCTGGGTGGGTCTGGGTCTGAGGCTCTGTGAGCAGATGAAGGACTGAACCACTAAGGATAAGGATTTATGTCCCGAACTCTGTGTAACTTCCCCGTCAACCGCAGAGAGAGAGAGAAGACAAATCATTGAACGAGGTAGAGTTGCCATCTGCCACAGATGGTTATACCTGTCGCCGTCGATGGAGACCAGATGAGAATAAGAGAAGAGGAGAAAAGGAGAAGAGAAGAGGCAAAGAAGAGGAGAAGAAGAGAAGAGGAGAGAAAGCAACGGTTAACGTTGGCATGGGGAGTGTTTGATGGAAGAGCTCCGGTGTCACGACTGGGTCATATCCGATTGAACCGACCACACCAAGTTAACGCTCAAACACGCGTTAACGTTGGCATAGTCGACGTGTCCTTCTTCTATTCGCAGGTTCACACGTTCAATGCACCCACGGGTGCACAGAACGTGGCTCTTAATCATTTATCTTATAAATATTTGTTTTAACTTAACTGTTGAAAGAAACTTTATTTTAATGCTTGCCTCAATAAAAATGTGTTTATTTATCGTTCCACTTATGTGGCACCTAGGGGCGTTTAGGTGTCAATAAATATCAGAAAAATGTTCATCATCCCCTTTTTTTTCAGTTTTGAAAGCAAATCAAATACAAATGTTTATTTAATAACAGAGCCATGCCATATACAAAACGCGCCTCACACTGACCTCACAGTACATTTCGGCCATGCATTTGAAACACCTCTCATGAATTAAAAATTTACAAGTATGAGATGTTCCAGGTGCACCACTGAAAAGTGCTGTGAATTTAGTGCGAGACATGTTTGTGAGAGCAGATCTGAACTCTGAATGGTAATGTATAAGTACTGGGAGACATTCTCAACCTGCAGTTGTGGTGACGGGATCTGCTCCTCACAAATGGACGCCTCACAGGCACATCCACCATGCATTGAGAACATCTCTCATGAATAATAACCAATAAGTATGGGAGATGTTCCCAATGCATGATAGGATGTGCATGTGAGGTGCCAACTGTGAGGAGCAGATCCGGTCTCGCAGTTGTGATATATCATATATGGATAGGTGTGGATAGGGCTCTTGTTGGTAGGAGATCCGAACACTCCTTGGATCACTACGTGAAATGGGTGGGTCCTGGGCATTATGGTAACAATGATGGTATGGAAAATAATCAAATTATATGAGAAACAAGAACGTTATATTACCATAGAAGAGGATTTTAAAAATCAATTATAATAATATGGGGATGTAGCTCAAATGGTAAAGTGTTCGCTTTGCATGTGAGAGGTAAAGGGTTTGATCCCCTGCATCTCCATTAATAATTTGCGTTGTTTTTGTTTTCATATTTTTTGACATGAGTGAATATCTTATATATATATATATATATATATATATATATATATATATATTATATCTATATTAAAGGAAGGTTTTCAAATTAGGTATCGTAATAAAAGAAAACTATCCATATTTTAATCATTATTGAAAAGGTATTTTTTGAAATAAATATTTCTTAAAATTTTAATAATTATTTAAAATATTAATAAATATAAATTTAACATTATTAATTCTATAATTTAAATTTAACATTACTGATTCTCCGTACTTAATACGGGATCATTCACTAGTGATCCCCATTCTCAATTAATTGTAGTGGGAACATGATCAAGCCATCTAGGACTCTTGGTGTCACTACTCTATTTTGGAGGGGTGCTAGTTTCCTTTGCGCTATATCATGTGCCTGCAATTACCTTATCTTTGGAGGATTTGTATTCTGTCAATTGTTGTTATTGTATGGCTCATGCATTTGTATCCAATTTTTATTACTTTATCTTTCAAGGAATTGTATTCAGTGCGGTTGTTATTGTAGGGCTCATGCATTTGTATCCAACGTTTTGCACCATTGTTAAGTAAGTGATGGTATGAGGAATGAAATAGAGGATCCTATATTGTCACCTTCTACACATTTAGCAAGGTTTAGATGGAATATTCCTCCATCTACAGTAGGGTTGTGGGTCGGGTTCAACCTGATGGACTCGATGGATTCAAATTGATTGGGCTGGCTTTGCTTCTAGGAACTAGAATCGACGGGTCGGTTTTGGGTTCTAATATAGTGTTCTCATTATTATTAGTTCAGAATCGGTTTCACCTAGTCTTGAATTGATAAAAGAATCGTACAAATGGGGGCAACTCTGTTGGGGATTAGTTCTTATCCCAAAGACCTCGGTGGGCAACCTCATCCCAACAACCCCAGAAGCCTCACCCGATCAAGACACAGATCTTTGGCTATAAAAAGGTACCTCTCGCTCAAGGTAAGGGATTTGACTTCTGGTTTTCCATACTGTTACTTTGCTCGGACCAGCACCGTTTTCTCAACTACTAGGCCTAACCACCCACCATTCTTGACTAACTTGAACATTGGAGTACCTACATGGGGATAACTCCTCAGGCCTCTGACTTCGTTCTTGGTTTCAGATCTTAGAGTGTGGCTTCATCCTTCCATCTCAATTCCATGCAGTTGGCAGGATTATCTGACTGCGACCTCGGTTCAAGAACTATTTCGGATTGAGCAGCATTAGATTGGCGTCGTCTGTTGGAATCGTACAAAAAGCCATTCCTAACCCTTTTTTTCGTGCATTCAAGAAAGATGCCAAGAAACACACCCGATCGCTCAACAAGTTGATCTCCATCTAGGGGATCCAGCTCTCACCGTAACCCTTCACCGCGTGAATTTCAACAACTACCCCAACCGCAGGCTGTAGTCGACCCCACCCAGTTTCAGGTGATGTAGCAAAAGGTCGACCAAATCTTGGCAATGATGTAGACGCTAGGCTCTACGCCACAACCTCCTTAGGTCATCCCTCCCCTTTCCCTGACGCTTAATGCGGCTAATCCTCGCCCTGAGGACCCCAAAAGGCGTTGGTCGGACAGGGGCAAGGTGTAGTCTGATCAAGAAAGACAGACATCAAGAAGATCAGGCTCCTAGGCCCGGTCTCGTGAACATGATGACCGCAGCAAAACACATCGATCTGCCCAAATTCCAGCAAAAGAAAGGCTCGGTGGATGGACACAACAACAACAGATCTCCATCACCAAATCTAGTTCGATTAAAGACCGCCCAGTAGCACCCAAGAAAGAGAAGACTATGTGAAGATCAGGGAACTCAAACAGTGCCTAACTGAGCTAGAGTGCAGCCATGCTGACAGAAGCGCGATTCCTCCCGTAGTCTGGCCTGTGGAACCCAACAACCTACCTGCCAAGGAGCCGATCTTCACCCAAGACATCTTGGGTGAGCTCCCCCTAGCCGGATGGTGAGCCCCATAGTTTGAAAGATATGACGGGACCGCAGACCCCAGTGACCATCTCGAAGCCTTCAAAGCCCAGGTGATGCTGCACGGCTCGTCCGAAGGCCTGATGTGCAAAGCCTTCGTAGCATCGCTTAAAGGTGTGGCTTTGATGTGGTACTCCTCCCTTCCCTCGCACTCGCGCTCCATCTCCTCTTGGGAGCAGCTAGAGAGAGAGTTTTTGGCATAGTTCACGGCTAGTAAGAAGAATTGGAAGACTTCAACAAGCCTCATGCAAGTGCGTAGAGGAAGGGAGAGTTCCTTAGAGAGTACTTGAACAAATTTAACTCTGAGGCCATTAAGTCCGATTGCTTGAACCAGTCGATGGTCATCATAGTTGTCATGCACGGCCTATGCCTCTCTCCCTTCAACTTCTCCATATCAAAAAATCCTCCTCAGACTATGGCAGCGTTGATGAATCATGCCCAAAAATACATCAACGCCGAAGAAGCACAAGTGTAGTAGAGAGGTGAGGAGGAGCAGCCCGATAGGAAGAGGAGGGATCCCGACAACCACAAAGCAAAAAGGGCGGATAGGGATAGCAAAAGACAAGACCACCAATCAGATAGAAGACCGAGGTCACACAGCTGACCTATAAGAACTTCACTCCGCTGATCGCACCTCGGTCAGGAATCCTGATGCATATCCGTGACCGCGGTTATGTTTGGTGGCTCGAGAAGATGAAGTCCCAAAGCAACAAAAAAACAGAGACAAATATTGTGATTTCCATTGGGACCACGAACACGAGACAGACAACTGCCACGATCTGATGCACCACCTCGAGGACCTGATTAGGCGCAGCTACCTCGGGGGATTAATTGGCATCAAGGAGCACAAGCCAAAAGAAGAACCGCGCCCCAGACCTCCGGGCCGAGCTCTCCCAACTGGGGTCATTGCCATGATCTCAGGAGGGATGGCCTCCAGAGAGGAGAACAGTTTAGGCCACAAGGCATATGCCAAACAACCCGATAACCTTCACTGACGACAACCTTAGGGGGGTCCAGACCCCACACAACGACGCCTTGGTGATAATAGCAGAAATTGCAAACTTCAAAGTCTAGCACATCCTAGTAGACATCGGCAAGGACCGCCTCACCCCAATCAACACTCCTCTTATTGGTTTCTTCGGGGAGTCACTCATGCCTAAAGGGAAGATCACCTTGCCCCTTCTGATCAGAGATGGTGAAATAATAACCACGGAAATGGTGGACTTCACCGTCGCCCGATGCCTCTCATCCTACGATTCCATCCTCGGCTGTCCGACCTTGAATGCTCTGCGGGCCTTTGTCTCCACATTCCATCTTGCATTGAAATTGCTGATCCCATATGGAGTGGGAGTAGCACGTGGGGACCAAAGGGCAGCACGACAATGTTACTTGACATTCTGCCGAGGAAAGCGCCAAGCCACAGAGACATTGACCATAGAGAGCATAGACCTACGAGATGAGCTAAAGACTCAATGCAACCAGCCCATCAAAGACTTGATACAGGTGCCGCTCTCCGAAGAAGACTCTGAGAAGATGGTCCAAGTTGGATCCCTCTTGGAAGATCGTCTTCGCGAAGATCTCATACAATTGCTAAAGTGTATCTTAGTAAATGAAATAAGGACTTGATACAGTTCTACTATCATCTAATGGAAGATTGATTAAATCCATTGCAAATTATAAGTGGTGTTTTAGTAAAATGCTAACTATAGGGTAAATTTTAGTAAATCCATGAAACTATAAGGGGTATTTTAGTAAATGACCCTTTCTATTATTTAGCTTTCATTAAATATTTTAAATATTTAGTAAATAACTAAATTTTTAATAATTATTGGAGATTAAACTACTTTTATTTATTAGAGATTAAAATATTAATTTAGATGAAATTACGAGTGTTGATCATGATCTGGTTTAGTTTCGTTGTAGGATATTTGGCCAACCAAATCGACATGGTTAGGTTGGGGAGTTGGTTACCCGAAATCTATTGACCATTAGAGAAAACCAACTAAATTGGGTTGTATTGGTTTGACTTGATTTTCGATTTGCTCAATTGGTTTAAAAGATTAAATTGAAAACTTAATTTTTGGGTTGAGTTGGTCGGGTTGGTTAGTTTCATCAGTTCGATGAATAAGCTTAGCTAAAAACAATTATTGTTATTTTTGTATTAGAAAAAGTTATTAAAAACTAAGAATTATTTAAATATTCTAACAAAATTATATAATAACTTTAAAATATTTATTAAAAACACAAAAAATAATTTTATATTGTTACAAAATATATCATGAAATTATGTACTAAAAATTTAAATTATGTTTTTTTGGATTATCAATTTAAATGTTTTTAAAATAATTAATAATATGTAATAGATTTAAAAAAAAAAATTCAAATAACAAAAAATTTTAAATATTTTATAGATTATTTAAATAATTAAATAACTAATTATTTATTATAACTAGATTTTAAATAGTTAAAATAATGAAATTATGTAATAAATTTAAAAAATTTCTTCAAATTAGAAAAATAATTATAACATAATATTGAAATTAACAATAATTTAATACATTACAAAATTAAGAATGAAATTATGTAATAATAGTATAAATTATGATTTTATCGATAATTAAATTCAATAAATAATTATTATTTTAAAATTTAAATATTTTACATATTATTTAAGTATTTAAATAACTAAATATTTTAAATTACAAAATATTTAGCATAACTAGATTTTAGATAGCTAAAATAAAGAAATTATGTAATAAATTTAAAAAAATTATAAAAATGGAAAAATAATTATAACACAATATTGAAATTAATACTAATTTAATTTTTTTACATAATATTGTAAATAATTAATTTCACTTATATCAAGTAATAATTAGAGAAAATAACTTTCAAAAAAATTAATATTTATTAATAATATTTTTAAACTCTTAATCTGTATTTATTATGTAATTATATGTTCTAAAATTAATATTTATTGTTTTTTGTGATAAATGTATTTTCAATGATTATTCTCAAAGAACCATTCAACCTAAAAGCTTAAGCTGTTACATGAGGTCCTTGAATAGGTTGATATTTTCTAACACGCTCCCTCACATGAAAGCCTATTGGGCTTGAAGTGTGAACAAGAACAGGTCCACGCATACTGTGTGTGGAAACTTAATTAGTTATAATGGGGTAATGAGGATCAAATACTAGACTACTTGGTCAAAATGGCTCTGATACCATCTCAAAGAACCATTCAACCTAAAAGTCTAAACTGTTAGGTGAGGTCCTTGAATAGGTTGATATTCTCTAACAATTATGTATAAATTTATTTTGTTTTGTTATTTAACAAAAGACTTTTAATAATTATTGGAGATTAAATTACTATTATTGAAAATTTAAAACTTAATTTATTGTATTTATTATATTTATTGTATTTTTGTTATAAGTTATTGGTTAATATTTATTAGAAATTAAATTATTATTTGAGATTATACTATTTATTGACTAAGTTAATATATTTTTAGTACTTATTGTATTTTTTCGTTATCAATATATTTTCAATAGTTGTGTATTTTCACTATAAATTTTCAATAATTATTGGAGATTAAGCTATTGTTATTTATCAGAGATGAGACTATTAATTTAGCTGAAATTATAAGTGTTCATGAGTTGGTTCCTTTCGGTCGTAGGCTATTTGGTCAATCAAATTGACCTAGTCAGGTCAAGGAGTTGGTCAACTGAAACCGACTAACCTTTTGTGAAAACCGACCCACTCAAGTTTTATCAGTTTGGGTTGATTTTTTGGTTTGGTCAATCGATTCAAAAGATTTAAACTTTAAAATTAAATTTAATTTTAAAAATTATAGTGCAATTATTAAAAAATAAATTTAAAAAATAGATTTATGATATAAAACATTTTAGACTAAGGAATATGGGAAAATTCCTGCTTTTCCATATTAAAAATTATATTTAAAATATAAAATATTAATATGTATCCATGGTTAGATTGTTTGATTTTGGTCGGTTTACAAATGGTCAAAGTGAAACTAATCCAACTTGGTTGAATTGGGAAAATTTTTAAACAAAGCCAACCTATAATACTCGTAAACCAACCAACTCGGGTCGAGTTAATTAGGTTGGTCGGTTTCATCAGTTTGATGAATAAACTTAACTGAAATTAATTATTATTATTTTTGTATTATAAAAAATTTATTAAAAGTAGTATATAAAATATGAATAATTATTAATTATTTAAAAAGTTGAAAATATAAAACAATTGTATACTCTTATGTATTTCTATTAGGGTCATTTACTAGAACACACCTTTAGGGATGGCAATTTCCCCATCCCCAATGGGGACCCGACTTCCCCGACCCAATGGGGGATGGGGATTAATAGGAATCCTCAGTTGGGATCGGGGTTAAGGATGGGGAATGAGGTCCTTGCCCCACCCTGACCCCGATTATATATATATATATATATTAAATGTTATTATATTAAATATACTATTATATTATTTATATTATATATATCAAAACAAATTTAAAAATTTATTTATAATTTAAATTTTTTATTTATTTTAAATAAATTTATTTTAAAAAAATACTATTATCTGAAAACATTTTGGGGATTCAAGTCTCCATGGGGAACCCATCCCTGTTGGGGATCGGGGATGGGGGTTAATTTCAGAATCAGGGTCGGGGACGGGGATTATGATCCCCACCCTGTTGCCATTCCTACAATCCTTATAGTTTCACATATTTACTTAAACCTACCTTATAGTGTTCATTTTACTAAAACATCCCATATATTTTACAACCTATTTACTTAATCAACCTTTCATTCATGAGTGTTTGTTTTTTCATTAGGCCTATATTTTTTATTCCAAAAATACCCTTAACACTTTTTTGTATAAAAACAAAATTGAACAAATATAGCTAATAGAGTGGTTGCTCGTGTCTTATTAAGGGCAAAAATGGTATTTTTATTTTTATTTTTATTTTTATTTTCTTTTGATTAAATTTACTTAAATGAACATTAGGGTCAACATTGTCATTTTTTACTATCATTTAATGGGACAATGATTAAATCCATTGTAAATTATAAGTGGTGTTTTTGTAAAATGCTAATTATAGGGTAGATTTTAGTAAATAGATGAAACTATAAGAGGTATTTCAGTAAATGACTCTATGTATCGCATGGGTTCCCGCTAGTATATATTAAAACAAAGAAGTCTAGAAATTTTCTCATTTTTTAATTTTTTTAATCCATGTCATTTTCAAAACTACCACTTATAAACTCTACTTTCCCCAAAAAAATCTTCCTAAAATCTCTCTCTCCCCCCCCCCCCCCCCCCACACACACACACATTCCAATTACCTAAATAATCTAATACCCTAAAATTTCTCCTAAACAATCTCCCCCTCTCCCCAACTTTCTCCTAAGATTTCTCTAATTTAGTAGAGAGTTTCTCTCCTAAATTATCTCTAATTATTATTTATCTTCTCCCTCACCTTTTGTCTACATCTATCTAAAGAAATTTTGAAATAAAAAAATTTAAGAATTATTTGAATGTTCTAACAAAATTAAATAATAACTTTAAACTATTTATTAAAAATACGAAAAATAATTATAATCGATTTAATATTCATATTATTAATAATTATATATTTTTACAAAATTCATTATGAAATTATGTACAAACAATATAAATTATGATTTTCTAGATTATTCAATCTAAATGTTATTCAAATAATAAAAATTTAACATTAAAAATGAAATATTATTTAAATATTTCAATAACTAAATATCTTAAATAACAAAATATTAAAATTAATATTTTAAATCAATTAATAATATATTTTAAATAGTTATTGAATAGCTTTCAATTATAATAAATATATTAAGGTTTTAAATATTTAGTTAAGTAATTAAATATTTTAAATAACCAAATATTTAACATAACTATATTCTAAATAGTTTAAAATAAAAAACATTATGTATTAATAGTACTATAATTTTATGGATTATTAAATTCAACAAGTAGTTAATATTTCAGAATTTAAATAATGATATTATTTAAAGAAATAAGTAATATTGTAAATAGCTAATTTAATTTATACCAATTAATATTTCTAGAAAATAACTTTAAAAAAAATTATTGTTTATTAATAATAATTTTGAAAACTTAATCTTTATTTGTTATCTATTTATCTATACTATAATCAATATTTATTGTATTTCAGTAATTATTTGTTGTTTTTTGTGATAATTTATTTTCAATAATTATGTATAAATCTATTTTTGTTTTGTTATTTAATACAAAATTTTAAATCATTGTTGGAGTTTAAACTACTGTTATTTAGATTTTTAAATTTGATTTCTCATGTATTTTTGCTATAAATTTTTAATAAATATTGGAGATTAAACTATTGTTCATGGGTTGGTTCAATTTAGTTGTAGGTTGTTTGGCCAACCAAATCGACCTGGTCAGTTTGAGTGGTTGGTCACTCAGGTTATATCAGTTTGGGTCAATTTTCGATTTGGAAAGTCGATTAAAAATATTTAAACTTAAAAATTAAATTTAAAAAAATTAAAATGTCATTATAAAAATAAATTTAAAAATTAAATTTATGATATAAACTATTTTAGCCTAAGAAATATTGGAATTTTCCCACTTTTTCATATTAAAAAATCTATTTAATATATATATATACGGTCCGGTCGTTCGATTTTAGTCAGTTTATAAATGGCCAAAATGAAATTGATTTGTTGAACAAAAGCCAACTGGAAATACTAGAAATTGGGTTGGTTAGTTTCATTAGTTTGATTCAAAATGGCAACAGGAATCTTGCTCCCTGTGATTTAGAATGGTAGCGGCGAGGAGCCTCTCCCCAACCCCATCCCCGTGAAATTCCCCATCCATGTCCCCATCCCTATTCCAACTAACAGGGACAAAGTTATCCCCATCCTCGTCTCCACAGGAATCCCACTCCTTGTGATTCTTTATAATGTCAACCATTATGTTTTTGTTTTTATTTTATTTAGAAAATAAAAATAAAATAATTAAACTTTACAATCCTATTAGAAAAGATTCAAACATATTCAACCATGTTTTTAAAAATATTAACATATAGACGTATGTGTACATATATACATATATAAACGTATGCATATATATACATATATATTAGCGGGGGTGCTCTCCCTGTCCTTGCACCATCCCCGCCAATGGGGATGAAAGTTTCCCCATCTCCGTCCCCATAGGGGGAAAATCATCCCCATCCTCGTTGATGTAGTACAAGAGAAGACCAAAAAGTTCTATGCAAGTTGAGACCCTTCCAAGATACATAAGAAGCAGAAATGATGCCACCGACCCAGCTTAGTAAATATTTACTGATATAGCATCATCACAGGAATTCTATTTTAGTACGTTTTTACCAAGTTGGCATCATCTCAGAGTTTCCATCTTAGTTCATTTTTACCAAGATAGAATTATTTCGAATTTATATTCAATTAGGACTTTCCTTTTGAAGGATTTTAGTATGATTATATTTTGGAGTGTTTTTGTAGATTAGGAATTTATTTTTTAAGGAGTTTTAGTAGGATTCTATTATGGAGTGTTTTCAGATTAGGATTAGGAGACATAAGGGTGTATGCCTATATAAAGAGTATCTAGGGGAAGGGTAAGGCAATTCTCTTGTTATCAATTTTCATTTAATTGTTTAGTGAAGAATTCTTCTTCCTAAAATTCGACTTCTGCTCTTTTCTTTGAAGCTTATCTAGGGGAAGGGTAAGGCAGTTCTCTTGTTATCAATTTTCATTTAATTGTTTAGTGAAGAATTCTTCTTCCTAAAATTCGACTTCTGCTCTTTTCTTTGAAGCTTCTCTCACATGTTTCATTTCTGTTCTGCATCAATTGGTATCAGAGCTCAAGTTGATCATTCTTCGGATTATGGCTCCTAAGAAGAAACTAGTAGCTCATATGTTGGAGCAAGAACTCAACAACAAAATGCAAGAAGAGATGACAGAGTTGAGAAGACAAGTTGATGCACTTGCTCAAGAAGTGAAATCGCTGTGTTCTCAGTTGGAAACAGGGGATAGTGACTCTGACGCAAGTATCTCCACAAGTTCCATTTCATCATCAAGGCAAGCGACTAGATCGGCAGTAATTGAGGGTGGTGATCAAAGACAGTGGGAGGTAGGTCTCAAGGTTGAGATCTCGGAATTCTAGGGAGGCATGACTCTAGAAGAATTCATGGATTGGCTCTTTGTAGTAGAAGTCCTTAAGGAAGTTCTAGAAAATAAAGTTGTGTCCTTAATAACCACTCGGTTTAGAGGACGAGCAGCAACATGGTGCACCAATTGAAGGTCATGCGATAGAGAAGAGGCAAGCAAAAGATTAAGACATGGGAGAAATTCAAGGCAAAAATGAGGTCAGAATTTCTACCCCATAATTATATTTGCTTACTTTATTAAGAATTGCAAAATCTAAAGCAAGGAATTGATACAGTAGATGAATATACAAAGAAGTTTCATCTATTAGTGGCCTGAAATGAGTTAGTTGAAACCGAAGACCAATTGGTGGCTAGGTATATAGGTGGGCTGAGACCCAATATTTAGGATATATTAGACCTATTTGACTACTATGATGTTTCTAAGGCACATCAACATGCTTTAACCATAGAAAAACAAAGCATCCAACCTAGCAAATTGGGCCGAATCCAAACTAATGTGGCCAGACCACCCCCACGTAATAATCCTAACCCGCCTCTAAATTAGCCGCAACCCCATGGGCTGGACCAAAACCAAGGGCATGGACCTAATCAAAACCAGGTAGGTCCACCTGGACTAAAGTGTTTCAAGTGTGGTGAACCAGGCCATAAATCTGTTGAATGTGTGAGGGGTTATAAAAGAAAATGGGCAATGTTTGTAGAAGATGAGAGTGAAATCCAATTAGAAGCATTTGACTATTCAGCCCCACCCGTATTTGACTCTTATAATGAAGAAACCTTTTAAGGATAAATGGTGTATGGGGATGTGGGAAAGGCTTTGGTATTGCAACGGTCATTCCTAATTCCTAGGGATGAATCACTGGATTGGCTAAGAAATAATATTTTCCACAACACATGTACAATGGGTGGGAAAGTTGCAAGTCTTGTAATTGATAGCGAGAGTTGTGAGAATGTTGTAGCGGAAGTAGTCGTCCACAAGCTGAACCTAAAATATTAACAACACCATCACTCCTAGAAGCTTGCATGGCTAAAAAGAGAGAATGAGGTTTTAGTCACACAATGGTGTCTAGTGAGCTTTTCTATTGGCAACAATTATAGTGATCTTGTGTGGTGTGATGTTGTATGCATGGATGCCTACCATTTGCTACTTGGGCGCCCATGGCAATTTGATCACTACGTAGTCCATGACGGACGAAAGAATACCTACTCTTTTGAGTTTAAAGGGAAAAAGCTGACCTTATGTCCATCACAAGAGACTAAACCGAAACCCGATGAGGGTTCTAGCCTTTTTGGTATGACTGAATTCACAAGTGCCTTAAAAGAGACCGGTGTTGCGTATGCTTTGATCGACAAGGGACTTGAGCTGAAAGGTGTGGAGGCTCCAGAGGAGGTGAGGCCTTTGCTTGATAAATTTAGTGATGTATTTCCCGAGGATTTATCGACAGGATTACCACCATTAAGGGATATCCAACATTGCATAGATTTAACGCCAAGTGCTAATCTCCCCAACAAGGCCCATTACAAAATGAGTCCCACTAGACATGAGGAGTTGCAAAAGCAAGTAAATGAGTTGCTTAATAAGGGGTCATACGATAGAGTATGAGTCCATGCGCGGTTCCCACTTTATTAGTACCCAAAAAGGATGGTACTTGGAGGATGTGCGTTGACAAACGGGCAATTAATAAGATAACCGTCAAATACCAATTTCCGACTCCACGCTTGGATGACATGTTGGATCAACTTTTTAGGGCCAAGGTGTTCACTAAGTTGGATTTGAAATCAAGCTAGCATCAAATCAGAATTCGTCTTGGTGATGAGTGGAAGACAACATTCAAGACACATGATGGTTTGTATAAATGTCTAATAATGCCATTCGGTTTATCCAATGCACCAAGCACATTCATGAGAGTCATGAACCAGGTTCTCAAGCCTTTTATTGGTCAGTGTGCTATGGTATATTTTGATGATATTCTCATATATAGCATTGATATGAACTCTCATTTGTTGCATGTTCGAGATATAGTTATGAATTTGCATAGGGAGCAACTTTAAGTAACCATGAAAAAGTGTATTATTGCCAAAGATCAGGTCTTATTCCTTGGGTATATCATCTCAAGGGAAAGAGTTTCTGTAGATATAAAGAAGGTTCGTGCCATTGTTGAGTGGCCCATCCCCAAAACACTTACTGAAGCACAAAATTTTCATGGTCTTGCAAGTTTCTACCGGCGATTCATTAGCAGCTTCAGCACTGTTATGACACCATATATAGATTGTATGAAAGATACACCCAATTTTGTGTTCACCACTGAAGCAAAGAGAGCCTTCATTGAGATTTAGGCATGGTTAACAGTTGCACCCGTGCTAGCCCTTCCCAACTTTGAGCAACCCTTTGACGTTGATTGTGATGCCTCTAAGGTTGGAACCGGTGCTGTTCTTAGCCAAGGTGGCTGGCCCATAGCCTACTATAGCGAGAAATTGAATGGATCACGCCTCAACTACTCAACCTATGATGTGGAATTCTATGTTGTGGTACAACCGCTCTGGTGTTGGCGACATTACCTCATTTATAAAGAGTTCATCATATATTTAGATCATGAGGCACTTAAGCATATTGGGGCCCAACATAAGTTGAATGCAAGGCATGCTAAATGGGCCGCATACCTCCAAGAGTATTTGTTTGTGCTTAAACACAAGTTAGGTGTGCACAATCAAGTAGTGGATACGTTTAGCCGACGGGGAGCCATGTTATCCACGTTTCAAGCATAGGTACCGGGGTTTGATACTTTCTGTGAATTATTTTTCACCGATCCTTATTTAATTTGTTGGTATCATAGAGGAAGTGCAAGCAGGTAGTAGGACAAACTTTGTGACATATGACGGCTTCCTATTCAAGGGAACCTGCCTATGTATACCTGATTTCTCATGGAAACTAAAAATCGTCAAAGAGCTTCACAATGAAGGACATTTTAGGAGAGTCAAAACAATTCATCTCATCTCAGCAAGTTACTTTTGGCCTAAGATGACAAGAGACATCACAAGGTTTGTAGAGTGTTGCCACATATGCCAAGTTTCTAAGGGAACGATAACCAATGTTGGATTATACATGCCCCTCCTAGTTCCTAAAGGACTTTGGGTAGATATATCTATGGACTTCGTTCTTAGGTTGTCATGTACCCACCGACAAGTAGATTCCATAATGGTGGTCGTAGACCGATTTTCAAAAATGGCTCACTTTGTGGTATGTAAGAAGACAATGGATGCCTTACTTATTGCTAGTTTATTCCTCAAGGAGATTGCCAAACTCCATGGCTTACCATTTTCAATTACTTCATATAGAGACTACAAGTTCATATCACACTTTTGGAGAAGTCTTTGGAAGCTAATGGGTACCTCATTACAATTCAGCAATTCATATCTTCCTTAAACAGATGGCCAAACCGAAGTAGCCAATAGGAGTTTTGGGAATCTTTTGAGAACCCTTGCAGCTAGCCATGAACGACAATGGGATCTCTTATTATCATAAGCTGAGTTCACCTTCAATAGGTCCAAAAACAGGAGTACCGGATACAATCCATTTGAGGTAGTATATGGAGCCAACCCCCGTAGCGTCATTGACCTTGCTACTAGTACTTGGTCAAGCTTAATTCATGACAGGGCTAATGATATGGTATAGGAGATTAAGAACCTCCAAGAAGAAGTCGACAACAAGATGGAGGTAGTCAATGCCAAGTACAAACAATATATTGAAGGAAAAAGGAGGAAAGTAGTATTTGATACGGGAGACTATGCTTGGCCATTTTAACAGAGGGCTGTCTATCGATTGGGCAACGTGGAAAGCTAGCACCAAGGAATGTTGGACCATGCGAGATAATCGAAGTCATCAATGAGAATGCGTATAGAAAAAAGCTACCTAGCCATATATGTACTCATGATATTTTCAATGTCAAACACTTAGTACCTTATGTTGGTGGTTAGTCAGATGATGACTTGAATCCGATGATAAATTCTCCCCAACTCGGGGAGGATGATGCAATACAAGAGAAGGTCGAAAAGTTCTATGCAAGTTGTGACCATTCCAAGACACATAAGAAGCAGAAATGATGCCACCGACCCAGCTTAGTAAATATTTACCGACATAGCATCATCACAGGAATTCTATCTTAGTACATTTTTACCAAGTTGGCGTCATCTCAGAGTTTCCATCTTAGTTCGTTTTTACCAAGATAACATTACTTCAAATTTATATTCAAATAGGACTTTCCTTTTAAAGGATTTTAGTATGATTATATTTTGGAGTGTTTTCTTAGATTAGGATTTAATTTTTTAAGGAGTTTTAATAGGATTCTATTATGGAGTTTTTTCAGATTAGGTGACATAAGGGTGTATGCCTATATAAAGAGTAGCTAGGGGAAGGCCAAGGCAGTTCTCTTGTTATCAATTTTCATTTAATTGTTTAGTGAAGAATTCTTCTTCCTAAAATTTGACTTCTGCTCTTTTCTCTCTCACGTGTTTCGTTTCCGTTCTGCGTCATTCGCCCCATTCGGGGTAGATCTCCACAAGGATCAGGGAAATGGAAAAAATTGCCATTCCTTATAAGTTTGATAAACAATCCTATATAAAATTAATTATTGTTACTTTTGTATTGTAAAAAAATTATTGAAAGTAGTATATAAAATATAAATGACTATTAATTATTATATAAAACAATTGTATACTCTTACATGTCTCTATTGTTTATCTTTAACTTAACAAACACCGTGCATCGCACAAATCTCGCTAGTGTTTATATATAATTGGAAAAGATATTTTATGTGATAAAAAAGGACTATATGCATATATTTCTTCAGGTAGATTCGGGCTATCCAAGATGTACGTCAACTCAAGCCCAATCCAAGTTCAGGTTGGGCCCAATTTTTCTGGCCCAGGCCCAACCCAAAGCCCAAAAACTGGGGCCCAACTCATGCAAAATTTCGGATTGGATCTCATGGGGCTCGAGTTGAGGCCCTGCACCCTAATGCAGATGTGTTATATTTTTCCACTATCATGTCTTTCCGCCATCGAACCCTTTCTAATCATAGGCTGTGTACCGTAGGGGGAGGGTAAATTGCATGAGACAACAGCCCATCATGGAAACAAGTAATTCTTGGTATTTTGAAATTTGAATGTAGATACGCCCACTCCGAAAATTGCTTCACTAATTCGATTTTAGGTCACAAGCTCTCTCTCTCTCTCTGTACATAAATTTGTGTATAAGGTGTAATTGTGCACACCCTTGCAAGGCCCACGGTCTCTGTCCTTTCTTAGAATACTAATTAAGGAAAAATGGCCTGTCCTAGTAAAGCAAATTCTATCCTCCAACAAACTTGCAGCGAAAAAGAATCCTCCAACAAACCCACCTACAGACCTACTTAATGACTAACCGTATTTCATCTCTTTCCACTCAGAGATTCTTAACCTACACCCTTCTCACATCAAAACTGCCTATATTAATCTCTACCTCTACTGCTTTCTTTGGTAGTCTCCAAGAATATCTTCTACTGATATTCTTTCATGTCTCTTCGCCTCTATATTTAACGCCATTGTTACAGACAAAACACCCCAGAAAACCTATCACCCCATTTCCCTTTCCAACAGTCTGTCCTAGTCATGGCGAGGGGGTCAGGAGGACCAAGGGGAAAGGTTAAACTTGAACAGATTGCCGACCCCTGTAATAGGAAAACTAGCTTCAAGAAAAGGAAGAAAAATCTGTTCAAGAAAGTGCAAGAACTTGGCAGCCTATGTGGGGTTAGTGCTTGTGCGATCATTTATGGTCCCTATGACACCAAGCCGGATGTTTGGCCATCCCCACAGGATGCCTGTCAGGTGCTCTCAAGGTTTCATACCATGCCTGATATGGAGAAAAGGAGGAGGATGATGAACCAGGAAGAATTCCTAAGGCAGAGCATACACAGATTGAAGAGGATGCTGGAGAGGAAGAAGAAGAAGAACAGGGTCAATGAGATGACACTGCTCATGAACCAGAGCTTGGCAGGTAAGGATTTGCAGAGTATGAGCGTCGAGGATCTGAACGATATGGCACGGTTAGTCGATGAGAAGATGAAGTTAATCGACGAGAGGATTCAACAACTTAGGAAGACAGCTTCGCAACACATCGGGGTTGATGAGAGGAGCGTTTGGCGTCCAGAGGCGAAGGAGAAGAGAGGATCAGAGGTGTCCATGGTGATAGAAGCATTGCAAAGGAAAAACTGGTTCATGGAAGATATGAAACCATCTGGACAAGACCATCGTGGTGGAGATGATCAGACGGTGGTGCCTCATGTCGGAACTGGTTCACAGTTTCCGGTCCGTGAACTAAAGTTCATCTAATATATGCGCGTTAATATAGAATGAGCTGCATTGTTCTATGCTAGCTAGCTTGTTCATGGCAAATGAAGATAGACCTAGGATTAGAAAAGGTTGGCCATGGTATAATATTTCCATTGTCATCTTCTCTAAATAAACATTCATTACTGGATGCTTTCTGTTTTGAATGTTAAACTGTTGTGCTCTCTAAATGCAAAGGAAGGTTGAAGCAACAATACTATGTCTTATTTTCCTACCACCAATATAAGCGGAAGTTCCAACAAAGAAGTTAAGAACCCTAATGCCAACCTAATATTTATTTTATGATTTTATCAATTTATTTATTTGGCAAATACATGTATATATGTGCCTATTGAAGTTGTTCCTTAGAATGGGCTCCATGGTAAAATGTGAGGAAGTTATTTAACCACCTTGCACAACATGGTATGACAATTTTATCCATTTTAATATTAATTTTTATGGGTAAAAATGGAATTTTATTATTTATATGAGAATTAAATAAACATGGATAAGTGAATTTAACAAGAAAACATTTACCTGCCTAAGTGTACTTAGGCTCCCTTCACTTTTTGGTAAGTTATTTACCCAGGTAAGTGTTTTCCAGGAAATCCTTACCTGAGTAAGTGTATTTGCCCATGTTCTTTTATTTCCCATGTAAATATGGTAATGACCATTTTAACCATAAAAATCCAATATTAAAGGGGCATTTTTGTCTCATTCAAGTGTTAACTTTTCCTCCAAATGGTAAAATTATTTACCCACCTAGGAGATGGGTATACCCGGAAAAATAAACTTTCCTTAATCCCCATATAAATCCGAAAAAAAAAATATGTATTTTTTGGTCAATGGGAATCAAAATCTGATTGACCAACTTTCACCCTTTCAAAATCTAGAAAAAGAATGCCCCCTTAAGGATAAATTTCAATATTACCAACACTAGGAAAGAACTATACATTGTGTGCTTCCGAGGCATAAAAGGAAAAAGTAAAGCCAAAGCGAAGATGCATGAAATTATAGGTTGATGAGAAATATAAATTAAGCAATATCAGTTGCAAAAGGATGTCAATAGAACGCCATTGAGAAAGATGGACTATATGAAGTGTCTTTTGTTCATTAATCATTCCAGTTCTTTTGGAAGGATTAAATAAAGACCATTCAAAAGGAAAAAAGCAATTCTATGGAAAATTAACATCATTTAATCATCAGGTTAATTTTTTATAGGTAGTAAGTCTGGACCTATGCTTTTGCTCTTAATGACACTAAAATTACGGAAGACAGGGTCCACTAGCAAATATAACTTTCCCTTTGATTTTTCTTTCTGAAGATGAAACCTAGCTAACTAAAATTGTTCCCTTAAACCCTTTTAAGCTGGTATTCTTAATTCTGCCCTAGGATGAATTAGCCAACTTTAACTCCAAGTCCTCTCCAGAAGGATTATAGCGGGTTCAAATTAGTAAATGACAAACTAAACAGTAGATTAATATAAGGTGAGCTTTGGCTACTTTCCATCTTTGCTGAATCAGATACATCTGTGGCGAAACGACATAGAATCCCATGTTTACAGTAATAAGAAAACATGTGCAGAGGTGTTGCCATCTTTAGCATGTATTTATTGAAGTGGGTTATTCTAAAATCTTCACCCCCAACCCCTCCTGCTCATCAAGCTAGACTCTTTCAATCGTTGGCATAGACTTTTTGATGGAAGGTGACTGCGCCATGTGTCTGGATGTCTTCTATCATGGGTGGTAAGACACCAAATAAGAGGGGTCAAAGCTTTGGCTATCAGCCTGAATACGTCCGGATCACCTGTCAACAGAACACATTCCAACCCTCTACCAACAAAATCTCACACCATGTACACATCTCATATATGGCGGACCCCACTTTTATGGCAAGTCTCAGCCTCATAGTGAAATGTACAGTGCATTAGATCAAGTTGGTAGAGAGTTGGAACATGTTTTATTGGTAGATTTCAACTCTGAATAGAAGGTGCCTGATGGATGATGGTTTGACCCGACTTATGAAATGATGACACGTGGACTTGATTCAGCACAGGTAATAGCTCAACATCGTGGCTCCGCACGAAAAAGTAACGAGCCCTCAGAGCAGCTCGCTACACCGTAGTTCACAGGAAAAGAGGCTCACCACAACGCGAGCTCCGGGTTCCCCGAGCTACCACGAAAAGGATATTCCGAGGCAATTTCAGCTCACGAGCTAGAGAAACTAGCTCAACCGAGCCCCCGAACAGATAAGTCATCCCAGGGACCAATTTTACTAAGGGTGATCCTGAAGCACCCCGAGCCCGCTACAAAGTAGCTCGGGGACAAGCCGCATGAGCGCTTCTCAAGAAGCTTCTATCTGACAGGCCGTACCGATCAGACAGCGTCACTTTCCTTACTGACGGCGCAGTCCCTGTCCTTTCGACAGTCTGCATCCACATCTCTGGGCAGGCGGAGGCGTGCCTGCCTATTCAGGGACGTGTCACTAACCTAGGCGAAAGCTACCTCATAACGGCTGCCTGCGCGGTCCTGACAGGTAACGACTGTGGCAGGAGCCCAGTGGCGGTTGTGCCCGACCTGACACGAACACCCCTATAAAAGCCCTCACGGCAGGGGAGGAACTTCTCTTGGAACTTCTGATCTTTTGAATATAGTGGTAACGCGCTATCTGCACTCTTATCCTTTCACCTTTTCCTTGCTTCTACCAAGTACTGACTTAAGCATCGGAGTGTCCCCGTCGGGCAAACCCCCAAGGGATTCTTCTTACTCTTCCCCATCTCAGGTGTCTTCCAGGAGCCACGCCCAGCTAGGAGTGACCGGATTGTGCTACATCATTTGGCGCCGTCTGTGGGAAAAACGCTTCAAAAAGCCTTTCTCCAAACTTTTACGTTTCTTTACTCTCCTGAAACCCAACACTCATGGCTTCCTCCAGCAACATCGGACGAAGCACGAAAATGGATGACTCCAAAGAACAACCCCAGCTTCCTACTGTCTGCATTGGACAGTTTACCATCCCCCTCTCGGTGGACGGAATTCTCAGCTTGAGTGTGCCTCTTGCAGTGGCACCCGTCATCGCGCCACTCCCTGCTGCAGTCGGAACGATGTTCGTCGAACTTTCGGTCGTGCCCCCAGTGGCCAGCACAAACCAAATAGAGGACTTGACGTAGTGCATGCGGGCCATGCAGGCCCAAATGCAACAGTTCCAACAACTTCAGCTTTATCAACAACATGTGTTGCACCAGGTCTCCCAGTACCAGTATCAGCAGCAGTTTCCCCAGTTTCCTCAACCTCAGCTTCAGCAATCACAGCTTCCCCCTCGGCACCCGGTCTCGCAGCGAGCTGGGTCTTGCCGACAGGAGGAGCACCCGCCTCGCCGAGGAGAGTCCCCCCAGAACCCTCCAAGGAGCCAGGCCTCCACCCACGGCAGACAAGAAAGACCAGTCGCCCCGACCTCGCCACAAGCAGTCAGGTCGGGAGGACCTTAGCTCGGCAAGCCCACGTCACCTCGACCCTCAAGGCCCAGTACCCCATTCCTGGAAAACCGATTCGAAGCCCTAGCCGCAGGTTCCAAGTAAGAGCCCTCTATCCGAAGTCATCACCAGCGGCCCGAGCTATTTCCTGCACACACCATTCCTGACAGTACAAAGGCGAGCAGCACGAATGCCGAGCCCGCCAGAAAGCAGAGACGCCACCGCTAAGCTCGCCGGTCTGCTACCCGCGACCTACCCGAGCTCAGAGGCAAAGAAGAGGTAAGTTCGGGCGAGGTCAAAGTGCCCATTCTTTCAGTTCAATCCCCCCTATCTCCTGAGCTACTGGCAGTCCCATTGCCCAAAGATTTCAAGCTCCCCCCTCTTGATAAGTATGACGGGTCTTTCGACCCAAATGATCACATAGATGCCTTCCAGTCGCAGATGCACCTAGCAAGAGCAAGTGAGTCGTGCATGTGCGTGGCCTTCTCCACCACCTTCAGGGGAGTAGCCCACACATGGTACCGAAACCTGACGCCAAGATCAATAAGAAGTTGGGTGCAATTCGCGCAGGCTTTCACGTCCCACTTTGTTACCAGTAAGCGGTGCCCGCAGACTAAAGAGAGCCTCCTCAACATAGTGCAGAGAGAAGGAGAATCCATTCGGGGCTACGTTAAGCGGTTCAATGATGCTTGCTTGCAGATACCGTGCTTGGACCCCGCCGTGCGCCTTACAGCAGCTAAGAAAGGCGTGACGCACAAGGAGTTCAAATGGCACATGGTCGTCAACCAACCAGTGACCATAATTGAATTTCTTAAGCTCGCGGACAAGTTCATAGCCACTGAGGAGGAGATCAACCAAAAGGGTGAGAGTGCGCCCGAAAAGAGGAAGAGGGAAGGAGAGCCTTCCAGCCAAGGGGACAGCCGAAGGAAAAAAGATGCAGCTCGGGGGGAAAATCCAGGACAGTCGTTCCGAGCTCCTGTGGCGGACCGAACTGATTACACCCCACTGAATACGAAGCGAGCCGAAATCCTGATGGTGATCATGGACGCTCCGTATGTGAAGTGACCACCCCGTTTGAGGGGAAACCCCAATTAAAGAAATAAGAATCTATATTGTAGCTTTCACAAAGATCACGGTCATAGTACAGAAAACTGTAAAAATCTCCGCGACGAAATTGAAGAACTCATCCGTCGTGGATATTTAAGAAACTCCGTACAAAACAGCAGTAATAATAATAAAGCAAGTCGGCAAGGGGAGCACAGTAAGGACGCTCCTGAGTCCAGCAGCAGGCAGGCTGAGCATTCACAGAGGCAGCCTCCGGAAGAGAGGCCAGTCCGGGAACCTATCCAAGTTATAGTGGGAGGATTGATCGTCGCGGGCTGTACTTTAGCAGCAGCTCGAGCGTCAGTTCGCGAAGCTGCCCGAGAAGAACAGAATCCTCCTAAGCGGCCGAGGACAGAAGAGTCGATTTTCTTCACGGAAGATGATGCGCAAGGGGTCCATTACCTCCACGACGATGCACTCGTGATAAAGCTGAGGATCAGCGACTTCGAGGTCAGGCATGTACTCGTCGACTCAGGCAGCTCGACAGATATCCTCTTCAAGGCTGCGTTCGACCAGCTTCAGTTGTAGAAAAGTGACTTGAGGCCTGCGGACACTCCTTTGGTGGGATTCAGCGGAGAAGAAGTCCGGCCCCTTGGGAAGATAACAGCACCTGTGGAAGTCGGCACATGGCCCTGCGCAGTTAGACTCAACCACGACTTCCTGGTGGTCGCAACCCTCTCCCCATACAATGCCATAATAGGTCGGTCGATCACCCATATCCTACGAGCAGTGGTCTCCACCTACCATTTGGCTATGAAGTTTCCTACAGACTTCGGTGTGGGGGTAGCGCGGGGCGACCAGCTCGAGTCCCGCAAGTGCTATGTCGCCACCTTGAAGGGAAAAACCAAGGTGGCAGACGACCTCGAACTAGAGCGGCCAATGGAGCAAGGCGAAGAACGAACCGCGCCCATGGAAGAAACAGTCGCAATCCCGACCTCAACGGCAGACCCAACTCAGACGCTTCAGATCGGTGCTTCCATCCAAGAACCTCTATGATCCGAACTGTTAGGTCCGTTAGACAAAAGAAACCTAACCTAGCCCTGGAGCGGTGGAGAGCGGTCAACGAGGAGGTCGGGAAGCTCCTCGCAGCTGACTTCATAAGAGAAGTCCATTACCCGAGCTGGGTAGCCAACCCCGTCCTGGTAAAGAAAGCCAACGGCAAGTGGCGCATGTCCGTCGACTACACCGACCTGAACCAGGCTTGCCCAAAAGACTATTTCCCGCTCCCCAGAATTGACCGCTTGGTGGATGCGACCTCGGGACATCAGTTGTTAAGTTTCTTGGACGTCTATTTGGGCTACATCCAAATCAAGATGGACCCGACGGACGAAGAAAACACTACCTTCATCATGGAGTTCGGTCTATACTGTTATAAGGTTATGCCCTTCGGGTTGAAAAATGCAGGGGCGACCTTCTAGAGGCTTGTAAATAAATTGTTTGCACCATTAATTGGCAGAAAAGACGAATGCTATGCAGACGGCATGGTCGTCAAAACTCAATTCTCTAATGAATTAATACAAGACTTGCATTCAGTTTTTGAAATCTTGCGTAAGTTTAATATGAGACTGAACCCGAATAAGTGTGTATTCGGTGTGACCTCGGGCAAATTCCTAGGATACATTGTCAACCGGCACGGCATGGAAGCCAACCCGAATAAAGTTAAGGCCATCTTAGATATGAGACCACCCCGGAAGTTGAAGGAGGTTCAGAGGTTGAATGGCCGCATAGCCGCCCTGAGCCGCTTCATGTCCAAATCAGCGGACCACTGTTTGCCATTCTTTAAGGCAATCAAGAGCAAAGGGTTCGAATGGACCCATAGACTGTCAGCTCGCGTTTGACGAGCTCAAGAAATACCTCGCTAGCGTGCCGATCTTAACCCGGCCCGAGGAGGGCGATGTTTTAGAACTGTACCTCTCGGCAAGCGATGAATTGGTCGGTTCGGTACTAATAAAGGAAGTAGATCGGATTCAATGAGCCATCTATTATGTTAGAACTGTAACTCTCCGCCCATACTTCCAGGCTCACACTGTTATCGTTCTCATCGACAAACCTCTGAGGTAAGTCTTACTTAAGCCCAAGGTCTTTGGTCGGTTGACGAAGTGGGTCGTTGAGCTCAGCGAGTACGACCTCAAGTACAAGTCGCGAACTACCATTAAGGCCCAAGCCTTAGCAGATTTCATCACCGAGTGCACATTCAGCTTCGAAGTCCTCAGGCCGGTTGAGCACGAGGCTCCCAGCTCGGGTGAGCCCGAAGCTCCCAGGCCGGTCGAGCCCGAGCCCCATGAGGTAGCAGCCAGTGTGGCATCTCTCCTAGTTCGGCCAAGTGCGAGCTGGGATGAGGAGCCCTAGATCCGTCACGTAGATGTCTCCTCGAACCAATAGGGCAGCGGAGTCGGAATAGTTCTGCACGACCCAAATGGCACGAAACTGGAGTACGCGCTACGTTTCGAGTTCACGGCATCTAACAATGAAGCGGAGTACGAGGCATTGATAGTTGGACTATCTCTAGCCAGAGAAGTAAAAGCCAAGCACATCGTTGTCTGCAGTGACTCCCAGCTCGTGGTCAATCAGGTCACCGACGAGTATGAAGCTCGCGAGCCAACCATGATCGCCTACTTAGCCAAAGTCAGAGAGGCCCTACTCAACTTCCAGTCACACTTTATCAGGCAAATCCCAAGGTCGGACAACACTGAGGCCGACGCCTTGTCCAGATTAGCCAGCGCTAGCGATATCACCATGAGAACCGTGTACATAGAGGACTTGCCTCGGCCTAGCATTCTCGGGGGGGTCAAAGGAGGTCACTCCCATCATTCAAGCAGAGCCAAGCTGGATTGACCCACTCGCGAGCTTCCTATTACACGGGACCCTCCCTGCAGATCGCAATGCAGCCAGAAAGGTGCAACGCCGAGCAGCCAAATACGTCATGATAGACGAACGGCTGTATAGGAAATCCTACACGCTCCCCTATCTGCGTTGCTTACGGCCTGCCGAAGTTGAGCTCGTACTCTGCGACACTCATGAGGGGTTGTGCGGCGGGCACTTGGGGGGCAGGGCCCTTGCCCAGAAAGCACTTCGACAGGGGTATTATTGGCCAACAATGAAGGCAGATGCCATTGAGTTCATTAGAAAATGTAACAAATGCCAAAGACATGCCAATATTCACCACCAACCCGCTGCTGACCTCAAGTATCTCACTAGCCCATGGCCCTTTGCACAGTGGGGCATCGGTTTACTCAGGCCATTCCCGCCAGCAACGGGTGGGAGGAAGTTTTTAGTAGTAGCAGTGGACTATTTCACCAAGTGGATAGAAGCCGAACCCCTTGTTACGATCACAACCCGAAATGTCCAAAACTTCTTTTGGAAAAACATTGTGTGCCGCTTCGGATTACCCCGGGTATTGATTTCTAACAACGGCAAGCAGTTTGAGGACGTCAAATTCCAAGATTAGTGCCGAGACATGGGAATCCGACAAAATTTTACTTCAGTCGCACACCCTCAAGCAAATGGTCAGGTAGAAGTCACGAATAGAGCTATCCTCCGCGGACTGAAAGCGCGGTTGGACAGAACTAAAGGACTATGGGCAGACGAGCTACCCAATGTTCTATGGGCTTATCGAACCACAATCAAGACCGCCACAGGAGAGACTCCCTTCAACCTCACCTACGGCACCGAGGCAGTCATCCCAGCTGAAATTGATGTTCTCTCGCTACGATTGGAAGCATATGACGACAAGGCGAATGAAGACGAGCTACGTACCAACCTCGACCTACTCGATGAAGTAAGGGACCTCGCGTATATCAGGACCGCAGCCTACCAACAAAGAGTAGCTCGGTACTATAAAGCAAGGGTCAAGAAGCGGAACCTCCGCATCGGTGACCTGGTCCTTCGTAAAGTTATGGTATATGAGCCCGGCGTTGGCAAGCTCGAACCGAGTTGGGAAGGACCTTACCAAGTGAAACGAGTACTCGGAGAAACAAGTACCTCGGGCATGGAATATTGTCAACCTAAGGCAGTATTACTTGTAACTATTGAGTAGACCACGAGTCACTCCCAAAGCCTAAGGACCGAAATGCCGAGCTAACGCGATCTCGGTACAATGAGACCCAGCCACCTCCATGGCATGGGCAAACTTTAAGAGCATACTATAAGTCACCCCCTCAGCCCAAGGGCTAAAACATCGAGCTAATAGAGACCTCGACATGATGAAACATATAGCTCGGGCATGCATAGTAATAACTTCGCGTTGTACTTAAAGATGCCTAAAACACTAAGGCATAGCTCGGGGTAACGATTACCAAAAGGCCCTATTTCGGGCGTGTAGCTCTAATAGCTCGAGTGATGAAATCACTTTGACAAAAAAGAGAGAAAAATAAAAAGAGCACACCATACTTGGAAGAAAAAGAAACTTCATTACTATTTCAAAAAAAAAAACCAAGCTAAACAGCTCGGGAAAGTTCAACAATAAGTAAAAAGGGCACAGCTGCCCAAGAAGAAGGCTTTTTGAAAACCGGGTCCTGGCACCCGGGAACCACCAGAAATCAGTCAAAAAATCAGGGAAGCTGAGCCACCAGCCTCAGGGGTCCACCCCCTCCACCTCGTCCTCGTCCTCAGGAGAGTCAGATTCTTCCTCCTCCACCTAGTCCGCCGTTTCGGGAGCCAGACCCTTCATGGTGATGCCGTCAAGGTTAAGTCTAGAGAACTTCTTCTGGACCAACCAGCGGTAGAGCTTGAATCCGGAGTGGTACGAGCTCGAGCCGTACTCCACTTGGAGGTCGTGATACTCCTGGGAGTCCTTAAAGTCCCAGACTGCCTTCTCCCGCTCGGCCTCCACCATGGAGTCGAAGATCCGAGTTCGGTCCAGAAGTGTAGACTCCAAGTCCCGACCTTGCGGGTAGGGGAATAGACGGGAAGGACCAGGAGGAACCACCCTCTGACTCGGGAGCTCGCCCCCCTCGAGGCCACCCTCTCTGGTGCCTCCTTCAAACGGGGCCGGCGAAACTTTAGGCGGCGGGGAAACAAGGTCTAGTCCAGCAGACTCGAACTCAGAGCCCTCAGAAGTGGGAGTCCGATCAGGGCACGACCTCTTCACTTTGCGCCTCTGGTTGCTAGAGAGAAGGCGGCACGAGTCGACACCAGACATGATGGCTACCAAGAAGAAATCAAGTGTTTGCTCGGTAAGGATGAATTATGTGCATATGAACACAACGTCGTGACAAAAAACTACGCAACCTAAAAGGACAACCTACCCGGGCTCAGGCCGGCCTGCACGAGCTTCTCCTCGGCCAAGTAGTCCGAATAGAGGAAGCCTACCGATGCCCAGGACAACATCGTTTTCCAGATTTCGGGGTCTAGCTCGACCCCAGGATTCTGGATGGCGCCCCTCCAAGAAGTTGGGAAGGGTCATCCCTCGGGATTACAAACTACGAAGTAATCCCGCTTCCAAGCAGGAATTTTATTCGGTAGCTCATACAAGAGCTTATAGCCGCGGCGGGGAGAGAGGTAGTAAAAGCGCCTCTCCGGTGGAACCCTGGGAGCGGCATTCTTTATATAGAGGATAGAAACAAAAATTTCAAGGTCCAAGGGAAAGTAGTACTCGTAGCATAAGGATATAGTCCCAACCATATTCCAAATGGCGTTGGGATGAAGCTGATCAATGGTGACGTTAAAATGGTTTAGCACCTCCACTATCAAGGGGTGCACAGGGAGACGCAGGGCAGCCTCGAGCTGTTCCTGAAAGATGACTATTTCATTGGGACCATGCTCCCAAGGGAAATTTCCAATGGGGAGACTATAGACCAGGTCCCCAGGGAGGCGAAAGTAGCGAATTAGAGACCTAACTCTCTCTGCTGTCATTGAGGAAGGGCCAAAAGTGTCAAGCTCCTTCCCCCGAGAGGTAGACGCTACATCACTGGAGGCCTCCCGAGCCTCCGGGACCTGTTCCCAACCTCCTCTCGAGCTCGAGGGAGCATTGTCGTCCTGGTTATCGCTCCAGTGGTAGGTGTGGTACGGATACCCAAACATCGTTGACAATGATTAGGACTCATTAGAGGAGGCGAAATGAAGTAAACTGAGGAACTCTGGGCAGATTAAATGAGTGTGCGACCTCAGAATCCGAAGACAGCAAGATGGCGTGAAAGAAGGTGAGGCTCAGAGGGCCCTCCTATTTATGGTCTCCACACCCCTGAATCGACGGCCCAGATCAAAGCGGATCCAACGGCTCGCAGGCGCATTGACCGCCCACCTTCTGAAAACCGAAAGTGATTGGTGGCACGTCTTTCACGATTAAGGTAAAGACGGTTGCACGATGCCCAGAGATAAGAGCCACTTCAGCACGTTTTCAAAATCCGAAAAGTCAGAAAAACTCCTCATTCCTGCGAATGCATTTAATGTTAGTGGTCAATCAAGTTTGAATTTCGGTCAAATCAGCCCATCTCACTTCATGAACTCCTCGCGCTAAGGTTACACTCTCATCCGAGGAGTGGGGGGCAAATGATGGAGGATGGTTTGACCCGACCTACGAAATGGTGACACGTGGACCTGACTCATCACAAGTAACAGCTCAACATCGTGGCTCCGCACGAAAAAGTAACGAGCCCTCAGAGCAGCTCTCTACACCGTAGCTTGCAAGAAAAGAGGCTCGCCACAACGCGAGCTCCGGGTTCCCCGAGCTACCACGAAAAGGATATTCCAAGGCAATTTCAGCTCGCGAGCTAGAGAAACTAGCTCGCCCGAGCCCCCGAACAGATAAGTCATCCCGGGGACCAATTTTACTAAGGGTGATCCTGAAGCACCCCGAGCCCGCTACAAAGTAGCGGGGACAAGTCGCATGAGCGCTTCTCAGTAAGCTTCTATCTGACGAACCGTACCGATCAGACAGCGCCACTTTCCTTACTAACGGCGCAGTCCCTATCCTTTCAACCGTCTGCATCCACATCTCTCGGCAGGCGGAGGCGTGCCTGCCAATTCAGGGACGTGTCACTCACCCAGGCAAAAGGTACGTCCCAACGGCTGCCTATGCGGTCCTGACAAGTAACAGCTGTGGCAGGAGCCTAGTGGCGGTTGTGCCCGACCTGACACGAACACCCTTATAAAAGCCCTCACGGCAGGGGAGGAACTTCTCCTGGAAGTTCTGATCTTTTGAATATAGTGGTAACACACTATCTGCACTCTTAGCCTTTCACCTTTTCCTTGCTTCTACCAAGTACTGACTTAAGCAACGGAGTGTCCCCGCCGGGCAAATCCCCAAGGGATTCTTCTTACTCTTCCCCATCTCAGGTGTCTTCATGGAGCCACGCGAGTGCCAGCTAGGAGTGACCGGATTGCGCTACATCAACGCCCAACATTGATTAATGCGAGTTAACTTCTACGCCCCATAAAGAGTAGCCCAAATGCATATCTCAGCGTGCATTAAGAACATTTCTTATATTTATCATTGGGAAATGTTCCCAATTCACAGTTGGGATGTACTTGCGGGGTGCCCTCTCTTGGGCACGGATGTGAATTCAACTAATTAATGCCATGAGAAAGCAACACTAGTAGAGGTTGGGGGATGTATTGGATTAGGATATTCTGGAAATATTATAATTTTAATTGGTACCCAAAAGAAACCTGATGAGGGCGGATTTGGCCCTCCAATGATATTGTGACACATGGCACCTCGGAACAAATAGGTGACACCCGGAACCACTTATGCAACAACTTGCCTTAGCCAAGTTGATGGTGTCCCACCTGGCGGCCTGGCCTAGGCGCCAACCTGGCAACCTGCAAGACGTGCTCGCCGACAAATTCGGCATGCATATCCAAACACTCCCACGATCTTTGGAAATTGGCCCACGTGCCGAACGATCCAAAGGGTGGTCAACGTCCATGGCAGTTACCTTAGGGAATTTCGGACCACTTAGACGACTTCTTGGAAATCTTGGATGCGGTGTGTAGAGCCCACGCCAAACTAGGCCTATATAAAGGCACCAACCCCAATGGCATAGGAGGGGCAAGTAAGCATATTCTATCTCTCATACTTTGTGATTTTTAGCTCGCAGTCTACTATGAGAGTACTGACTTAAGCATCGGAGCGACCTCGCTGGGTTAGCCACCCTAGGTCCTCTGACATTGATTCCTTGCAGGTCTCTAAAGAACTACGAAGCTCAACAATCAATCCAGATCGCCACCAGGCAGCTCGACACTCTGGTCAGCTCGGAAACTAATAGGCAGCTCGACCCTCTGGTCAGCTCGGCACCTAATAGGCAGCTCGACACTCTGGTCAGCTCGGCACCAAATAGGCAGCTCGACACTCTGGTCAGCTCGTCACGTAACCTGCCTAGCTCGGCCTAGTTAACTCGACACCTAATCTGCCCCCAGCTTGGCATGGTCAACTCAGCATCCAGGTCCTCATCCAGCAGAAGTTAACTTCGGCCTCTGAGTCATCGGCCACTCGGAAGCAGACCAAATGATGAGGTACTTAGCCAAAAAATTGATACATCAAAACCCTAATTCAATGCTATAAATACAAGCATTATTTCTAGGGTTGTAATAACTTTGAGTTATTTAACTAGTGAAGTTAGTCATAGTTGATATCAAACTTCTGTGGGTGAAGTAGTATGTAAGGAACTCATTGCTCGATTTTGAGGGAAAATCCAATTTCGAGTAAACATTTTCAATGTAATAATCATACCTATAGAATAATTGATAAACGAACTATTGGGTTGACAACTAATCTTGGTTGTTTGGGACGTGTGGAAGGAAAGGAATCTTGGGGATTGAAAGATAGTATATTCTATGCTTTGTCCACAATAAATAATTCACCTTATCCCCAAAGGTCAGTTGGATTGAGCGACAATTGACTGAGACAAAATCATGCACACTGGGGTAGGCTACCTATTACTGAGTGAAAATGCCAGTTTTCAGTAAAGCCAACAATGAATACCCAGCTTGATGTGTATGATTGTCTCCAGCCCATCCGGATTGACCTAGATTCAGCTCAAAGACTTTCTCTCAGGGCCTGTTGGTTAATTTAATTCCTCTTTACTCTTATCAGTAAAGTGGATTTTGCCACTTTTAGATAGAGAGGGGTGGTATTGGTTATTATTATTTTTATTATTTTATTATTTTATTAAATATTTGATTATTAATTGTTATTATTATTAATTATTTTATAAAATTCAATAATTAATTAAATATTCAATTACACAATTTTTTTGTAATCATTATTTAATTTTATTATTTGTTTCACAATTTAATAATTAATAATTAATTGTTACATACTTAGTTTTTATTAATTATTAACAATTTCTAGTTATATATTTATTGAAGACATTATTTACTTATTTATAATTTTTTGATAAATTTAATTATGCTTTAGTAATTTATATTCACTAATTATTTGTTAATTATCTATATTTTATATGAAAGTGTGGATGTAGAGTTGAAGCTTTTTTGGACTAAAGTTCCTTTCTATTTCTTTGTTTGAGAAATGGTATGGAAGTCATTTTATTAAAACTTTAATGACAAATAATAATCCCCTCTCATTAAGTCATTTGTTTGAGAAATGGTATGAAAGTCATTCTATTTCTATTTCTTTTGTTTGAGAAATGGTATGAAATGGTATGAAAGTCATTTGTTTTTATTTCTATTTCTATTTCTTTGTTTGAGAAATGATATGAAATGGTATGAGAAATCCCCTCTCATTAAGTCAATTTCTATTTCTATTTCTTTGTTTGAGAAATGGTATGAAAGTCATTTGTTTGAGAAATGATATGAAAGTCATTCTATTTCTTTGTAAGGGTTGAAACTCATTTAATCCCCTCTCATTAAGTCTTATACTTAAGGTATTAACTCTCATTTTATCTTGTTAAATCCTATATTTTAACTATTTTCAATAATAAATGCTACCAATTAGATCTATGTAAGTATTTTTAATAATAAACCCATTATTTTAAAACTGACTCAAAAACAAAAATATTTCATTATCCAAGTTGTGGATAAGCAATTTAACCATCTAAATCAAATTGATCAACCTATGAAATCTTAATTATGTAATAAAATTTAAAATAGAAATAAACATAGAAAATTATAAAAATATAGAAAAATTAAACACATTTATAATATTTCTATTAATAAATTAAAAAAATAAGTGTAATAAACATGAATAATTTTTATTGACAAAGGAAATGAAATACATAATTTAGAACTGACAAAAAAATGAAATTGTTTTATTGTTTGGCAAAGATCAATAGTTCAACTTTTGGGTCAAATGTATTAACATTTAATGTCATAAATAAATCATAAAAATATAAAAATGAAAAAATACATAAATTTTACAAGAAAAAAGCATTCTGTCTCATGTATAATATCATATAATTATCATATTAAATAGAAATTAAGTGTGACATATCAAAATAATTTTTACTCACATAAATACAAAAAAAAAGAAAAAATTGAACACATCTATAATTTTATATTTATGCTACTATTAGAAATATGAATAAGATTGTGGAACTTTTTTTTGACAAAAATATTCATTTTTAATTTAGTCTTTATTTAGATGTTTAAATTGTAAATTGAATTACTACTTTTTACCTCATTCAATTCCCTCTATTTAAATCTTATATTTCTTTGATAAATGAACAAAAGAAACCCAAAATGATAAGACATTGCAAAAAGAATAATCTAGTCAAGTAGGTAGGCTTGTCAAGTATACTTGAAACTTATCAACTCGACCCGATTATCACATATTTGGATGATGTGTTTATATAATCAGATTTGGATTTTTCAATATGCATCCAATTATAATGAAAAATAAAAAATGAAAAGATATGTATTTATAAAAAATTTTTATTACATTATTATAACCATCATCATCATCTAGAATTGTCACATGTGAAACACGATCACACTTACTATTTTATAAAATAGTTAGACAAACTTTCACATATATATCTAGAGTTAAATTAATCAATTACTCTTTTTTAGAAAACAAATAGACCCTCACTTTCGCTCATTCAAGGATGGATGAAAGCATCCGTCTCAAGATTTTTATTGGTCCAGTTGGATCTATTAATCCACGTCACAGTTGCTTGTCCCAAAGTTTAAATGAGAAACTATTGGTTATGGTGTTTATCTAACGACGTCAGATTTAAATTGAACAATTCCAACTATTTTCAACTTTTACGGCTTGCATCTATTAGGGTTTGAGTTTTTTTTTTTTTTTTTTTCCAAAATCAAAAAGCAAAGAGAAGAGGGAGACCGACCTTACTCAGTTACACCTCCCAATCACCATTAAAGAGCACATGAAAAGCACAATCATTTTCGTAATACGAACTGGTTTCTGTTACGCCAATATCTCCTTTGTCTCACCATTGTAGACAACAAGAAGGAAACACAACCATTTCCGTAATACGAACTGGTTAGCTTTTATTTTTGTGTTTTATTTTTTTTTATTGTCTATATTTTTCATTCTGATTTCTGTTACGCGAATAACTCTGTCTCACCTTTCTGAAAACAATGTAATATCAAGCAAAAAAATATAAAAAAAAAAAGATGAAATATGGTTTTAGATCTAATACGTTAACAACTCCCTACATGTGAAAGAAACACATTAACATAAGGTTAACAAGCCAAATATTACCCTTTGTCTTTTTCTTTATATATTGGTGAGATACAAGCAAATAGTTTCATGCATTAAAAACAAAGTCGTTTTCTATAATTATCGGCAGAGAACAATTCATGTTAAAGATTAAACCTAGTCATTGATGAAGTTATCGGCACAACAAAGAAGATTTTTTGTTTAAAGGCTTAAAGCTAACTTGTTCTAATAATCAAAACAAAGGGGTTATTGGCGGAAATGAAAAGGTTTATTGGCGTAACAAAAACCAGAATGAAAAAAAAAAAATAGTTTAGACAATAAAAAGTAAAAGCTAATTGGTTCGTATACGGAAATGGTTGTGCTTTTCATGTGCTCTGCAATGATGATGGGGAGGAGTAAGTTCGGCCTCCCTCTTCTCTCTGCTTTTTGATTTTGGGAAAAAAAAAAACGCAAACCCAAATAGATATAAGTTATTCAAATTAGATCTAACCTGACGTCGTTAGACAAACGCCATAACCAATCATTTCTCATTTAAATGCATTGGGACAAGCAATTCTGACGTGGATTAATAGATCCAGCTGGCCCAATAAAAATCTTGGGACGGATGCTTTCGTCCGTCGTTGAATGAGCGAAGGTGAACTCTATATATATATATATACGAGTAGCTCGAGCTGAAATCAAACTCAAATCTCTAACTCGAGTTGCTCATAATTTCTTTGGGAGCCGGCTCGGCTCGAATCAACCCAGAGGTACCGCGGAAAATAATTTGTCCGTTTCAACTTTCAAAGTTCAGAAATTTCAAAAACCAAGCGTTCCACAGAAGAAGAAAATGTTCGTGTTTTATTGATAACAGAAAAAGCTGTCTGACATTAAAAGCAGAAAGCAGCTGCATTGAATGTGACACTGTCTAACGAATCAACCCAAATCAGAAGTCAGAAGTCAAACGTGGTTGGGCACAATAACTGGAATGGAAACAGTCAAGATTGTCAACTATTCCACTACATGAACCAACCAGAAGGAAGAGACAAATCGAAGTAAGTCACGCATCTTAAAGGGGCGTTGACTGCAATACCATGCCTCAATATAAATTTGTAGCCTCGAGCTGCCCAAGAGGCCGAGACGGCCATAGGCATTATGTTTCATTCTCTCACCACCAAATCGATTCTCTTCCTACTCGTTCTCACGCTCGGCATCATCGGCGGCGACGCCATCGGTAGTTCTAGTTACAATCCTCTATGTTCTCCAGTGAAGTGTGGCAACGGTCCTTTAGTAGGGTACCCATTTTGGAGAGGTGAATATGCTAGTCCCATGATCTGCGGATACCCAGGCCTCAGTTACCACTGCGGCGGCTCAGGTACCGGTCCGACGATTCAACTGCCCAACAACGTTTCTTACAGCCTCGATACTGAGATCGATTATGGCAATTACACTTTCAGACTTACCGATCTTAACTTACAGAACAATAGTTGCCCAAGGACATATCAAAACGTCACCCTGGACGAAGATAGATATAACTACACCCAAGACACCGCGAGACTTGTATTTTTCTTTGATTGCTATCCATATCCTGATATACCTTTGGGTCCTCTCGACGGTGGTACCGTGACTTGTGGACAGGATAATTCAACCAGAAAGTCTTTTGTGTTCTCCGACGATCGGATTCCGAAGTTCGATTGGTACCGGAACTGTGATAAAAGCGTGGTGGTTCCGGGGCCTGCAATGTTTAGATCCGTCGATCTTCAGCTTTATGATCCATCAAGAAACGCACCGCTGTCATGGTCGTTTGGTTTAAAGTGGATTCCTCCGAAGGATTGTGGAGTCTGTGAGGAATCCAGTGGCAAGTGCGGTTACAATCGGACTGACAGCAGTTTCTCTTGCTTTTGTGGAGATGGATCGCAAGTTAAGGGCAGATGCCCCCCGGATCGGAAAAAGGAAGGTCAATCTTTTGTCCTCGAATGATTATTGTTGGTCTGAACTCTGTATTGGAGGCAACCACTTCAATACAGAACTATTTGTCATCTCCCATCTGTCCTTCGCTCTACGCGTTGGGCAAGGGGATGGCCCATTATTGAAATTCTCCTACCTAGGAGGTTTGGGCATGGCAATCCAAACTTTTTTTTATCAAATTTGGGAAACTCTATATTAGTCACCTATTCAATCCTATGGTCCACCTCAGCCTTTATTTCATCTTTAATATTGTTTTTCACATGTAATATTTGCTATGAAGTTTTAATCTATACTTTTTTTTTTCTTTCCCCTTAATTCCCTCTCTTTATTTCTCTTTTTCCTCTATTCCCCCTTCCCATCCCTTTCATGTACTCACGTGGCAGCCCTATCCTCTTCGCTAGAGTCTCACTTTAATTCTCTCTCTCATGTTCCTAATCACTTAGTTAAGTCTGACCTAAAATTCCTTCTAAAATATCTTCCTTACCTAAAATTTATTTCAATAAATATAAATTTGTTTTTTTACATTTACAATAAACTTGATACAACCAATAATTTTTTTAGCAATAATTAGTTATTGATATTTTTATTAATAATTAATTGATATTATCAGAAAATAATTTAAACTTTTTCAGTGGAAAATTAATTTCAGTAATTATAAATTAATTTTTTATATTTTTAATAATTTTGTTATTTAATGCAATTTTTGGGAAATAATTAGTGATTTTGGTAATTTAATTACTAAAAATTACTTATTTTGGTAATTTAATTTAGAAATAAAACGTTCAATTATTCAAATAATTAGTTGCAAATTTTGACCATTTTCATAATTATTGGATACTATATTTATAATTTCCATAATTATTAGAACTATATTCATTGGTTTGGGGGATGACCCCCCAAGTAGGAATGGCAATGGGTGAGGACCATACTCCCTGTCCCCGACCCCAACTTTAAATTAACCCCCGACTCTAATCCTTATCCCTGGTGGGAAAAAATTAGCCTACATCTCTGGTCCCCGATGGCAATGGATTTTTCATCGGGACCTGAATCTCCATATATAAATAATATTATAAATAACACGAATAATATTATATATTTAATAAAATATGTACATAAAGACACATATATTTGGGATCGGGCGTGGCATGGATTTTACTCCCCGTCCCCAATCAGATATTCCTATTAATCCCATCCCCACCCTGTCCCCGCTAAGGTAGTCCCCATCCCCATCCCCATCCCCACCAACTGGGCACTCAGTGGACATAAGGAAAATTTTCATCCCTACCATCGGGTTGTATAGCCTCATAGAGCAATAAGTTTTAAACCCTATAAGCCCTAACATCTTTTTTCCCATGCATCACATAGGGCCCACTAGTATTTTACTAATTTTATTCAAAAGGAGGCTTTATATTGACCACGTTGCAAGGATTTTTGGGATCAATAGAGGATGTAAAAGTGCTTTTTTAATCTGCTCAAGCAAGAAGCTTCTGTACATGTGCCAAAGGGTGCAACTTGGTTGGGTTCGTTTGGGTTTTATGCTAATCCAGGCCCAATCAACCCAACTTTAAAGCCTTGGTTGGCTAGCCCATGACCAAACTTGAGCTAAACCAAATAGAACTTGAATTGGGCTCAGGTGGGCTTTAAGGTTTTTCTTCCTCATGCTTTGCACATCTATCTCTTATTTTTGTTGTGCAATCTAATCTAGAAGTAGAAGAATCGATAATAAGTATACGGCCATCACACGAAGCTAATCTGGACTTGCATTTAGGTGCAATGTCCCAAAGGCAAGACATTCATTTTGTTAAATCAAAAGCCCTTAACTTCATAAGATTTAAGCATGTATAGGTTGTTTTCATAGTTGCCTAATTGATCACTTGGGCGACAAGACTCCCTTGGTTTGGCACCTTGTCTAAACTCCATGGTTTATATGACAAAAGAGGTATAAATCTAGTGAAGACCAATGAATTCCATTCTTCTGTGTTGAAACCTCTTTATACTTTAGAGCAGATGGGTTTAGTGACTAGTAAACATTGTTTGGATTAGCTGGTTATATTCAGCAAAGACTTGTTTTGGACAGTTTCAGTTTAAGGGGGTGTTTGCAAATATGTTGGGTTTTTCTTTTTAGATTAAAAGCAACTTCCATGCCAGAAAAACTATATTATAGTTTTTTCTAACATGGCAGTTGCTTTTGTTTTAAGAAACAAAAATCATATGTATTGGCAAACAACCCCTAAACTAATGTTCCAATCCTATTTGGAAAAAAAAAAATAGATAAGAATAAACAATGCATTCTTCTGCATATGATCAGTGAATGTTAATATTTTCCTTTTCTTCTTCTCATTTATTCTCTAACATGTGTGTTTCTATGTGTGCATCTTTCAGGTCTAAGCTTGTTAGCCAAGATATTAATAGGTTAGCCGACAAGACTCAATTAAGCTTGCTTTTGTTGACCTTTGGATTTGTAAATGTGATAATCTAAAAAGACTCCTTTCTACTTCCCCCTTGCAGGTATTTCCAGTGGACTTGTTGTAGTTATTCTAGCCTTAGTTGGCTTTGGGATGCAAGTCTATAGGAAGCAAACAAAATATATTGAAGATGTTGAAGCAGTTCTAAAGAAATATGCATCCTTAATTCCACAAAGATATAAGTACTCGGATATCAAGAAAATTACCAACTCCTTTAAGGTTAAATTGGGTAATGGTGGGTTTGGTAGTGTCTTCAAAGGTGAGCTACCTGATGGCCGCCCAGTAGCCATCAAGGTTTTGAACGAGTCCAAAGGGAATGGAGAAGAATTCATTAATGAAGTCATCACCATCGGTCAGACCAACCATATTAACATTGTTAGGCTTCTGGGCTTCTGTTCAGAGGGGTCCAAAAGAGCCCTTGTTTATGAGTTCATGCCAAACGGATCCCTTGATAAGTACATATATGCTAAGCAACAGATAGATGCTCATCCATTACTGAAGTGGAGAAAGCTTTTCGAAATTGCAGTAGGCATAGCTCGAGGACTGGAGTACCTGCACCGTGGTTGTAGCAGTCGCATCCTACATTTTGATATAAAACCACACAACATTCTGCTGGACCAAGACTTCAGTCCTAAGATATCCGACTTTGGGCTGGCTAAACTCTGCCCAACAAGAGAGAGCATAGTGTCAATGTTTGGGGCACGAGGAACCTGTGGTTTCATTGCACCAGAAGTCTTCTGTAGAAACTTCGGAGGTGTCTCTTACAAGTCTGACGTCTATAGCTATGGGATGATGGTGATGGAAATGGTTGGAGGAAGAAGGAAAATGGATTTAAGTGTGGAGAATAGCAGTGAGATATATTTTGCAGATTGGGTTTATGATCGTCTTGAGCAAAAAGATGATATTGGACTGGTAGGGTTTAAAGATGCTTTTGAGGAAGAATTGACAAAGAAAATGGTAGTGGTGGGATTGTGGTGCATACAAACAAGCCCCAAGGATCGTCCATCGATGAGCAGGGTGGTTGAGATGCTGGAAGGTAACATTGGCAGTTTGCAAATGCCCCCAAAGCCTTTCCTTCATTCACCTTCCACCGGGTCTCCTTCAGACGGACTGGATTACACTCAACCTTCTTCCACTTTCTCTATAGAAAAGGAAGATATTGTGCTAAATACATAACTGAGAGGCTCTACCAATATAATTATAACCTACTGAATTTGGATTCATGTTTGTTAAGAAATTTAAGTTTTTTAATTAAAATTCAGTGGTTTATTTGTTATCGAAACCAAATGACTTGAAGAGGACTTTCTACTGAAAAACTTAAACCCAATGACAACTGAGTGACTTATTTATATCGCCCTTTAATGGATAAAATAATTAAATAATGAAAGATTTGAGAATAGTAGTCATGCCATCTTCGGTTTCAGCCCTAATAAGTAATTAAGTTCAGCCACTACAGTTGTTATCAGATGACACCTTAAATGTGTAATCTCATAGTACATTGCTTATAATCAATTTAGAAAACCTAATTGTTGAGCATTCCTTTTTTTTGGATAAGTCGGATAAAAGGAGGTTATGTTCTGCTAGGTCACAGTTTGTGAGGTTGCAACATAAATAAGGTGTGGATTTGGCCAGGCTTTGCAACTTTATTAATAGAAAACATGGTTTTCAAAATCAGATCAGACCGGATGGTTGGACTGGAAAAACTGGGAATCGGTCAGGTGATCAGTTTCGTTTTACTCAGAAATTATTATTTTCTCAAAAACTGTTAATTTGGTCAACAAACCGCTAATTCGGACGGTTGAACTATTCAAACTGTTCGAACCATTCAATAGTTTGATCATTTTTTATTTTATTTTTATTTTTTGTCAGAATGGGTCAGTTCAAATAGTTGGACCATTTGACCTGGAAACCGGACCCCTGACCGGTTCATTGTCCGATTCAGTTTTAAAAATCTTGATAGAAAATGTCCAGGACTACGTCTGAGCCTGGCCCAATTATTGGGCTTATTTTTTAGCCCGAGCCCAAGCGTGGCCTTAATATAATGCCCAAAACATGGTATATGTTACGTAATATCTCAGTTTTATCTTCTAATTATATATATATTATTTATAATATTATTGGACGGGAATTAGTTTGGGACCAGGGCTTATTTAAAAGGCTCAAGCCTGACCCAACAAAATCAGGCTTAATAGTTAATACGTACAACCCGAGACCAAACCTGCGGCCCTCAAAATATGCTGGAACCCAACCCCGAGGGCAAATCCATCGGGCTGGGCTACCCAGCCCATCAACAGGTCCAACTAAGACACCATGTCCAATATTCTCAGCTCATTGATATCTTTCCATTAGAAAATCTGACCAGAGTTTTGAAAGTTATCTAGTTTGTACTCCTTCCAAACTGAGCCTTTAAGGTACATTATACAAATGGATACAATTATAAGTATAAAATATGGACCGCACAAAGCTATATTCCTTTAAACTTTTTTTTTTATTCTTCATTTATGGCAAGCAAAACCAAAAATAAATAATGAACTATATCGTAAGTTTTAATTTATATGTTGTTATTTCATATCTTTTGAGCTTAATATGATGAAAAATTAAAAATAAAGGACAAGAAGAATATATAATAATACAGTTCAATGGAAACATATTTTATTTCATTTAGTGTTACTAATGAAAAGTTACGTGTACAAATAAAAATAAAAGGTAGAAAAATAAGAAAAACATTTAGATTAATTATGAAAGATATTTTTACTATATTTTTTAAATGGTTGGATTAGGTTTAAAGAATAAAATTTTTGAATAACTACTGTTTGACATAGCTGCGGCAATTGGGTGGGTTGTGTTGAGTTTGGTTTGGGTTGAGCTCAATCATTTCATTTAATCCGCCAAACCATTAATGACCCAGTCAAATAAAATTAAATAGGTTGGGTTCAACCCAAACCTACTTTAACCCAATTCAACCCATCCAAACCCATTAATTTTATATTTATGTACTTAAAACAAAAAACTCTCTTGATAAATAAGATGGTTATAGCTTGGTGGTGGTAGTAGTTGTTATTTACACAAGTGGTGAAGGTCTAAATCACATTACATGCATGTTATTTTTACACAAGCGACGAAGCCATTTGACTATGTTCGGGTTTCGTGTTTGACCAAACAACTTAGGTTTAAACCGGTCAAACCAACTTGAACTATCAAATTGGATTGTCTTCAAGCTAATCACATCAAGGGTGGTTTAATCATTTAGATTTGGATTAGTCTGGTTGGACCAAACCAAACCGGTTCAGTCAAGAGAAGTAGATCGAAATGGTCCGGTTTTAGGTCGGATTGTGTGGATACGGCCAGATGACCCAAACCGGATAAAGCAAGTGGGGACGAATTTTGGGTTGGTCTGGACCGGGTCTAGGTTCAGGTCGAACCATCCGAAAGGACCCATTTTAGATTCAGGTCAAACCAGACTGACCTGTCCTGGGTTGGGTCAGGTTTGAACTGGGATGACCGATCCAAACGAGCCGAAACGAGGTGATCGGGTATGTTCATATTTAAACCAAGTTGAGCTGGTCCAGACTCGAGTCAAGTTGATTTGGATTTATGTCGATTTGGGTGAAGTGTGTTGATTCGAGACAAAATTAATTTTAGTCAATAATTAAGAGAAAAGTAATGCATTAATTATAAAGTATTTCATTCAAATAAGAAAATTAAAAAATGGCTAAGGAATTAATACTTATATTTGTAGTAGTTAACCCAATGGCTATCCACAACCCAACCCAACCCAACTCATTTAAATTGACCCAATGGGTGATCAACCCGTTTCCAACTCGCCAAATAAATGGGCGGGTTGGCTGGGTTAGATTCTGGATGGGTTCAGCAGGTTGGGTGAAAATTTGCAACGTTTTTTAACCGCCGTTGACCCGGATGGTCAGACCATTCAGCCCGGGAACTGTCTAGGCAACCAGTTCCGTTTTACCCAAAACTCTGAATCAGGTTAAAAACCATTGAAAAAGTCAACAAACCATTGACCCAAGCAGTCGAACTGTCGACCCATTCAACAGTTTTTTACCGTTATTTATTTTTTTTTAATTTTGCTGTCATAACGAGCCATCCGTTTGAACCGGACAGTCAGACTATTGACCCAGAAATCGATGGCCAGAACGGTTCTATTTCTAGGTCGTTTTTTAAAACGTTGAAAATTTGCCATCCCTAATTTGACATATCTTATTTTATTTTGGTGTTACTAATAAAATGGCAGTGCACAAATGAAAATAAATGGCAAATTATTGATTCCCCAACTCACAAATTTGTCACTGATTGTAACAGTGATAGGTGGAGAATCTGATACAATACAAGAGGACGGGTATCTCTGTCATAGGTGGAAGTAAATAAAAAAACAGACAAAATTTTGTGAGGTAGAATAAACCATATTTCACAAAAATAAAGGGTAGAAAGATAAGAAAAACACTTAGATTATGAAAAGATTGTTTTTATGTATAAAAAAAAGAAAGAATTTTGCACTATACTTTTTTAAATGCTTGGATTAGATTTAAAGAATAAATTATTTGAATAGCTACCATTTGCAAATTTTGATATTAGGAAAAATTTATGATTATAGAAAGACATGGTATGTGAAAGGCTTTAACGAATCAAAACCTTATATGAATTTTGATGAAAACCTACCAAAGTGGTTACCACTTTTATGATGCCGGTTGATTAATTGTTAATGTTAGCGTATTCCATTAGTTTTAGTATTGTATCTATCTTTATCCCCTTAATTCTAGGAGATATAGTTCCACTCCAATTATTGTACATATTTTTTCTTTCCTTTTTGTATTCCAATTTAGGTTGCCGACCTGTTCTCTGGTTGTATCCTTAGCTTTATTATAAATAGGTTGTAACCTATTGAATTCACATCAAGAAATATTATTTTCCCACTTATCTTCTTTGCTCCTTTGTATCATGGTATCAGAGCTGTGATCCACGTCTCCTTGCTTCCTCTGTGCTTCTCATTTCTCTTCTACAAATTTTGATTTGGTCTGAGTTCGGTGGACCTTGATCGAGCTATGCTTATTTTGTCCAGTGATTCTTGATCTAGTCGTTCACCGACGTTTCTTGTTTCCTCTCTGCAAATCTTGATCAGGCTGCAATTCCTATCTCAACTGCGATCGATGCTTGCTCAACGGTTCTTGATCCCCCTGCTCTCACTCAAACGGTCTCCATCTTGCTAAAACCACTGTCTCTCTCTATCTTATTTTGGAACCGAATGTCCTTCTTGTGAAAATCGGCATTACGACACCATTGCTGCTAGAAGAGTTGTGGCTTTAGGCTTGGTTGAAGGTGGGTTTATTTGTCTGCAGAGGTTGAAAGTGGATTTATCTATTTGTGGCGTTTGGAAAGGCAAGAAAATTGTGATCCAGTTGTCTCTCTACTCAACGATTCCTGATCCAGTTGTCTTCATGCAATTCTTGACTCAATCGCGATCGTGGTTGAGCTATTTCTAGTTTTTTTTGCTCTGTTCTTCTGTCTCGATACCATTCTTACCGGCGAGCCCACTGTCACATCATCGCCAGTCCAGTCCATTGGCAGTCGTTCGACCCGGACAGTTCGTTCGAAAGCTGGGGCAGGCGAGGCGTTCTCAGGACTCTCCCGAGACTTAAGCTCAGCCGCATCCTTCCTTCTTTTGAACCGATGCCATGCTACTTGAATGAAGCATGCAGCCCATGTGCGCCATTGGTGTGAGCAGAACCGAAACTTGTGCCTAAGTTGCTTGCTATGAAACCCGTGTTTAAGGTCAGTATTGAGATTTTCCCGTGACTTGTGTTGCTCCAAAATTCTGTGTTTCTCCTCATGGATTCATATGAAACTGCTCAACATATTTATCATCCCATCACTGTTATCTTTGATGGCTCAAATTATGATTTATGGTCCCAAGAGATGTGCAGTTTTCTCAAGGGACGTCTTCTATGGCAATATGTGACTGGTGAGATTCCCAAACCCACTAAAATTGCTGATGAAACAGATGATAAATTTGCTGAACGAATAGAAAAATGGGACGGGAAAAATCATCAAATATTGACCTGGTTTCGCAATACTTGTATTGCAAGCATCAAGTTGGAATTTCGCAGATATGACTCTCCTAAAGAGGTATGGGATTTCTTCCAGGCTCGTTATTCTATTTCTAATGATGTGCATCAGTTTCAGCTCTATAGGCATCTTCACCGTATGAAGCAGCAACCTGAACAGACCATTCACAGTTATGTCTCTGAATTACAAGTTCTTTGGGACCAGTTGGCACAGTGTGAACCTGAATGGGATAGTACCTCTGCAGCCACTACTTATTCCAAGCTTCACGATCGCCAACGTGTTTGGCATCTTCTGATGACTCTCAGGGATGAGTATGAACCTATTAGTGGTACTCTACTTCATCGTAGCCCATCGCCCTCCCTTGAAGTTGTGATCAAAGATTTGCTCTCTGAACAAACTCGACTAAAAACAATTCGAGATGAGCGTTCCTTACTATCTACTGATGTTGTTCTTGCTACTCTGAGTACGTCTACTACTTCTTCAACTTCCTCAAAATGGAGTTTCTGCAATTACTGCAAGAAGACTGGTCACACTATTTCTGAGTGCCGCCGCCTACAAGCCAAAAAGGCGTCTGGACAAAAGTCCTCATCCATGGTTCTTAGGCTTCGAGTTCTACTGTCATTGCTGCCACAAAGAATTCTTCTGGTAACACCTCTCCAAAATTTTCTCTTCGAGACCTCCAAGCCCTTCTTTACCAGCTCCAACTTGCTTCTGGTATGCCTTCTAATTCAGTATTGTCTATCACTCCAGGTACTACCTCATCATGGTATTTTGATTTTGCCTGTTGCAATTATATGACATCCAATTCATCCTTGTTTACTTCCAAGTCCCAACCTTCTATTGCACCAATTGTTCATATTACCGATTGTTCAACTTTAACTGTCAAAAGTATAGGAACTATTTCAACTCCTCGTTTGTCACTACCTAATACTTTTTTTGTAACTCAATTATCTCTAAATCTTATATCTCTTGGACAGTTATGTGAACTTGGTTTTGAAATACATTTCTCAAGTCGCGGTTGTACTGTGCAAGACCCACGGACAGGGAAGATCATTGGGACAGGCCGTAAGGTTGGGAGACTGTTTGAGTTATCATCTCTTCAATTACCATCTCTTGCTGTTGCTATCACCTCTAGCGTCTGGCATTCTCGTCTTGGTCACATTTCTACCTCTAGGTTGGGATCTTTAATTTCTAATGGATGTTTGGGTCCTGTTAAAACAACACCCTTTGATTGTGTTTCCTGTCATCTTTCAAAACATCATGATTTGCCTTTTAATATAAGTGATTCTGTTTTTTCTGCACCTTTTGATCTTATTCATTCTGATATTTGAGGACTTTTGCCTCATAATACCATGGGTGGTTCGCGTTATTTTGTGATCTTCATTGATGATTTCTCTCGATATACATGGATTTATCTCATGCGTAATAAATCTGAATTACCTGCAATTTATACTCAATTTGTCACCATGATCAAAACTCAGTTTTCCTCTATCATCAAAATTTTTCGCACTGATAATGCCATGGAATATATAGATTCTATCCTTACCCAATTTCTTTCACAAAATGGAACCATCATTCATAGATCTTGTCCCGACACCTCTCAACAAAATGGGCATGCAGAACGAAAACATATGCATATTCTTGATACTATTCGAGCTCTTTTAATCTCTTCATCTTGTCCTGAGCGTTTTTGGGGGGAGGCAGCCCTCACTGCTGTTTATACCATCAATCGCATTCCTTCTCCTGTTATTGGTAACATTTCTCCTTATGAGCGGTTGTATGGCCATTGCCCTGATTACCAGTCTCTTCGTGTGTTTGGTTGTGCTTGTTTTGTTCTATTACAACCTTATGAACATACCAAATTGGAACCAAAAGCATGTTTATGTTGTTTTCTCGGGTATGGTATTGAACATAAAGGATATCGGTGTTGGGATCCTCTTTCCCAACAACTTCGCATATCTTGTCATGTTACCTTGTGGGAACACAAAATGTTCTCAAGTCTCTCCCCATTTCGAGTTACCACGACATCTTCATATTTTTTTACTGATCCTACTATTTCGTTTTTTCCTGATGATTTACTTGCAGGTCCGACTACTTCTTCCTCTGATAGGTCTAACAGTACTGCACAACCTGCAACCTCTCCTGATGCATCTACCTTGGCTATGGATTCTCTAGCTCTGCCTTCTTCTGAGCTCTTGATTCCTCTTGCTGAATTAGACCCTGATCATTCTGATGCTCCACTCCGTCGTTCTAGTAGGGTCAGTAAACCTTCCATTCTTCTTCTTCGTGATTTTCATTGTTACTCTACCATTGTTTCTTTTTATGAGCCTCGTACCTATCGCGAGGCTAGTATTGACCCTCTATGGCAGAAAGCAATGGCTGAATAAATCCAAGCTCTTACAAGCACTCATACTTGGGATTTAGTTGACCTGCCTTCCGATAAATCCATGATTGGTTGTAAATGGGTCTACAAAATCAAGATTCGGGTAGATGGTTCAGTTGAAAGGTATAAAGCTAGATTGGTAGCAAAAGGGTTTGCACAGGAGTATGGCATTGATTATGATGAGACTTTTGCCCCAGTAGCCCGTCTCACTTCTGTTCGCAGTCTTATTGTGATTGCTGTAGCTAAGCATTGGCAGCTATTTCAGATGGATGTTAAGAATGCTTTTCTCAATGGAGATCTTTCTGAAGAGATTTATATGTAGCCCCCTCCTGGTTATGATCATCTCCCTAATCAGGTTTGTCGTCTCCGTGAGGCTCTATATGGACTTAAGCAAGCGCCTCGAGCATGGTTCTCCAAATTCAGCTCTATTGTTTGTCAGTTTGGTTTTCAGTCTAGCACTCATGATCATACCTCGTTCATTCGTAAGACCTCTCAAGGTTGTGTACTTCTCCTCATTTATGTGGATGACATGATCATTACTGGTGATGATTTGTAGGGCATTTATGCTCTTAAGACTTTTCTCAGCAAACAGTTTGAAATGAAAGATCTTGGTCGACTAAATTATTTCTTAGGCATTGAAGTCTCCTCCGACCAATCAGGATATTATCTGTCTCAAGCCAAGTATGCCACTGATCTTGTTTCTCGTGCCGGACTCACTGATACTAAGACTGTTAACACTCCGATTGAGCCTAATGCCCATTTTTCAGCCACTATTGGTACTCCTCTCAGTGACTGCACCTTATATCGGCAACTAGTTGGCAGTCTTGTATACCTTACGATTACTCATTCTAATATTGCATATGTTGTCCATATTGTGAGTCAGTTCATGTCTACCCCTCGCACTACTCATTATGCTGTTGTGCTTCACATCATCCGTTATGTCAAGGGCACTTTGTTTCATGGACTTCACTACTCCAGTTCTTCCTCTCTTCATTTGATCACATATTCTAATGCTGATTGGGCCAGTGATCCTACTGACAGACGCTCCACTACTGGTTATTGCTTCTTTCTTGGCGATTCTCTTATATCTTAGCGTAGTAAGAAGCAAACGGTTGTCTCTGGCTCCAATACTGAAGCTGAATATCGAGCTCTTGCTGACACTATCTCCGAGCTGTTATGGTTACGATGGTTACTCCATGACTTGGGAATTACTCATTCATCTGCAACCTCTCTTTACTGTGACAATTGTAACGCCATACAGATTGCCCACAATGATGTATTTCATGAGCGCACTAAGCATATTGAGACTGATTGTCACTTCATTCATCATCATGTGCTCAAGGGTACTATTTGCCTTATTCCTGTCCCTTCCCAGGATCAGTCTACAAATATATTTATCAAAGCTCACTCTCCTCTTCGCTTTCGTACTCTAGTTGGCAAACTCCAGATGACTAATACATTACCATCTTGAGTTTGAGGGGGATGTTAGCGTATTCCATCAGTTTTAGTATTGTATCTATCTTTATCCCATTAATTCTAGGAGATATAGTTCCACTCCAATTACTGTACATATTTTTTCTTTCCTTTTTGTATTCCAATTTAGGTTGCTGACCTGTTCTCTGGTTGTATCCTTAGCTTTATTATAAATAGGTTGTAACCTATTGAATTCACATCAAGAAGTATTATTTTCCCACTTATCTTCTTTGCTCCTTAGTATCAGTTAATATCTTTTGGTATTATAATTTTACTTTTGTTCCTGGATTGTAGTTCTATAAGCTGGTTCAGCGGCTTTGAAGTGCTCTAAATAAACCATGTAAGGACGTAGAAGTGGACAGCTCAAATATAGCCGAGTGGCAGGTGACTTGGGCTCTCAATATTTTTTACCAAAAGGATTATACATATATGCATGGTTCACCATAAAAGCCGAAAGCCATTGAAATTAAGCTATTTGGGAGGGCTTCAGCTTTGATTGATTGAATTGTATTGATTAAAACATGTTGAAGAAGTACCAAAAGTCTCTACTTTTACTTTTTCTTTTTGTTGAGTACGTTCTATAAGCTGGTTCTGCGGCTTTGAAGTGCTCTAAATAAACCATGTAAGAACGTAGAAATGGACAGCTCAAACATAGCCGAGTGGCAAGTGACTTGGGCTCTCAATATTTTTTACCAAAAGGATTATACATATATGCATGGTTCACCATAAAAGCCGAAAGCCATTGAACTTAAGCTATTTGGGAGGGCTTCATCTTTAATTGATTGAATTGTATTGATTAAACCATGTTGAAGAAGTACCAAATGTCTCTATTTTTACTTTTTCTTTTTCCTTGAGTCAGTTTGATGTTTATTTTGGTTTTGAGGGATGGGGGGTTTGGTTTGTGCTTCTGGTTTGTGGTGAGCCTAGTCAGTGTGTGGCTGGATCGCATGGTTCTTGGTTGTTTATTGTTTGTGTTTCTCTCTTTTTTCCTTTTAGTAAATTTTTATCTTACCTTCAAAACAAAAAGATTTTACTACATTTCAGGCTGATGAGGTCACCTAGTCGAGATGCAAGAAGAACAAATTGGAGTGTATATTTGAGTTGCTTGACCTCGGATGGGCACTCTGATGCTTAAATTAGCGAACTGGTATTTGATTGTAAGAAAGCTAGAGAGCTAGAATTCTTAGAGAGTTAAATTGAGCGTACCTTTTTTGAGGAAGATGACACCTTTATATAGGCTAATTGTTGTGAATTCTTCAAAACACATCCGAGATCTCCAGCCCATCTGATTCAGAGGCGGTTTCACGCCCGGAGACAGATTTCATGTAGGTTGATAATATGCTTATCTGGTCTCGTCCGAAGTGGGTAGGACCGAGATCAGCTCCGTCGACGTGCCATCGTGATCACAAGGGAATTGGAAACAATAACCTACTCAAGAAGGAAGTCACTCGTCAAATTGGGCTGGTCACTAATTGGATCCGGGCTAGGTCGGTAGAGGCAGGTCGCCTCTTCATGCCGACCTGTCATCTCCTAAGTTGTTCGTAGGGTCGTCCTATAGAGGTGGGGCCAAGGAGGTTGAGATAGATGCCAGGTGTCCGAGTTCTGCTTGCATGGTGTCGGCATGCCAATGGACAATTCCGTAGTAATGCCGCATGCCGTGATATCATTAGAGGACCAAATCACCCTTCATCAATGTGCATTCACCATGGGCTAGATGATTGGAAACTTTGTCCTCATCGTTGTAAGATATTTCTCGGGCTCTACATCTTAGTATAAAATACATGGATCATTACTCTGTTCTAGGTATTTTATTTATTAGGCAATTGAGTTTTGCTTTGATCTAGGCATGCACTTATTTCTTCAATATTTGATTATTTTAATTGATGATAAAAAATAGTACATATTAAATACATTTAAAAAAAATAAAACAAAATAAAATAACAAAAAAGATTTGTGGATTGTTGATTTGTACTTGTGGAATGATGTATTGTGTAGTTGAAAATAATGATCAAGAGTTTTGGGTTTTGGGGCTTAGAAAGTTAGTATATAATTTGGCCTCACCCCTCTAGGTTACACCATTCCATTTTAGGTTGAAATCATGGGAGTAGGTGCAACTGTTTATTTTAGTTATTCTTGTTACCAAAGAAGTGGAATTGATTAGTCGTGTTGTTCTCTTAATGAAATGTATAAATTTTATTTCTAAAATATCATCAGTTTAGCAAAATTGTGTTATTGTTTGATTAATTATGCCATTTGTAGATTTTCTGTCCTTATTTTCTTTGGTCTTAGAATTTTCTATTTAAATAAAATACAAATTTTAGAGGGTCTTGACTATGAGTCCGGATCTGCTCTCACCGCCTAGCACCTCACAAAGTCCTCACAAAATGTAATGATGCCATGCATCCCAAAACCATGTGAATTAGTATACACAAGTGGGGAGCCTAACCGCTGTTAGTCTCCATTCCAGTAGCTCGGCCCCCCCCCCCACTCCCCCCTATTCTCCCCACCGCAAGTCTTATTTCTATTTTTCTGTTCTTTTTCGCTCAAAGCCCCTACCTCTCCAACAATGAAAGTATGAAACCCTAGCGCCTTCCACCGGTTGCAATGCTCTCCTTGACAGTCGGTGATTTAGCTGGCGACAATACGAAGGCTCTCTACAGTCACCGACGAAACAAGACTCTGGAAACTCTGTTGCTTTCTCTTTTTCTGCCCAAACTCTCCTGTTTCTTTTCTCTTCACGAAGGGCCCAAACCCTCTTTTCTCTTCTTGTCAGGATCCAGCCTTTCATCTCTCCAATGGGGATTAATCTCATCAGCAAGAATAGACACAACGACTTGATTTCAGTGACCAAACACAGGTAAATCTCCCAAAATCCCAAGAACAAAAGGTTGTTGAAAAATTTCTCTCTCATGTTGGGGTTCTTTGTTTCTCTTTTTCTTTTTTTTTTTTTTTTACTACAGAGTACTCCCACCGACAACCATTGTTGGTAGGCTATTATCACCGATGACCATGACCGGTTCCAAGTATCTTTTTTTTTTCTTCCAAATTGGTCCAAATGAATGTAGTGTTTTCTAGTTTGAATTGGAGCATACAGAGACCAGCTCTAGTGAACAATACTTCCTATTTCTTGATTGAGATCGGCAACTTCTCTTTATTTTTATACAAAGACCAGCAACTTTAAAATTTGTTGTCTAGTTTTTCCGTTTTTTTTACTAAATAACTAGTTCTTAATTTGTCATATCCCAATGCAAGGAGTAATGTAAATCTCCTGATGGGATGCATCCAAAAAAACAATACACATACACTCTACAAATATGCTCCTTCAAAGATAAATAAACATGTAATATAACAAAAAAAAGTCACTACAAATCATATCATCTAAATGTTTGGTTCTAGTATGCTCGATCTGTGTTAGATTTTAGAGAAGGTTAATAAAAAATTGCATTAATTGAATATAGTAATTACATCATATTTATAGACTAAAACAGACCAAACATATTCAAACTCCAACTCTTAGACTCTATCTAGGACTCTATGTAGTTTATTTCAATTCATCTCATACTCTATCGTAACATAACAAACTCAATCCATATCCTTAATATGCCCCCTCAAACACATGGGAATCAACGATCATCATGTGTTTGACCAAAAAGAATTTTAAGTTGATGATGATGGCTTCCAACCCTTCAAGTCCTGATGTGATTCAAAAAATGTTTAAAAAATATATAAAAAAGGAACCAAGCATGTGCACACTTACAAGTATATATATAAAAAATATATAAAATTTTGGAAACATATTATTTACTATCACCATCATCATAAAAATATGTCACATAGAAAGCATGCACACACTTTCGACGGTGGCCAATGAAAGCAGAGAAAGAAGAAGACGAAGAATATGGTGGAGAAGAAGAAGAAGAAGAGAGAGTGAGAGAATGGCTGGGAGGGGTGAGGAGAAATGGCCTAGAGAAGGTGGTTTGCCACAGCCAAGAATTGCAGCGGCGACCAAAAAAAGAAAAAAAAAGGAGGAAACGGGAAGAAGAAGAAGAAGAAATAAGAGGTAGGAAGAGAAAGAGAGGAGAGGGAAGGCTAGAGATGGGGTCGGAGAAGGTTGTCGTAGATGCTGCCCGCATTCGAATGAGGGAGGAGGTGAATAGTCGATTCCACTAAATTAAAAACTTAGTTTTTATTTTATAATGGGTTAGGGGTAGTTTTGTATTTTTTAGAAATTTAAGGGGTATTTTGATAATTTTGAGAAAATAGGTCCAACCGACAAATAGAGGGTTGAATTGGATTTGACCATGGAGTGGGGTCATGCAAGTGCAGGCTTATGAGATTGGCCAAAATGAAATCTTTTAGATGAAAGGGTAAATGAGGGTACTCCTAGCTGAAATTTCAAAGGGTGGGGTTTTCGGACATTTTGAATTGATTGGCAAGGTTGGATTGGGCCAACTGGGTTCGGATTGGGCAGATCTGGTAAGGGCTTGATTCGGTCAATCTAGAACATCGAAATAGAATCTTTGTGTGATCGAGGGCCAAATAGAGGTAGTTTTGGGTGAAACTTCACAGGGTAGGGATTTTGTGTAGTCTGAGATGACTGATAAGGTTAGATTGGGATAATTGGGCTTGGATCGAGCAGATCTGGAATCCAATCAATCTAGAGCCTTGAAATGGAATCTAGGTGCGATGGAGGGGTAAACAAAGGTATTTTGGGCTGAAATTTTATGGGTGAGTACTTGGAGGTGTCCGAGATATGATGGTGATGTTTGATTAGTCTTTGAGGGTCAAGATTGTAGGAATTTAGGTCAACAGGATGATGTAGAATGGAATCTGGATTTGATGGAAGGGCAAATAGGGGAATTTGGGGTTGAGATTCAGAGTTTAATGGTATGGTTTGATCGGTTTGAATGTGTTAAGATCAAGGGGATCTGGGTTCTGAGTGTTTAAGCTAACGAGAGAGGTTGAAATTAAGGATGCAACTTGGGCGGGCCCAACCTGAGCCCGAACCGGCCCAACCCGGAATTTTACATGGGTTAGGCTTGGATTTTCGGTCCTCGGGCTGGGCTCAGGCTCAAGAAGTCGGTTTTTTTCTTTTGGGTCGAGCTCAGGCCTATCCCTTAGGTAGCCCGAACTTGGCGCGAGCCTGACCCAATTATATACATTTATACATGTGTGTGTATACATACATATTTGTATATATAACATTTGTATATATATTTGCATAAGTACATTTATATATTTATAATTTTAGAGTGGGTTCATTGACCAACTCAAGCTTGGCCCGAGCTCGATCCCAACCTGAGTGTCTCAAATTATAGGGCGGGCTAGGCTCAAGTTGGGAAAATCGGGCTTGACCTCAAGTTCGAGCCTTAAACCCAAATTTTAGGGTTGGGCCTGGGTTGACCATAACCCAACCCAACCTGCCCGACTTGCACCCCTAGTTGAAATGAAATCTTCGTTTGATGAGGGGGTAAATAAAGGAATCTTGAGTTTAAATTTCATGGGTAGGTGTTTTGGGAGGTCCTACGTCTAGTGGATGTGTCTGATCTAATGGTTGAGGTGTAAGTGAGAATTGATTGGGACCATTGGATAGGTATTGGGTAGGTTTAACAATGGATTTGAGGGTTCTCAGAGTGAAATTCATGTTTTCTTTTGGGTTTTAGGTGTTTTGAAGAGATCGGAAAAATTTAATCCAGAGTATGATGTTAATTGGGGTTCAAGCAACATCGAGCAAAAATCCGATGTTGATAACTAAAAGTAAAGGTTCCTTTGAAAGAACATCAGCCTATTAAAATATATTATTTGTGAAGTTGAATGATATCAATGTCTTGAAATATAAAAATAGAATTGTGGACACATGGGTATCGCCTTTCAAAGGTTGATTAGTCGAAACAAGAACCAATAATAACTAGATTCAGAAAATGATATAGGCACATAGCTAAGGAAGTAGCTATTTCCATTTCCTATAGATCCTACACACACAGGTAACATTATCCAGTTAATATGCTTTCAATATGTTTTTGTATCTAGTTCCAAGCATAGGTTTCATTTCCTAAAACTATTATCATGTAAAATTAATGAAACTTCTAACATATACAGATTTTATAGTATAATTTATTGCCACTTGCTCCTCATACTAAGGCTACAAAGACTATTCACACCATCAAAAACTTTATCTTTCATGGGATAGCATGATGAAGGGAGAATTAAGGATTGGGTATTAAGGCATCTTGCTGGCTCTCCAACATGGAAAACCTTTGACAGTATTCATCCACCATTTGCTATAGATACACATAATGTTAAAATTAGGTTGGCAACTGATAGATTTAGTCCATTTGGAATAATGACTTCTACTTGTATCACATGGCCTATTGTATAATGATACATAATTTTCCCCTATGCATATACATGAAGCAACCTTATATGATGATGCTATTGCTTATTCTTGGACCACATGCACCAGGAAATGAATTTGATGTATTCTTACAACCCTTAACAAATGAATTGCTTGAACTCTGCATGGAGCATGACATACACAAGTATGATGGACTAAAGAATGAAATGTTCTGAATAGGTGTAGTTGTTGTAGTTGTTCGATCTTTGGACTATCAATGATTTTCCTATCTAAGCAAACTTCTAAGGATGGAGCATCAAAGGAAAATTGTCATGCCCCTTCATCTAATGAAGATACCTATTCATTAAAATTAAAGCATAACCACAAATTTTGTTATATGGAGCATCATCAAATTTTTTATGAACGTCATAAGTTTCGAAGTGATAAAACATCATTTGATAGGAATAAAGAGTAGAGGATTGCACCTATATTTGAAAAAGGATGAAGTTGTTAATGGGAGGAACAGAAAGAAGTGATACCTCAAATGATAAATTAAATTAAAAGAAGAGAAGCACCCGTAGGCAAAATGATGAAATTGTAGGTGAGAGGAAAAGAAAGAGAAAGAAGAGAAACACTACTAACAAAATGATGAAAATGTTGGTGAGAAGAATGGAAAGAAGAATTATACCTCCAATGAGAAATTGAATTCAAAGAAGAAAAAAACATACTCTTTGACTTGCCATATTGGCAATGCTTGTTGTTACATTACAATCTACATTGATGCACATAGAGAAAAATAAATGTATGTGATAATTTATTAGGAATGCTTTTGAGTATTGGGGGAAAGACAAAGGATAATTTGAGATATTGTCTTCATTTACGACGCTTGAGTATAAAGAAGGCATTTCATCTAGTGTCTGATTATTGCCTTAGCCCAGCTTATTTGCCCTTAGCTTATAATACAACGAATAGAAAGGTTTGCAAGGGTTTGGAGAATGTAGAAGTCACGGATGGATATATCTAATATTTCACAAATAATAAAAGTGAAAAAGCATAAACTCATTGGATTAAAGAGTTGCTTGAGAGAAACTACTAGGAGTTTCTAGGCTTTTCAACAAATATTTCTTATAGGCTCTAGAAGTGGGGCCCACCTCACAAAGCCAAAATTCATTATGGGAAATTCTTCCAAAACAGGCATTAAGCCCAGATCTGCTGTCTTTGAGCAGAAAATTAAAGTGGCTTGTCATTGATTTTTTTTTTTTTTTTTTTGATAAGAGCGGCTTATCATTGAACTGGGTGACTTCTCCAAAGCAGCAGCTTAGTGAAAGTAGTTTGAACCAAAGCTTGAGCCCATACAAACGGGCCCTAACCTGAGAAGCCAAAAGCCAATTAGCAGCTTTCCATATTTTAAAGAAGACCAATTAAATAAATATAAAAGAGAAGTAATTATTAGACAAATTCTTCCTAAAAGACCGACCAAGCCATGAACCATAACACCACATTCTTCATTTGAGGAATCAAGATATTTCCTTAAATTCATAGGTGAGATATGCAAATACATTCATAAACAAACGAGAAATGAAAACAAGAAACAACAAAATATACACAAAGATTACTCAATCTATTGGCTGGTAGTGCAGTGAAATTAATCCAAGGCTGGCTGTATCCTTAGCCATCAACCCGTTCTCCACGTTTTTTCCGGTTTTCTAAAAGTACTTTTGCAAACCTGTAAGTGTAAAGAACATCAATAAGCAAATCTGTAATATATGTATTGTGGTAGATTTCTGAAGCAATTATAGGTTTCAAGTTCATACTTCTCAAGTGCTTCGCCATTAGTATACTGTCTTATTTCCTCCAGCTGACCAGTTAGCAAATTCACCCTCGAGACTTTTTCTCCCAGCAACTTTTCGCCAACCCTAACAAGTCCCATCAAGTTTTTATGGGTCGCGATGTCAGCAGAAGATAAATCTCCCACTAATTCCTCACTCCTAGGCTGTTTTGTTTTGATTCAGGATCGACCATTATCAGTTTTTCATTATGGAAGAAAAAATAGAGATCAAGTGGAGTAATTCAAAAAGACTACAAGAATTAATGTATACCTGAATTCGGAGATAGTTGTATTCAACATTAAGAGCTTCAAGAATGTTTGCAAGTTGGACATCCACCATGTCTGCACTGGCTTGAGTAAATACATCTACTAGTGGAATTGATTTACGCTTGAATAACCAAGAAAATCCTCCCCATTCAAATGGATTATCAGCACTGTATTTCGCCTCACTCATTCCTGACCCAGTCCCCAGAGAAATAACTAAAACTCCCCCATTGTCTCTTGGTTCTGAATCCTGATCAGTTTCCTCATTTGAACCCGAAGAACCTCTATTATTTTGACCCACAGGACGCAAAATATGTGGATATCTCTTGACAACCTCGCTCAAGGTAACCATAACCTGAAACAATTAATTGCCACCATTGTTAGTCAGTTTAGATGTTTATACTCTTTATAGTCAAGACACACCACTATTTAAGATCTCAGAGGATGGATGCATGGAGATTCATACTGGGTTGTTAGCAGCTACACCACCATCGACGAGGTGAAATTCCGTTTTCCCTTGCTTTTCGGAATCTTTGTTAGGTTCAGAGTCATTGACAGAGAAATGATGGGGAGGCAGAAAGACTGGTGCAGCGGAGGTGGCAATACAGATATCCTTGAGTTTAACATTCAAGTTTGGGGTTTCCTCTAACTTATTCTCTCTCTGGAACTGCACAATGAAAACACCAAGCATAATGAAAATCCGACTGCTATTGTTGCTGCGTCAATGCAAGATTTCATGTTACCTAATTAATCCTCTCATAATGATTTGGAATTTGGATTATTACTGAATGAAACTTGTGTTCAACAACTAATATTTATCCACTCTGTGATCTCCAGCACATCTGATTGGTTCAAATTAGAGCTGGAATTTGGGCCAGCCCAATTGACTCCAACACGACCCAGCCCAAGGTTTTATATGGGCCGGGTTTGAGTTTTCGGGCTCTATGATGGGCCAGGACCAGAAAAAATCAGGTTTGGCTTAATTCATATGATATACACCTATGACGATTTGTATATTGCATGTTTTTTATCAGAAATATTTACGATATACATCGTGGAGTATATATTAGTCATTTACTATATGTTTATGATTAGCCTAAATGCTATCCCATGCACAATAGCACAAACATGTACAATGCAACCATGTAATTCATTTTTATTTGTATTAATTTTTTTTGGTTATATATACACATATACATAAATCATGCATACATACATTTATTGATGGCATTTGTGCATATTTTCAATCCATTTCACTTGTAGTTAAATTAGGCAATTAACTTAGGGTCCGTTTGGCAAATTTTTTTGAGATCCTTTTGTAGTTTTAACCGTCTATAGATGTATTGAGTTTTTGACATAAGATCTGGGTTGCTTGAAGACCGTTTGGCAGATAAGCATCTTTTCGTGCATCATTTCAGATCTTTCCGCGTGAGATTAAAACGCAGAAGATGCGGGAAGCTTCATTTAGAGCTTCCCGCATCTTTTCGGCACCCTGTCTTTTGGCGATGAAATCTTCCATGTGCCTAATGGGAATAAATCAATTTCCGGTCTTTCCAACTTGTAAACAGCCAAAAGACTACACAGAAAGATGCACCAAATGGGGTTTCAATAAATAGTACTTACAAAAACATATTAAAAAAAATTTTCAAACTTGATTAAGTCATCTAGGCCCAATGAAACCGACCTGAGCCAGTCGGTAAACTTGGGACCCAACTGGAGGTCTAATATTAGTGTTGGTTATGGGCCAACCAATATTCCGTCCAAGCTGCACCCTTGTTTCAAGCAGAAACAATGGGCCATTTTGGTCATTATACTTGCAGATATTATATTACTAAAATACCCTCCATCATGTCACGTGTAACGCCGAGAGTGTATTGTGACGTTATGTAGATAACCAAAAACATGGTTTTTAAAAACGAATCAGAGATCAAACTGGTTAGGGGTCTGGTTATTGGTTCGAATGGTCCGATAGTTCGACCCGAACAGGGCCCTTTCTGACAAAAAATAAAAATATTTAAAAAAAATTAAAAAATTGGAAAATGGTCAAAATCATTCGAACAATTAACCGGCCGGTTCAATGGTTTACTGACCAAAATCAACGGTTTTGGGGAAAAAAATGAATTTGGGGGAAAAAGGGTGACCGGTACCCGGTTTTTCTAGTTCGACCATCCGGTCTTATCCGGTTTTGAAAACAATGACAAAAAACAATGAAACTAGTTAACAAACGTAGGAAAAGTTATTTTATTAATTAAAATAAAAGAATGTTTTTAAATTTTAGCTTAATAAAAAACTAACTCCATCTCCCTATTTTTTGTTTTTAAATTTATTAGACAATACAAAACTCGGGAATAATGCTAATTAAGATGGAGAGAGAGAGAATATTCCCGCACTGTTATAATCCGTCATTTAATAGTTTGACTTGGAATTGATACCACGTGGCCCAACTGGTAGAGAGAGAAATAACCTGAAAGCTATTGAAAATGGTTGGTTGGAGGATTTTGATATCAAAAGTTGGAATAACCACAAATATATTTAATAATATGTAACTAAAAAATAGTTTGACTTGGAATTGATACCACGTGGCCCAACTGGCATATATATATAGAGAGAGAGAGAGAAATAACCTGAAAGCTAGTGAAAATGGTTGGTTGGAGGATTTTGATATCAAAAGTTGGAATAACCACATTCGTCAATGTCTGCCCCAGCATTATTTCTCCAAGATTATCCTCAATAATTCGGTGGAGATACTTGCCATCGTACATAGGGCCAAACATTGCTCTGATATACTTTACAAAACTAAAGGGCCTTGTATGTTGCATAAGACAATAGACATTAGAATAATAATAATAATAATAATAATAATAATAATAATAATAATAATACCAGAATTGTGGGAAGATTTTGGGGCTATTTTTCAAGTAGAAGTCCTTGATTTCTTTAGCAGGGAGTTTAGGGCGTTTCTCTTTATCTGGTGCCGTTAACATTGCACTAATCAGACCACCTGTGCTTGTTCCAGCAATCACGTCAAAATAGTCTGCGATTCTCGCATCTTTTCCATCTACTTCCTGCACCAATTGGAGAGAAAACAATATAATTTTATTACCAAAGTTTTCAAAATCGATTCGGAGAACGAATCAGTTAGGGGTCCAGTTTCCGGGTCAAACGGTTTGACAGTTTGAACCGAATGATCTGCCCATTTTAATAAAAATAAATAAAAAAAGGATCAAAACCATTCAAAAAACAACCCTTAATAACTATATGTGTGTTTTATGTACCTGTAATCTCTCTTCCAAGAACTTGAGAATAACAGCAGGGATGATTCCTCTTATACCACCTCCATCTATGCTAAGAACTGTAATTAGATCTCCGTCTTTGGGGGGCTTTAGGGGTGCACGGTGGTTTGCAGCAGCCATGAGAAACTTAGCGGTAAGAACCAAAAACTAGAAATATGTAATAGAATGTTGCAGAGGTATCTGCAGGAAGCTTATGCTGAGCTTTCAGCAAAAGTTAAAGCTTCCAATTATCAGAAAAACTGTCTTATTGATCACCTCAAGAATCATTATTTATAGGCTTTTCATGGAAGTAGTGGACGCGTTCCTTGAATTTGTTTAAATGCAAGTTGTGTTTTAGTCGTTTTATGGGAGTACTTCATCATTAATTAAGTTACATTACGTAACATTGATAGAGCGTTGACATTGAGGACTTGAATATCCAGAACCGTAATGGCAAAGACAGTCCCGGCCACGAGTAATTCAACCAATGTGCCATCCCTGGATACAATCTACGTAGTTATCACTCTTCTGTTCAAACAATCAAACAACAAAAGAATTGAAAACTAGAAAATTAAGGTCTCGTTCGTTTTTGGGTAAATAATTTTTTCGGGTAAACATGATTAGTTGGATAAGTTTTTTTTAGAAAACATTTACCCGAGTAAGTACATTTATCCATATTTTTTTGTTTCTCATGTTGACTATTTTAGTCATAGAAATCTATTATTAAAAGGGCATTTTTGTCTCATTCAAGTATTGGCAACTTTCCCCTATGTGGAAAAATTATTTATCCACCTAAGAAATGGGTATCACTTTCCTGAGTAAGTGTTATTTTTCATGGTCCCCACATAAAGTTAGAAAAAGAGCATGAGATTCTTGATCAATAAGAACCAAAATCCCATTAACCAACTTTTCTCTCTCTCAAAATCCAAAAAAAGAAAAACCCCGTAAATGTATTATTCATGGATGGGGGATGAATATCCCGCACTGCTATAATCCGTCATTTAGCAATATATAACATCACGAATTACTCGTTTGGATAATCAAGCCTCTTGCTTCTCAGCTTTCTGCTGTGAAAAACAAAATCGAACCTAAAAGTGTTTGATAAGAGTTGCTTTCTTATAAGCTTAAGTACTTTTAAGGCCCATGCATAAAACCTCTAATTAGGGTTTTGTGCTTTTGGCTTTTGGAATTCATCTATTTAATACTCTATACAAGTACCCAATTAAATTGTTTGGTTGAATTTCTTCTTTTTTTGGGCATTGTTTGATTGAATCTTAATTCAATATATTAATATAGTTTAATTAATAACAAATTGTACACGTGATATGTAGGGGGAGTAAGCTGCACGTATAAGTAGCTAGCTATGAAATATGAATTCTAACTCCCCTGGACACTTTGCCGTAGTCGGTTGTAAATGAGAATATGAGATCTAGCTTGACCAAATTATCATTAAGAATTAAGACTCCCGCTAAGCTAATTAATGGCTCCATTAAAGCTTACATTTTGAAAAGACTTATTACCTTACTAGCTGCTTTATTGACATTTGGACGTTCTCTATTTCTTACAACCCATGAATGTACAGTAAGAGTGCCGTCTCTCTCATGCAAGAAACAATTTGACGTGGCAGCCAGAGTAATGCCGGATCTCCTGCACCGGAATTACTGCACTTGCACTCATTTTGAAGAATCCAAAATCCTAGAAATGATAGAGAAAAAAAGACTGCCCAGACGACATATAACAACGTGTTGGGGTCTCAGTGGCGAGAAACTGTTATCCTGAATCTCCTGATTCATTGTTCCAACTAAAAGCTAAGCTTTATGTAAAGAACATCAACCAAAGTAAAGAACAATCGAAGATGTTCTGTTAACTGAATTGCAGGAAGTAGTGATGGTGTAGTGGCTTTAATTTGAGGCCAAGGCAACGCTTCGGACGACGATGGCATAGAAGAAAGCTATATAGGGAAGTAGTGATGGTGTCACAACCATGAGAGCTACTGGCGGTGGTACGCCTCCCGTTGGCCTAAAGCAGTGGCCCAGAGAGACCGAAATAGTTCACCGATGGGCACCCTCTCCCTGATTCTGGTGCAGGTGATTGTAGGAGATGCCATTGGGATAGCAGTTGAATTTTAAAATCCAAATCATCTCGTTCATCTAGTCTCTAAATGGGAGGCAACAATTCCGAAATGAAATCAAACCTCGATTTCGGATGTAGATCAGGTTCAAGATACGGGTTCTATCCTTTTCCATTGCAACAACCTAGCTAGATAGGTCAAAAGTTGGGATGAGGTATAAGTATAGCAGTAAAGTGAGCCAAGCCGCTCGCAGATTGGAACAGCGCAGCACGACACGGGTTGTTCCAAGCTTGGTGCGATCATTGTAGTTGTTCGGGTCATGGCTGAGTTGGTCCTGGGAGACACATGGCCGCCCAGTCATCGTTCGGTCATCCCGGCCATGTCGACATAGCTCGGTCAACTCCGCGGAGTATACTGACTCCACGGCCTCGACCAGACTACGCTATTACCATGGCCCCCCGTCTTATCTTCTCAGCCACGTCAGTTACATGTCACGCAAATGAGCACAACTGTGGATAAGAAGAGAGAGGATGACAACTCTGCAGGGGAATACAACTCTATCCCAAGCACCTCAGCAGGGGAACCACCTCCAAACGACCTTGCGATTATGAGGCAGCCCAGTTCAGACTCTACTGGTTCTCCTTCATCCGACAGACAATCTCCTCCTCATTCGTCATTTCACACTTGCACCGCAGAATTGCAACAGTAAGAACAAGATAAAAAAAAAAAAAAAAAAAAAAAAAAAAAACAGAGAGAGAGGAGGAGAAAGGGGATTTGACAAGTAAACCGAAGCAACAAAAAGAACAAATCGGCCACCCTGTTAATCAACCCGGTGAGCATCAACATCTCAGAGCAAGTGTACGCCATCACGTCTATCTCACCGATCATGCTCAGGGCCGACCTCTCCTCCTAGGTGAGCGTAGACCACTAAGGCTGCAACACTCTCGTCGACGGCGGCTGCAACACAGCCGAGAAGGGGAGGCCCCTGGGACAATGCAGGAAGAAGGTCTCCTTCCAATGTTTCATAGAAGAGGGGGCCCCAACCAACAGCTTGATATTCTTCCTAGTCGAGAAGTAATAGTAGCCCTACTAGTGATGTTTCAACTGAAGGAGGAAGCTCACCATACCAAGGGTCAACTCGATATCACATACCGCACAGTAAGACATAAGGCCGAACAAAAATCTAAAGGAATTCGGCATCATCTGCACCGACAATACTCGGTACCATCCAAACACCCCGACGATCCCTTCATTTAGAGGAAACCTCAGCCTAGCTTCCAAACTGCTCCCGTACACGCATACCTTGCATGGTCGAGCACCCGTTGGGATCTCACAGGGTTACGGACACCACATCCCAAACTCCTCGGGGATGTCGTACATAGCTCGGATTCAAGCCATATCCCCAGGGGTCAAAACGCAGGGGTGGTTCCAAACCGATGACCAGCCCGCAAGGGACGCTCTACTTCTACCCTAGAGGGACCAACCTCGGCATCCACAACCTAGGCAGCCTCAAAATCCCCGACCTCAGACTCATAATCAAAACCGCTAGAACTCGACAATGAACCAGAAGAGGAAGAAGATGAACGGGAAGATAAGAAAGATATCTTACCAAACTTGAAGCTACGGAACCAAAAAGCCAAAGCCAAGCAACGCAACAACCCTTCGCCGAGCTATCTAAGAAATCCCTCTAACAAATGGCAAAGGAGAAATGCCCATCCACCCCTTCTTATAACCCACAAGAGTGCGAATCGAAGCCAGATCAACGGTGGGGATCAAACACCGCTCTGACAAATCTCTGGAAGACCAATCGACGCAACTGTCACCACACGCGCAAGGCCTCTAGAACCGAAGTGATGATCTTAACAAGTAACGGTAAGGGCAATAATTGCTCTGGTCTGCCCTGAAGTGCCAGTCCAACCAATTTCACGTATGCCTGAGGTTCTCCCAGGACCACCGGTCCAATCAGCTTCTCGGGTCTCCTCAAGACATTGAGCAATGAACACCAACCAAAAGAGGTCGCGTTGTGCCTCAACTGAGCACTCCACTCTTCGACTTATGAACTGGGGGAGTGGTGTTTGGATTCCAAAATTTCAAGAACAAATTCCTCAGCCAAAGAACGGAGAGCCCTTCCCCGGTGCAACATTGTCGAGCATCATAGAGGCCCCAGCTTTGGAGCTTGGCACCTTCCTCGACGCAGCATTGTCGAGCATCTAAGAGGCTCCGACTTCGGATCTCGACACCATCCTTGGCGTAGCATTGTCGAGCATCAAAGAGGCCCCGACTTCGAAGCTTAACTCCACCTCGGCACTTGGTCGAGCTAAACGACCATGCAGCATTGCAACCGAGGAACGAAGAGCCCTTCCTTGGCACAATGCCACTGAGCATCAAGAAGATCCAAACCTTGAAGATCAACTCAACACCACGGTGCCTTTCCGGGATAAATGACCGTGCAACACCTCTGTCGAGCACTCCCCCTCCTCAGCTCCAAAACTAGGGGAGTGGTGTTTGGATTTCGAACCTAAAATTCTTGGAGTTCTGCAGCCGACGATTATAGGACTTCTCAACCATAGCCCACATTGCGTGGACCCCAAATTTTGGCAAGCACCAAGGAACACCAAGTGGACCAGACGCTCAACCAGACTTCAACTTGGAGTTTCTCAACCGAGGAACAAAGCGTCCTACCACACTACACCTCAACCGAACACTTCATTCCATGACCTCAGAACTGGGGGAGTGGTGTTTGGGTCATGGCTGAGCTGATCCTGAGAGACACGTGACCGCCCAGTCATCGCCCGGTCATCCCGACCATGTTGGCATAGCTCAGCCAACTCCGCGGCATATACTGACTCCACAGCCTCGACCGGGCTACACTATTACTGTGACCCCTGATAACTCTGTATTTTCTGGTTAAATTCAATATTATGACCTCTAAGGGTCCCTATGCAAATTCTAGGTAAAAACTGGAAAAATTATAAAGTTTCATACAGATTTTGGGAAGCTAGTGCAAATTCCAACTGAGAGAGGGGGTGTTTCTATGAAAAACTAAGCACAGGAGGGCACCTCCTATCTGCTAAACCCAGATAGAAGTCTTTCCTGTGAAATAACTCTCTCTTTGAAGCCCTAGGCCCCTCCCCCTTATCTCTTTATCTCCTAGCTGCCCCCAGCTCTACAAATCCCCAACTTTCACTACAACCTCTCTCTAATCTCAACCATCCAAGCCTTAGCAGCCCCTCATACCCTTAGATCTCTCCCTAGACAGTATCCTAGCTTTACACCTCACTCCTTAAACCTCAACCAATCACCTTAGGGTGACACATCACACCAACCAATAACATTTCTCCACTCTTGGCGCCCAAATCAACTCTCTCCATTCCGGGCACCCAAATCTCAGCCTTACATAATATTGGGAACCCTCTCCTTCTCTTCTCAACCTTAGGATCACCTTAGAACAATCCTAACCCTCCATTCTCAACCCTAAGGCACCCATATTCTTGCAAAAACCCAGCTGCTGCCCCTCTCTTTCTCTCTTTTCTCAAACACATCCTTCCTTCTGTATTAAAAGGACCCAAGGGGTCCTAAGAAGGGGTTGGATTCTGCCCTTAGGTAAGACAGAAGGTTGTTCTTGAGAAGTTCAAAGGTAGAGGAAGAGGAGAATGCCCAGGCATGAGGAGGGGTTCCTGCTTGCAGTTCGCCTAGCCACTACTGCCACCTCCGAATCTAGATCCCAACCAATTTCCCATAGTTTTAGATTTACTTTTTACACTTGTTTTTATTTTCTGTTCTTTAATTTCTAGTTTTTATTTTATTTCTACAATTTATTTTTATCAAATTTAAGTTTTGTCTTCCTTTCTACATATCTGAAATTCATCCAGGTAAGACAGAAGGCCCAACTCGAGGAGTTCAAGGGTCAAAGGATAGATCAGAGACTGCTACCTCTGACCGAGTTGTAGATTTTTTATTTAGTTTTTTTATTTTTGTTATTTATTTATTTTTCTACAATTTTTACTTTCAAAATTGTTAAAATTTTATTTTAATGGATTCTAGTTCAGATAATTAAATTTTTTATTTCTGGAATCTCAAATCTTGTTATTTTGTTGGGATTGAAGTACGTAATAATTTTCCTCTTGCTTCCTTGTGGATACGACCCCTTTCTCACCACTAAATACGTTTTGTAGTTATTTTGAGAATCAAAAAATTTATAAATATTGAAATTGGTGTTCTGAAGTGG